>NC_064864.1:62486316-62841316 GCF_024139225.1 Suncus etruscus
CTGCACCAATTGACATTCCCAAGAACTATCTTAATGTCTTCCTTTCAGAAACCAAGGCATGGGTGTAGAGGAAGTCTCATACCCCAGTCCTAGGGGGATTAGGGAACAGGGGTCTGGAAGCAATGCTGACAGGGGAAATAATTCACTCAAAGTTAGGGAGTAAAACAGGTTCAGGAACTTCTACCACAGCTAGCTGCCAGCAGGCAAAAGGGCACTGGCAGGCAGAAAGGCAAAGAATTATCCTGATTAGTGTGAGAACCAATAACTCCATCACATGTGGTTTACAAACAAGGTATATTAAGGCCTGCTACCTTTGGAAAGGGTCTGAGTTAGTCCTCTACTTCTATCTCTGCTCTAGGTCTCCAAATTTGGGAAGGTTCAGGGGTCATCATGCCATGATATGACTTAAGTACTACTCACCACTAGTTTCTAAAATCTCATCTGTGATGGATTCTCCCAGAGGCTCCAATTCAGGCTCACCTCAAATCAGATCCCTGCCATGGTCTAACAAAAAAGAAAGAATTCTCCAAAGTAAACACAGTTTGATTGGGATTAACCCCACAAGGCATCCCAGAATTTGAGAATTAGAAGTATCTGCCTCATGCACCTGCCCTGCAGGTGGGGGCACACTCTCAAAGTTGATGGGACTGTGTCCATGTAATTGAGAAAAGCAAAGAAAACTCCACCTGAGTGTATCTGTGGTCTCCACACTGCTGAACACCGAAATGAGCCAATCAGCAAATAATTACAGGCACCAAGAATAGCCAGGGAATAAGAGGCTCCCCTTCATTCTCAAGCAAGTCTAGGAAAATAGAGGCAGTCCCCAGAGAATGTTGGCATGTGTGTTTTCGATCATTATGCTTTCTCTTAAGTGGCAAGAGAAGGCAGAAACAGATGCCATCTAGGAATTCAATTTTAGCCCAACTCTCTTACAAATACAGAATAGAGAGGAGAGAGAGAGTAGAACAGAGAAAGAGAAAGAAAGATAAGGAAAGAGGACAGAGAGAGAAAGAAAGGAAAAGGAGGAGAGAGAGAGGGAGAAAGGGAAAGAAGTGATGAGAAGAGAAAGAGAAGAAAGGAAGTGAGAAAGAGATAAGAGAAGAAAGGAGAGAGACTAGATAGGAGAAGAGAGGAAAAGGTAAGAAAAGAGGAGAGAGAATAGGGAGGGGAGGAGGGGGAGAATAGAGCAGAAAGGATGATGGGAGTAAGAAGAAAAAGAGGGGGGAGAAAAGAGAAGAGAGAGGAACAGAGGGACAAAGGGAGAGGAAATGGGAAGTGGGTGACAGGGGGTAGAAAGAGACAGAGCAGATCCCCTTGACAAAAGAGCCATTCTGTGATCAAGCTGGGAAACCACATTTGACAGGCTAATTTTCAGAAGTTACTAAAGTGGCCTGGAAAATGGAAGCCAAGGAGCCTCAAGATTACAAAATAAAAATAGATTTTTTTTATTATTATCAAGGCATTTTAACAGCAATTATGTTGCTACAGTCATAACAGCCACTTGTTCAAACAGCAGGCTTTAAAGGCACAAAAGACTCCTGCCTCCTTCACACCCACTACAGGGGCTATTAGAGTTTGGGGAAGGGGGAGGAAGCAGAGAGGGATTTTAAGACTTTTGAGTTGAGTCTTATTAAAAAAAAAAAAAAACTATTACCATATTCTTTACCATTCAAAGAAAAATAACACCAAACAGACTTTGGATAGATGAGGGGTAAACATCTGGATACACACACATACACATACACACTGGTGCTAAAAGAATAAAAATCTGACAGTCACGCCACGTTCACAGAAACTTACCTCACTACCCATCACTATTTTCTATAGCTAATAGGGAAGAACCTGTCTCTTTAGAGACACGTGCAGCTTTTAGAAATAAAGGGCAGCAACCTAAAAAAAAAAAACAACCTAAGAATGTGCTAGAGGGATGCATTGACTTCCATGTCAACTTCAGTGGGGCTATTCCTGCCTTTGGACCTGTTTTCATGTAGTCCAACCGTCCAAACAAACATGCATGCACACACAAATACACACACACCTGTTTTCATGTAGTCCAACCGTCCAAACATGCACATGCACACACACACACACACACACACACACACACACACACACACACACACTTGTGTCAATCAGGTCCCAGAGGCAATCAGAGCCTACAGTCTATAAAAAGGACACTCTTTAAGTGCCGAGCCTCAAGATGGCCAGAGAGTTACTAATAATTTGCTGTTTCTCGACTTGCTGTATATGCAGAAAGTCGTTTCTAAATATTACCGTGAATTTGTTCTACTACTCACAAATTGGGTCTGCTAGGTAAATCAATGTTGCCAAAGTTAACTGATAAATGAGAGCAGAAATCCTAAAAATAACCGCATGAATTCTTTCCCAACAGAAACTCAAAGAAAACAAAACCATTTCCAATGAATCATTCCTGACCCAGGTCACCTTTATGGGTCAATTTTAAACTACCCCTCACTGCAGATGAACCTAGTAGACAGTCTATGCACTCCAATTCATCCTGAGAAGAACAAAAGGGAATTTGAAAGGTTAATTAAAATTTCTGCTATGGCTCTTGTCAATATCTAACTGAGTGCACAACATTTAGCTGGATCAAGGACCAAGTTTCTGAATAATTAAGCATTCTGGTTGTATAGAATTACTCTATGCTTGGATTACCAATGTCTAGTAATTGGAATAAAAACAAAATCATTGAGAAATAGTTTTTTCTTCATTTCTTTTTCCTATTTTTTTTAAATGATAACCCTTTAATTTACTGGTTCAAACATTAGAAGGCATCATTTTGTTTTGTTTCGTTTTGTTTTTGGGTCATACCCGGCAGCGCTTAGGGGTTACTCCTGGCTCTATGCTCAGAAATTGCTCCTGGCGGGCTCGGGAGACCGTATGGGATGCCAGGATTCAAACCTCCATCCTTCTGCATGCAAGGCAAATGCCTCACCTCCATGCTATCTCTTCAGCCCCAAGCATCATTTTTTTAAAATGAGTTTTTACTTTGAGGAGGGGGGTCACATCCAGCAGCGCTCAGGGATTACTCCTGGCTCTTTGCTCAGAATTTGCTCCTGGCAGGCACGAGAAACTATATGGGATGCCATGATTCGAACCACGGTCAGTCCTGAAAGCAAAAGCCTACCACTGTGCTATCTCTATGGCCCCTCAGGGCATCATTTTTATCTTTTCTGCAAGAAAAACAGAAGGAAAAGCAAACCAATGTGCTTACCACACTAAAAAAAGCATTTGCAGAGCAAAAGAAAAGTCCATAAAAATGAAAAGGTAAACTAGAGGGAAGATATTTGTAGATTACACACACTACAAGGAGCTAATATATCCATGACATATAAAGAACTCAGAAACCTCAAGGACAAAAACTAACACAATCTTGAAAATGAGCATAGACGATGGTAGGTAACCTTCCAAAGAAGACATACAGAGGGCCAACGGGCATATAAAAAGATCTTATGTAAAGAAAATGCAAATAGAAAGTATATGATATAGACTTTTAGGATGGTCATTACCCAACAGAAAGAAGTAATTAGTGTTGTAGAAAATGTGAAGTAGAGTGGTACCTGGTACATGTAAATTTTCAGTGAGAGTACAAGTATGCAGTCTTTCTGGAAAATAGTGTGGTGTGTCTCAACACATTAGAAAAGAAATATTACATGATCTAGCTATTTGGTTCTGGGTATTTTTTATAAATAATAAAAAAAAACACTAATTCAAAAAAAATAGATGCATGCCTAGAATCCTTATAGCACTTTACAACAGGCAGGATATGGAGGGAAAAACTAAAGGCCTATACACAGATGAATTGAAAAAGATTGGTTATGCATAATCTATCAATGCACACTGACATGCATGTATAAATGCACATCTATGTATAAATACATAGATCTACAAAGGCAAAAATCTTGCCATTGTGACTACACAGAGCAATCACATAAGGGTGTCATGGTAAAGAAAACAAGTCACATGAGAAAAATAAAATAACACACATCAGTAAGATTTCATCCATATTCAAAATTTAAGAAGCAATTTTAAGAAGCAAATTTAAGAAACTAAACAAAAATAAAGCCTTAATTACAAAGAATATACTGATTATTACCAAAGAAGGCTCATGATGGTGGGCAAAATAAATATAGGCAGTCTATGTTACAGTGATAAACTGATACATAAACTAGATTTTTGATTGTGGTTGTGATATAACAGATAAAGATTCTGAATTAAAATGCTAAAATATGTGATATTTCATACTTTATTCAAAGTAATAGATTTCTTTAATTTTTATAAACTAATGATATCTCATAAATTTTATCTTAAAATTATTAGTTTGCTATTTACACGAATTAAGAAGCAATTTTGACTTTTGAAACCACCCAGGGTCACTGTAAACCATGATTCTATTAATACCTTCCTTTAAATTCCCTAAACAGGTTGAGAAGTATTTCTGTGATTTCTCACTCATTGTAACATTTGACCAAACACCTACACTATGGAGACATAGAAAAGCAAGAATCAGCAAACTCTCTCTGTACCAGACCAGATAACAAGTTCAGTTTACAGTCCATGCAACCTTAGCATTCAATTTGTTTCCCTGATGCAAAAGTTGCAATATAACTATAAACAATTATTTTACTTAATGTGTATGGCTGAGTTCAAATGAAACTTTATTTATATAACTTAGTCTTTCTTAGAGTTAGAAGGTCATTGTGTAGGACAAAGTCCCCATACTAATTACTAATATTTTTCCTTCACAGTCAAGCATATTAGTAAACATCTCTATTGAACCTCCTTTGTGCTTTCTGAAATGATTCTTTTTCTACTTTATGTTGCTGTGTTGATTCAGTTCTGTTTTATCTGTTATATTTTCATCATCAGATAAACAAAAAGTCAGGCCAATTGCTAACAATGTGCCCTTGGATAACTTTTAAATAGTTTCTTCTCTTTCTTGCAGAGAACAGACTAAGTGCTATGTCACAGAAGGGCCAGAGAATCTTCAATGTTGCACCTCGTCCAATTCCTAGCTATTCAGCTAAGGCCCACACTCACAAATACTACTCAATGGAACCTGACCCAAAGAGTTTTTGAAACTATCAAACAATTTTTTTCCACATTCTCTTTGAGAAGTTCATTTTTCTAAGCTACATTAGATGATGTTTTTTACCTATCTGGGTAGCCTACATATCTGACTGAAGGCCCATTAACTCATACTTATTGGGATAAAATTCTTTGAGGACCAGATCTGCTTTGTTTTATTGTTGTTGTTTTTAATCCAGCACACTGGCTTTGTGTTTCACACATTTGTTGACACACTGGAATGATCTACAGAAATTATTTGAGAGGAAGGATTTCTTTCACAAGAAATCCTCCTTCCCTTAGTATATTTAATCTAACAGTAATGGTATCCATGCCTGTATTAGTTTACTACTGATGTTCTAACAAGTTAACCCCAAACTTAGTAGCTTAAAACAATGCAAAATCATCTAATTTAGAAGTCAGCAATCTTAAATTCTAAGTGTCCATAGAGTTGTGCTCCTTCTAATTTTTCAGGAAGGAAATTCTTTTGTCTTTTTCAGCTTCTAGTGTCATGAAAATTTCTTTGTTTATGGCCTCTTCCTTGATCTTCAAGGCCAACAACACATCATCTTCAAGTTTCTTTCTCTTCTTGGTTTTTCTTCTGTCCTTATCTGGTCTCTGATTCTGGTCCCTGTGTCTCTCTCTTATAAGGGCTTTTGTGATTGAACAGGTTCATGCAAGAAATCCATATCAAAATTTAGGAAATAGCACCTTTCTCAAGATCCTTATTTATTCGTATTTCAAAAGTCTTTTTTCATGCAGCATATATTTTCACATTTCAAGGGTTAAGATGCAAACATCTTAGGTCAACTATTATTCTATCAGAGTATCTTTAAACTCTAAGAACCTGAAGGGCATGAAGACAAAGAAGTATTGCAGGTTCTGGAGGAGAGGCATTCTGCCAGTGGAGCTGTTCCCCGCTGGGAATCTCCATCAGATACAAAGAAAGGCATGGATCAACACACTTAACTTAGAACTCTTTCAAGTAAGGCTCTCACACATCATCCCAAAAATTCTCATTAACTTTTTGGAAAACTCACATATCACCATTTCAAACAAGAGGCAAGTTCGAATACATTACACATTAATTAACACTGAGGTATTCCAGAAACAAAACATCTCGTCCAGGGGGAGGTTACATACACATCTATTGTAAATTGAATATGCCACTGGATGTGCAGTGACTAAGCATCAACTTAAAATCAGGCTAAGAAAGGAAAAAAGAAAGGAGGATAAGAAAAAAAAAAAAAGACAAAATATTATCATGGAAGAGTGGTCAGGAGTCACATAGATTGAGGCTTAGGGATGATGTCTAATTATTTAATTTAACAGATGAGAAAAATTATTACATCAAAATTGACTTTTCTGGGCTGAAAAGATAGCATGAAGGTAGGGCATTTGTCTTGCATGCAGAAGGATAGTAGTTCAAATTCCAGCATCCCATATGGTCCCCCAAGACTGCCAGGAGCCGATTTCTGTGCGTAGAACCCCTGAATGCTGCTGGGTGTGACCCAAAAATTAAAAAAAAAATTATTTTTCTGATAACAGCTTTGGAACCCCAAAATTCCTAAGTACTTTTAAATGCTTGTCTAGTAAGACATGAATTTTTCCCTGGCATCGATGCTTCATTTATTAAAACGTAAGAAAATATGTATACATAATAGTCTGTTAACCCACTAGAATATGGGCCATGACCATGGTTATGGTCACTTGACCATAATGTTAGAGGCCTTCTTTTACATAACAGAATGCTGACATTTACCATCACAGTAGCTACAGAGGTAAATTTTTTGGGGGGGTGCACACCCAGTGACACTCAGGGGTTACTCCTGACTATGTGCTCAGAAATTATCCCTGGCATGGGGGACCATATGGGATGCCTGGGGATTGAACACAGTCCATCTGGGTCAGCCGCGTGCAAGGCAAAATGCCTTACTGCTGTGCCATCTCTCCAGCCCCATTCATTTTTAAATTCTTCAAGTTCTGTATCAGTTTTGTCCTCATTGTATGGCTCTCAATCATGCATTCTTCCATCCACCCAAATAACCCTTAAATATCAACAGACAGAGTCCTACAGACAAAAGATGATTAATACAGATTCCACCAACAAGAAACTTATATCCAATTGGAGTGGAGATAGGCGCAGGAAAACCACCTGCTAAGCAAAAAAACTCATAAACTATTTTTAACTTGGTTGGCAGCACCCTATCTAATGATTTGTTTCCTTTAGTGTCCAAAACAAACTTAGAAGGACTGAATTTACTTCTAAAAGTGAGGTTCACCTTCTTATAACCTAGACATCTGCTAGGAAAATATTTCAAAGACCTACACTTTAAGACAGTAAGCATGATTTTTTAAAGCAATAACAAAGCAGCTGGGATTCTGTGTCATAAGCCTGAATGTAAAGATCAAATCATCCTAGTTTAAATCCAGGTTATTCCCACATGGGACTTTGGGCAGATCTTCTTCAAACTCTCTGGGTGTCTGACTCAGCCATCCAAGATAGGGATAATTCTAATCTAGCAAGTTTGTTAAGCAAACAAATGGGATGCACTCGGGCTATTCTGCTTTTTTTCTGGACCCTAGGATGTACAAGTAAGGGACAAAGCCCATGCAATCGGTGAGATAGGCAATGAACAAGTCAGTTCCCAAATAAAAGAATCTTAGCCTTGGGGACTAGCAAGGTTGTACCAGAGGGTGGGTATCTGTCTCACATCTAGCTGACCTGGGCTCAATCCCAGTATCCTATAGGTTCCCTGAGCTCAGCCAGCAATAATTCCTGAGTGCAGAATCAAGAGTAACTCCTGAGCATCACTGGACATGATCCAAAAACAATAACAACAAAAATAGCATTTTGTGCTCTATAAGTTCCCTGCGTTTTTACAAACATGGTGGTTTAAAGTACCATAAATCTATTTTTCTCACAGCTTTTGAAGTCAAAAGTTTAAAGGTAAAGTGTCCCTAGGGCCATGTTCCCTTGAAGTTTCTGAGGAACAGTCTACATTTCTGTTCTGGGTTCTGGGAGCTCCCTGCATTCCTGAGCTGGCAGGTAACACTCAAATCTCTGCTTCTCACTAATATATAGTCTTCTCTCTGCCTCACCTCTAAGACAGAGACACTTCTTCCAGAGACAGTTCATCATCAAATTCAGAGCCCACTCTCAAGTCCAAAAGCCTTCATCTCAAACTTCTCCATTGTCCTATTTATAAATGAGGTCACTTTCTAAAGTTCTAGCTAGGTACACATGACAGGGGGAAAGTTGCATATTCTTTATCTCTGTCCTCATTGTGTCCACACACTAAAAGAAAAGTGATGTCCAAAATGGGATAGAGCACCTTGGGCCAAGACAATCATGGCTGTGTCTCTCAATGAGTGTCCAACAAAGAGATGTACCAGAGCAAGGAGGCCCCAAACATGGAGGAGGGTCTGAATATTCAAGTAAATGGCTGAGAAAGTGACTTAGTAAAGGACAGAACGAGGTGCTAGGAAGAGGGAGAACAATAAGAGAAGCTGTGATGATGTCCTGAGCCAAATGATCAGGATCATGTTCAGAGTTCACAATTCCAAACCCACCAATGAGAGTAGGTAAAGTAGGTTTAGGACCAGGTTCAGAGCCATGACTGTCTTGGCCCAAGGTACTCTATCCCATTTTGGCCATCACTTTCTTTTTAGTGTGTAGACACGATGAGGATAGAGATGAAGAATATGCAACTTTCCCCCTGTCATGTGTACCCAGGTTCAGAGCTCACCCTCCATCCACCAATGAGAGCATGTGGACCAGGTTCAGGCAGCCTTGACCCACAGGCCTCTTGAAGTCAACACTTGGAGCACATTCACTCTGCAGCCTCTCACCCACTCCCACAAGCCAAGCAAATGGTTCCCTGATGCAGGATATTAACTTTCAGCTGCTGCAGGTCCCTCGCCTCCCTGCCGGTCTAAAAGGTTTCCTCAAGTTTGGATAAGCCTCCGATAAGGAGCTGAACTTTTGCAGGCTTATGAGAACTGCACCTTAGATCCTTCGGAGATTCGCTCATCACCCACCTTAATCCATCTCAAATAAAACCTGTGCATACAAAAGTGCTTTCCCATCATGGCTGTTTAACAAGGAAAAAGAACAGCTTTGTCTGTTCTGCAAAAGCAGCCTCTGTTGACACTGTACCCTTGGATTTAATTTCCAAGATTTACATTTTAATTTCTGAAGATATTCCAAGAGGAATGGATAGAGGCTTATGGTTGCAGACTTCTTCTTTGTAGAACCTGCTGGCTTTGTTCTCCTCTCACCAGCCCTGGTTTCTTTCTCTTGGTACATTCAGGGGATTCCCTTCTCCAAATTCAGAATTTCCTCCCTGGCTCCCAGCCCCTTATCATCTCTGTAACCCCAGTTCTTTCTCCAGACTCTCACATCTGTGCCTCATTACTGTAGTCCATACAGCATCTGTCCCAATGACTAGGAAACAGGATCTCATGTCAATAAAGCTTTAATCCTCCTCAGAGATAAGAGACACTCATGGAGCAAAAAGACTCTGTGACCAGGAAGGAGAGACTGGAGAAAAACATCAACCAACTGAGGATGATTGAGAATGGTTAGAAGCTGCCAAAATTTAGAAGAGGCAATGAAGGCTGTTCCTGAAGAGTCTTCAGAGTTTATGGTCTTGCTGAAACCTTGATATTTGGCTCTTGCCCACCCAAAATCAGGAGAGAAAACATTTCTGTTGTTCTAAGCTACTAAGTCCGAGGCCCTGATTCCAGCAGCCCAGGACCCCATGATGTCAGAGCCTGCCCGTTGTCTGCTTGCTCTTTGCCTGCAGGTCCTACCTTCTCTGGGAGCCTACAACCCTGGCTGATCACTGCATATGATGAGAGCCTCATATGCTCTTGGATATAAAGAACCCTGCTAAGCCTCTTTTTCCTCAATAGTCTGTTATGAAATTTTCCAACATAGAACAAAGTTGGAAGAATTTGACAAGGAACGCCCATTTATATCCAATGCATATGTTAGCCCTTAATATAGTACCTATTTGCCCACTCACTTACTCACTTACCCATCTAGCCACCAAGAGATCTTGTTGTACGGATTCATTTAAAAAAAAAAAGTCAAGCATCAGTGCACTTGCCCCTAAATTCTTCTGTGTCCAACTCCTATTCCAGAGGGCAAAATATGTCTACAGACATTCTTGTGTATAGGGTCAAATTTACATATAGTGAAATGCACATTTGAAGAGGGGGTTAGGCCATACTGGATCATGTTCAGGAGCAACTCCTGACTCTGGGCTCAGGCCTAACCCTGACTGTGGTGCTGTAGATCAAACCAGGGTCAATCATAAGCAAAACAAGCATCTTAACCTCTGCACTTTTTCTTCAGTCCTGAACAGCACATTTTTTAAATGTACAATCCCTGAATTTTCACAAATGCATACACCTGTATAGGCCAAACTCCAAATAAAATTAGAGTAATATAGGCCAGAAAGATATTAAAGGCACTTTCCTTGCCCTTGACTAACCTTAGTTCTATCCCCAGCATCCTCTATGATCCCCCAATCACCACGCGGGTAATTTCTGATTGCAGAGCTAGTAAGTTTTGAGCATCTCACTGGATGTGGCCCCAAAACAAAACAAAGCAAACAAACAAAAAGAGCATATCAGCTCAGAAAGTTCTCTTTCCTATTCCAAGTCAGTCTCTGATCTTCTTTCCCCAGAGATAGCAACAGTCTGAGTTTGATCAATCAGAGATCTGTTTAGAATGCCCTATAAGTAGAGTTTACAGAGTGTCAGTTTCTGTACAAATCTCTTTTGACTCAGCCAACTCAGAGATTTGTTCCTAATTGTGTATCAACATCTTGCTGCCTTTTCCCTTTGACCTGCACTCTTTTCTGTGTATACTCTCAAGGCTGCTCTTTCCTTCTAACTAGGGAACACCTGGCTGCTTCTGGTTGGGGACTCCATGAAAGTTATGACACAATACAATGTTAACATGCTGGACCCAGATTTTCATGACTTCTGCTGGATCTAGAGCCTCCTATCCATCACAACTTGGTCGTATCCCACTACCAAATCCTGATCTCTATCCTGACCCCTCAAAAAATGGCTCTGTGGTGTTGTGTTATGATATAGTTGTAGAGAATTCACACTTTATCCTCCTGTTTGGGTCTAAACTTAGACCTGTCCCTTCCCTCTTTGAGAGACCATTCACAAGGTGTAATCACTTTTTATTTTTCCTTGATTTGAAGGCCACATCGGCTGTGCTCAGAGATCACTTCTGGAGGGACTTGGGTAATCCCCATATGGTACTAGAGATTAAAACCAGGCCAGTCAATGTGAGGAAAAGCCCTTATCATCACTATTATATTCCCAGGCCCAATAAGAAACCACTGTATGTCTCTGTCTTAGTACCTGAAAAGAAAAAAGGCCAAAAGTGGGAGGAAATTACTTTGGGGACCCCAAAAGTAGACTCTCAGGAAGACTGAATATATTGGGAGCATTTGCTCATATGTCTATAATAGGAGTCATAAGAAGACAAAAAATGAGACTGAAAACTAGGGGTGCTATAAGTCAGTGAAGGGCTGTCTGACCAAGTACATCTTTATGAGTGAATCTATCTAGGGATCATATGTCCTGCTGTGAGACCACAGGATGTTCCATGGGGAACAGCAGTAATCATAATGTCAGTGGGGTCCACAACATAAGAGTAGGCAACAACCAGCAGGACAGGAGGGTCACAGGAAGGAAGCAAGATTAGAAAGGTTCCACAGAAGGAGAAATATTGAGAAAGGTTCTCAAATTTATTTGGCCTACCATCATCTTTTCTTAAAATGTTTATAGAAAGTTGCCAACTTGCCGACTGGGGAAGGTGGCAGACAGACGTCTGACAGTTAGGCTGAGGGGACGCCCGAACCAGGCCCAGACCAGCGCTACACCATTTCCGTCTGGAGAAGGTAGCGGGCAGACTGTCTGACAGTTCTTAACTCATTAGGTATCTAGACCGACCTCCTGCCCCAATAGGCCATCACCCAGCTCCCAAGCGAAAGAACACCCTCTCAGCCCCACATCTCATGCCCCAGAAAGAAACTACAACCAACACTCCTCTTGACTTATGCTCTGTGGCCCTACTCACCCCTTCCCCCTATGTGGACTGTTGCTTGATACCAGATTCAGCTTCTGAAGGACCCCCAGTGCAAGAACTCTACCCGAGCCCTTTCTGCTGCAAATCACTTCTCAAACTCAACTAGTCCAGGCAGGGTGTGCAATGAAAATGTGTCTTGGATTCCACCCCCCACAAGAATATCTCAAAAGACAATGGGCAAGCTTATATTTCCTTTGTAAGTTTAATACCTCTATAATACTACCTCTTAACCTGCTTACCCTCAAATGTAAGGTAGTCTCCTACATCAATTTTTCCCTTAATTATTTTTAAATTCATTTATATTTATTTCTTCCTTTATATATATGTATATATAAACATATATATATATATGTTTGTACTTGTCTTGTTTTTGTTTTCTTCTCTTCCTTTATATATATGTATATATAAACATATATATTATATATATATATATATATATAATATATATATATGTTTGTACTTGTCTTGTTTTTGTTTTCTTCTCTTCCTTAAATTCACCTGGTTTGGTTCTGCTTGGTATAAAAACCTACAAGAAAAAGTTTTGCCTTGGATAGAAGCTCAGGTCAAAACCAGGACACAGAGATGATGGAGCCTGACACTCTCACCCCCAAATGCACCAGCAATATAATATGGCACAATTCCTTTCTGCAAAGACATACTAAATAAGGGGAAATTTTACATATAGAAACAAGCTCTTATCTACTAGGGATAAGAACTCATACATTTTACAATGCAGGATGCCTCCCACCTTGAACATATATCATTTGGACCCAACTTAGACCAACCCTGAACCCTAGATCTCAGACAGAGAACCGACACAGTTCTCTGCAACAGCTCCAGGAACAAAAATTCCTCTGGGACATTCTTAATACAGCTCTGACACCAACATGCACCTGTTTTGATATGACATCCTGACAATGAGGAAATGGCAACAACTTGATCTAAGAGCAGGTTGTCTTATCTCATCACCTATTGATAAGATGAAATCAGAAGACATGTCATTCTTTGTTCTGTGCAAAAACCAGGATCACTGACAACAGAAAACTGACTGTGACAACCATGATTGGGCAGAACTTATCCTGGGATCAATAACAAAGACCCTAGCCTAGGCTTTTGGCCTACGATCTGTACAACAACCAAGAACTCTAATTCCAGAGATCTGACTGAGACAACTGCAACTGAGCAGAACTTCTGGAAACATAATGAAAGACTCCTGTCCTAGACTTTACCCTAGAATCAGAGCAAACACCAAGACCACCAATTACAGAAGACAACAATGTTGGAACAGAACTTCTAAAACCATAAAGAAAATACTCTATCCAAGGCTCCATTCTATGACGTTTGCAAATATCAAGATTTCTAGTTACTGAGGCCTGATTTTATCATCCACAACTGAGCAGAAAGACCTAAGGGAGTCTAAAGGAGCATGTACGGAGCCTGCAGTTATTCCCAAGACAGTATGCTTCAAGGACGAATAAACCCTGTTATCTCTTAGGCCAAGGGAATTCCCTTTTTAATCTCCCCAATATTTACTGTGCCTTTGCAAAAGAGGGGAAAAAACAGGAAGCACAAAGTGTTTTTTTTGTTTGTTTTATTTCGGGCTCATGGTTATTGCTTGATTGTTGTCTGTATTGTGTTGGTGTGTTGGTGTTTTTTGAATTTTTTTTGTCATTGTAGTTTTTGTTGTGTTTTTTTATTGTTTTCTTGTTTGTCTGTTCTTTTTTTCTTAATTTTTATTTATTTTTTTGTCTTTTTGTGATGTTTTTCTTCCTTATTCCCTCTCTTCTCTTAAATTAATATTTATAACCCTCTAAATGTACCCCTCCCAGATTTGTTTGTTTTTTGCTTTTTGGGGGTTGTTCTTGTTTGTTTGTTTTGTTTTCTTTTTCTTTCCCTTTAAACAGAACCACATAATTTGAATCATCTTGTTCTGCCTCATAAATTGAGGGGGGGGGGGGAAATGGATAGTACCAAGACCAAACAGTTGTATGAACATTGAGTAGAAAAAAAAATCAGTCTTAAACACCAAATTCAAATCCAACAACAACAGAATCGAAATCCATTCTACAACAAACTAGACACAGAGGGAACCACTTATACTAGCAGCCCAGGGGGCAAAGGAGAGGGATATGGGATGCATGCTGGGAATAGGGTTAGAGGGAGGACAATATTGGTGGTTGGAATGCCCTAGGTTCAATGCCACTATATACCTAAAATATTACTGTGAAAGATTTGAAATCCACTTTGGTCACAATAAAAATTATTTAAAAATAAAAAAGCTGCCAACTGCACCAAAAGCTACTATCATCCCGCTTCCTGGGTATTCCAGATGGGTGGTCTAACCTGCTACTCCAGAAATTGCCTTCATGGAATACCCCTCCCTCAGCCATCAGCCAGGAAACACATCATAAAACCAATGTCAAATGCCAAGACCATTTCCAGAAATTTGAAAATATCTCCCAGCAAGCCGATCTCTAAAAGTAACAGGGGTGGTACTCTCAGAGTCTGGGAATAGAAAAGTCTTCATATCCCTACTGGTGGGCCAAAAGCAAGCAAATGCACTAGCATCATCAGTGGGCGCTTCCAATGGTATTGCCTGTTTGCACAGACACCTGCTTAGCCAGTTGGTAAATGTGACTGTCAATGGCAGACTCCCAATTCAGACCATACTATAAGCAAGGAAGTGACAGCACACATCTAGGAATAATGTCCAGAGAGATGAGGAGAAGGAAATGCAGGTAAAAACAAGACCCCTGAAACAAATATATTCCATATTCCAGGCACATCCCTATACAGACATGAAACACAGCCCATAATCAGCCCATAGAGCAACTCAAAAGTTTAAATGATGGATTTAGCTTGATACCATGGAGAAGCAACTGTCAAAGGAAGATATCAGAGCCTTTTAAAATATTTAACAACCGAAAGATTTGGTAGGAGGACAAGTGGGCCATACTTAGCAGTGCTCAGGGGCTCCTAGCTCCAATGCTCAATAATAACCCTTTACAGTACTTGGGGAAGCATAGATGATGCTGTAGATGGAACCAGCAGCACAAGTGCCTTATCTCTTATGCATCCCAACACTAGAAATCTTCTAAACAGACCCACAATTGTGTCCAAACTGTAGAAGAAAAGGAAAACACCTTTTCTAAGTGTTTTCTAGGAAAGCACCCTCTGGAAGACTGAAGAGCTAGAATTGGTCATAAGAGCAAGCCTTGTTTTGATATTAGAAACAGGGGTCACTCTGATGTGCTCCCATTCACAAAAAAAATGGTTATTAGAAGGTGAAGTCTTGGGAGATGAATAGGTTATGAGAGTAGAACTCTCACAATTGCATGAGTCCTTCTAAAAGGTACAAATACACAGGAACACACACACACACACACACACACACACACACACCTGAGCTCCCTTTACAGCCTGAGGTCAGAAACGAGACAGCTTTCTCTAAAGCAGGAAGGTGTACCCACCAATGCTGAATCTATTAATGCTTTTCAGTCTTTGGAAAATACAAATATGTGTTGTCTGAGTCACCCCAACCTCTATAGACACCTGAACCCTCTAAGACACATGTGTCCACTCAACTCATCTCTCTGCATCTGTGATGGGGTACAAATGGGGCCATGCAAGTCCTTGTGTGGATGTCAGGTGTGACCATCTGAACTCATACTACATTATCTCAAAATCTCTGCTCATGTATTCCATCTTGGGGTAGATCTAGAATGATCCATGTGGTAATGGATTAGAAATGTTATAGTAACTCATTCTATCATGAATAAAAAAGTACGGCCAGTCCCCTTGAAAAATAGTCAAGGGGCTGGAGAGATAGCATGGAGGGTAAGGCATTTGCCTTTCATGCAGAAGGTCATCGGTTCGAATCCCGGCGTCCCATATGGTCCCCCGAGCCGGCCAGGAGTGATTTCTGAGCATGAAGCCAGGAGTAACCCCTGAGTGCTGCCGGGTATGACCCAAAAACCAAAAAAAAAACAAAGAAAAAAAAAAAAAGAAAAATAGTCAAGAGATGTGCCTATACCTGTGGGTCAGGATACACACATACAGTTTTTGCTCCACTGGCTGAGAGGTTATAAGAGAAATTATACCCCAGGAAGCATACAAGTACCTAGAACTTGGCTTCTCATTTTCCAATAGAAGAATCCAGAGGTCCTTAGAAAAGTTCTGGCTGAGCCTATCTATGACAGAGGTAAGAAATAAAGAAGATACTCCTAAACCTGACCTTGTAGTATCAGAAAGAACTGAAGAGCACACAAAATTGAAAATTGATGGGGATAATTCATAAGATTCAAGGAAGCAAACTGAAAGGGTTCTTGATGGTCAGAGCAAAAATTAAGTAAAGAATGCATCATTATACTGAAGCATAAATGAAGACCCCCCAGCCTTTATTGATGTCAATGGCTGAATATATTAAAGACAGAATAGTCAAAACTCTATAAAGAGGGGCCAGAGAGATAGCATGAAGATAGAGTGTTTTCCTTGCATGCAGAAGGACGGTGGTTCGAATCTTAGCATCCCATATGGTCCCCCGTGCCTGCCAGGGGAGATTTCTGAGCATAGAGCCAGGCATAACCCCTGAGCGCTGCCAGGTGTGACCTCCCCCAAAAAAAAACCTCCCATAAAGAGGAATATTAGAGAGTCTTCCCTCACTGAGTGGTGCCCCCACTTAAATGAAGGCCAGCAGATTCCTTCCAAGTCACCCATAAGGAAAGGAAAAGTGGCTTCAGTGTGGAGAAACTTGGCAAACACCCCTTCATCCCAGTGATAGAGTATAGCAGTATAGATCATGCTGATACTAGGTGTCTTTGAGATGTTTGAATGCAAATAGTGCATTACCTCTTCAATCTTCTTCCCTAGCACCCATAACTTTAGTCTAATAATGAAAAAAATTAATCAGGTTTCAAGGGCAAAGTATCCTACAGACATTTCTCAAAACATTAGTTTGCTTCAAAATTGCCAAGGTCATCAAAAACAAGCCAAGTCTTGGAAACAGTCAGTCAAGAGGAGGCTAAGGAGACATGACTCAATGGAAGGAGGAGAGAGGGGGGTTGGTCCTGGATGCGATCCCAGAACAGAGAAAGACATTACGTAAAAATCTAAAGGGCTTCACTTCACAATAAAATATCAATATTGGATCATTCATTGTAACCAATGTCCTTTATTAGTGTAAGGTATTCAGCAATAGAGGAAATGGAGTGTAGGGATATAGGAACTCTCAGAACTAACTTCACAATTTTTTAAAAACCTAAAACTGCTCTGTCTCTGAATGAAAAAAGAAAATAAGAAGCATAATTTCCTGACTACCCATCACTGGCTATTAGAACCATCACTAGATATATTACACTCTGAATTTTCTCCTCTCTCAAGTGGAACCACTTGCTACAATCCCTACAGTCTGAGAGTGAGCTCAGTGAGAAAAAAGTGCCTGTCCTAAAGAACCTAAGAAATAGCCGTCTCCTGGCATCATTATTCTCAGTATTATTATCTCGATTACAAAAAATAAACTGCTTTTCATCCAATCCAGAAGATTCTAAAAACTCCTCCTTTCATCACTTTGGAAGTGTTACAACACAAGTCAGTGGAAATAGAGTTTCAATACCTAACTCCAAAACTTACACCCTGCAACTAGGGAGGGGACCCAGAGAATCTTATACAAGGAAAGGTGCACCTTAGTATAGCAGGGAAGCAGTTGCCTAAGTAGTACATGTAGAATGTGGCAGAGAAGATCTCAGAGAATGTATTTATAAACATGGTCTTTGTTCTATTCTCTCTGTCTCTTTCTCTCTCTTAGACACACACACACACACACACACACACACACACACACACACACAGTAGACAGAAGTAAAATCTAATGACAATGATCCCTTTGTTCTGGGATGATCAATACCATTCCTCTGTGACTCAGAAAATGCTACATCCAATGGGGGATGGCAGATATGCACAGTCACCATTAGCATACAGGAGGTCTAACTAGGGAACCCACCACTTCCCCCTCTCAGAATGCTACTGCATTTTTCTCACTCACTAGTTAACCATCAGATGACATCTTGGCTGCTGGGCCTGGAAATGATAACCATTCATTTTAATGTATTCATCCATACTCATAAAGAAAACAATATTTCATCATATAGAACCTGGAGACCATAATTCATGGCTAAAGGATCAGGGCTTTAGAATAGATTGGCCTTCTAAAGGAGTTGGGAAAACCGCAGATTCAGCCTCAACACTTTACCCAATAAGTTTGAAATATGTAAAAGAGCTCAAGTCAAGCAGATTACAAATTGCAAGAAGGGGGCTGTCACCACAAGCCCACCCCAACAATTAACAGGCTTGGCTGTGCTGCCAGAAAGTAAGTGGTGATTTATTGTTCTCTTCAAATTAGTAAAAGTACTGCCGTCTATTGTGGATGAATTCACAATATTAACCCACTCAGGAAAGAGCTGAGGTTTCCAAATGGATTGGGAACTGGTTGCCCTCCCAAAATCACAGTTCTTTCCATTTGAATTCTCAGTCACCAGCAAAATCTCCACTGGACTTAAGTCTTCTAGGGAAATATTTAAGTCAGTAACATAGTTATTTTGATAAACTTCATTCCACTTCACACCTTTCAAGGTGGTAGAAAGTCAGTGTGTCAGAGAACTCAAGTTTCTAGTCTACAGAGAAAAAATAAATCCATGGGTCAAAGTGAGACCTGAGACACATTGAGTCCACTTGACAATCAAGAGCCCAAGACTCTATAAAAGAGTAAGGAGCAGGACTGGAGTGATAGCACAGTGTGTGAGCCATCTGACTTGCATGAGAACAACCCAGTTTTGATCCCTGGTATCCTATATGGGCTCCCAAGTCTGCCAGGAGTAATTTCTGAGCACAGAAACAGGAGCAACCCCTGTACACCACCAGGTGTGTCCCCTTTCAAAACAAACACAAAATGTAAGAAACAAGCAGCCCTTATGGGAGCCAAACTAAGGTCTCCTAAACATCTTAATTAGCAATAGTTCTTTAACATATGTATTAATGACTGGCACCATTAGCATAAGCATCATTACTGTATTTACAGATATGTATATAAGTATATATAAGTATGTATTCATATGATGTGTGCATTCGATACAGATGAATGGATAAAGTATCTTTAAAATCTTAAGATGTACCGGGAAGGTCCTTGAATAGCATAATTCACAAGTCATAAGGAGAAAAGGTCTAAATATGGCACAAGATCTCCCCAGCAAAAAGAGCAGGGAGTGGGTGTTTTGTTGCAGCATTTATGTGGCACTTCCCAGAACAATTGTGATTTGCTAACAGGAATGGAAGAGCCCATGCTCCACTGGTCCTGGGTTTGCTCTGCCTTAGCCTCACACTTGATCTAGCGCCTCCTCCCAGCAGCCATGCTGGGGTATTGGAAATCTGGCCATCTTCTGCTAGAAGTTGACAGATGTCCTAACCCACTCCTGACGTCCCTGCCTTAAACATTTCACTCTCTTGTTCATTAGCAAGCCTTCCAATCCTGGAATATTGGGGTGTTCCCCTGACAGATTTCCCCTTATGAGTCCCACAATGGCACAGCAGCTGATCATCAAGTCCCTCACTCTATATCCCATCTCTAGTGAATGCTCAGTCTGCAATAATGGCCTGGGACACATTCTCCATCACAGCACATCCTCTTGGAACTTACTTGCATGCTTGACCCCTAATAATCCCCACACAAGACAAAAGTCTAAGTTTCAAGAGAACTACAGACACTGTGTTACAGTGTCTGTGCTTCAAGCACTCTTCTTGGCTCTCATAGCCTAGAATGCATTGGGCCCCATGAGTGCTTTTGGTGAAAGAAACAAGTGGTGTTGGAGAGCTTCACAAAGTACTTGAGCTGAAAGCAAAACCTCCCTCTAATAGCAGGATCCCATCTCCAGGTGAAGAGCAAATGGGGGAAACACTGTGTCTCCAGGCAGAGTCTATGAGGGGCTCCGGTTCACAGCGCAGAGCTAAGAATTAACTCAGTGTTGAAATCTTTAGATGGTGCCCACTTAGGCTTTCAGACGCCCTGCTGACTGGCCCTGCTCTGATTTCCCCGCCACTCACTTGGGGTCTGTTCAATTGCAGAATCCAGGCTGTGCTTTTGGATGAGCATTCAAAAGGTGCTTCAGTAACTTCAAATGAGGCGTGTGTGCATGCAGGCATCCGTGCTTGGGGGAGTGAGTTACTGTGTGTGTGTGTGTGTGTGTGTGTGTGTGTGTGTGTGTGTGTGTGTGTGCGTGCAGTTCTGACTTTATTATTAAAGTATGGGTATAAAAGTGCTCGAAAGTTCAAGATTCTAGAGCTGTTTATACATATGGCATTTTTAATCACAGCTGAAGAGCAAGTCTATGGCACTTTGGAATGTCTGAGAGTCATCAAAAGCTCATGTGCTCTATGGACAACAGAGACCAGGGCTCATTATAAAAACATGTCCTGGTAGCCCAGAGCCCTTGTACCTGTGGAAGGTGTGGTTGAGACCCATTGATCACAGACAATTTACCAGCCCTGAGGTCTGAGCCCCACATTAAGCAGCAGTGAATAAGCTCTCAAATGCAGGAAGTGGACAGCCAACAGCCTCTGTAGGTAAATTCGAGCACACAGAAGAGACAGGCCAAGTGGTGCCTTGTTCTACTGTCACCCATGATAACCAGATTTATCTGTTGACACAAAAAAGATAATGTAACCCGGAGCCTCCAGGGAGATGGGTCCAAGGGCTGAGCATATGTTTTATACTCAGAAGCTACAGGTTCATTCCCTGGTATGTACCACATGGTCCCCTGAATACTGCCAGGTAGGGCCATTCCCCCCCCTGCCAAATAATGCAATCCAGAAGAATAATTGATTTCATCAGAGAATCTGGGACGTTAGATCCCATCTTCTGTCTTTCAAGATGCCCAACAACCCACTTATGTGGCGAACCCCTAGTGAGAGGCCTCACAATTCCTTGCTGTCACCCATTGGTAAAGAAATTGCTCCCAGGCTGCCCTGGTGTGATGGCCACAGCCAAGATCTACAGTGGGGTCAGGGGTCAGGAATCACCACTACTCAGCATTGTCCCAATGAGCTTCAGAGATAAATCTGCTCATTTGAGGCCACTTTATTTCAAGTACAGTCCCAAGCCCTCGTGTTTCAAATTGGATGGTACAGTGCTGGAGATGCTTAAAGCATTCAAAAAGAGGGAATGAGGAGTCACAGAAACAGCATGTCAGATCAGGTACTTGACTTTATCCCCAGGTACTATTCCCAGCACACCAACCCAGGTTCCATTTCCAGGACCCTTTACACCCCCCAATTCTTCTAGAAGCACAGTGCTAGGAGAAAGCCCAGCCCCAAACACTGACTGTTGTGCCCCACCTTCTGCACATACATAAACAAAGAGAGGTTGAAGTGCTGAGTTAAAGCAGTGTTTCCCAAAAGGGAAATGGGCAGAGCAGTAGAAGAAGCTTTGGATATGTTGATGGTGGTGGATAGGAAGTGGGTGAGAATCTTCCATTTATTCCCTTCAAGAGGGTAGATTTCTGTGCTGGAGAAAAAGTACAGCAGGCAAGATCTTGGCCCTGTAAATAAGATATGTCAGGCTCAATCCCATTCAGAGCACCACACATGATTCGGAAGGCCTACCAAGAATGATCAATCCTTGAGCACAGAACCAGGAATTAGCCTTAAGCTACAACAGATGTGGCCTAAATTCTCCTCTCTACTAAAGAAGGTAATTTCCTGAGAGGTGAGAGGAGGGAGCTGCATATTGTTGTGTTTTGATAGGGACAGAAGGAAAGTCAAGTTGGAGCCTCTGGCTTAGCCCCACCAAGACTCAGCGCCTTCCACCTGGGTCTGACAGTCGTCACTGGGTGAATGTCTGAACCGTCATCCCAGAGGCAGAGTGTGTATGGCCAGAAGCAAAGGCAGAAAGGCAATACCAGCTAGTGGGTCCTTTCACCATCATCTCATAGAATGTCTTTCCCTAGAACACGAAGCAGGCCACAGCTGTGTAAATAATTCACGAAGGCCGGCTCAGTTCTCTGTACCTGAAATCCTGAAGACAATCCCCACCAGGCAGAGCCAGGCAGGAGGTTGACCTCTCTCCTCTACAAGAGGCCGCTGAGTCCCGACAGCCAGTAATTTGCAGATGATTATAACTTTTGCTCTGTATATCATTGCGACTGACAAGCAAATCCCTTCCACTGAACGGTATGACTGATTTAAAAAGAAGGCAAAGTTGACATCAGTGGTCTGATAAGCACTTTTTTCCTGTAGACTGTGGCCACCAGCTCAGGTACCCTAAGGGGGAGAAAAGCCAGAAGTGACACCATCTTTTCTCGCCTCCTAATCCAGCAGTCTGGCCATAGTCTGGGAAGATTTGCCAAACCCTGGTACTTGGCTTCCTCCAAAGAAGAGGTGTAACTCAACATTGGGTGCTACTTGCATTCTATTTCATATAAATAAAAAGATTTTCTTCCTAGAGCAACCCACTGAACCCTGATTCATCCTGGAAGGAACATCACAGCCAGAGGCGATGCTGGCTGCTCTCATCCCAGCAACAGGCAGAACCTTTTCCATTTTGTTCATTTTGGCACTTATTACCGAGAGCTGGTTGGGATGTATGAATTGTTTATAGACTGTGGAAAGACAGCACAGCAGCGCCCTCACTGCAGCTCCCCCACTATACCAGAGCAGACACCAGGACGCTGGCATGGAACCTTGAAGAACATGGCGAACATGCATGGCAACTTGAAAGCAATTTATAAGAGTCTGATGAGACTTTTCACATCAGCCTCATCAGCCTCAGGGTGGACACACCCCTTTCCCGTGTGTCCCAAAGGTGAGGCTTTGCCTCACCCACAAAGTCCCTTTGTTTCAGGGCACAGATTTGTTCAGACTGAGTGGGAAGGCAAGCCCCAACTAAAGCAGACTGAGTGGGAAGGCAAACTCCAGCTAGAGAATTCACTCTAGCACCCCTTCAATCAGTTAACTTATCAGGCAAAACAGACCAGACCCTGTACTGCACGCTCTTCCAACCCTGGAAGGTTAAACACAGGCCCAATATCTGCATAGAAGTGCTTTACTTTGCTGGAAAACATCCACACCAACCCAACTGCCACATTAGCTGGGCAAGGCACCCTCCACAGCATTGGCACATGACCAATCAGCAGCTTGCAGAACCCTTACCAGGACCCCTCTTAAAACACAAGTAGCCCACAAGCTCCACCACCTTCCTGTGTCCTGAAAAAGTGATAGTCATAGCACACCCCTGACCCAGAAGGAGCAGCAGATGCTAGAAAGTGGAGGCCACCTCAGACCAGGGTCCTCAAACTACCAGATAAGAGCCCCAATGAGGTTCACAGACAGAATGTGAAGAAGCCCATGACCCTCTGCATGGAGCTGCTCCATTGTTCCCGAAAGAGCAAGGCAAAAGGAAGAACAGGGTGTGAGGGCAGACTTACCTTGCTGGAAAACATCTGCCAGGATGGAGGAAGCAAAGGGGAGAGAGAAAAACAGAATAATAGATTAACAATCACTTATCAATCTCCAAGAAGAAACCCAGAGCTGATGCACTGGCTCTGCTCAGACTCTGCCTGCAGCACTTGGAGGTCCCCAGATGAAGAGACATTGGTTAAGAGTTCAGGCTGGGGAATAGAGCTGCTTAGGTTTACATCCAAATATAGGCATCTGTGGTTTACAGTTCCCTGTAACACAGTACCAGAGAGATGAGACACTGTGTCCTATCATTGGAAGACACCAAGAAAATATACAAAATACATCACACTTAAAAGGAGTATTTTTGCAACATCCAGTATTCCTTTGGCTGCAGATGTGGGGAAACTAAAGCTGCAAGAAGGTAACCTCTTCTCAGACAAAAGAGCATTAAAGGGTGCATGGTGGGATCCCAGTCTAAGTGGTTCTCCAACCCATCTTTTTTATCCAGGTCTGATTTATCTCAGTTGTGATAAATATCAACAAAAGCAAAAGCTAGAGAAGGAGGAATGGGAGAAAAAAATTGCAAACATACTAGAGTTCCATGTTTAAATCATAAAAACAAAATGGTGGTGGTATTAGTTTGCCACATTACAAAGCCATGCCCTTCTACTGAGCTCCTGCGTCAAAAGTCAGTTAAAAGGTAAAAAATATAGTACTTCATTTTCTTATCAAATGCATGAGTAAATATCTACCATATAAAGAGAAGCAGAAACAGGGGCTGTGGAGATACCTCAGGGCTCAGGGATGAATGGTGTGTGTGAGGCCTAAGATACCAATCACATATTTTTTAACACCATCACATGGTCCCTTGACTACCTATAAAAACCTGGCAGCCAATAAATAGCACTGCTGGACCCATAGAGCTCTGCATCACTAGGTCCCAGAATCAAACCATCTGGCCCAGTTGGCAAAGACAAAGTATTGCTGTGGTGGCCTCAGGGGCCCTGGAACAAAAACAAAATTAGCATTCACTAACACATACCCACTGCATGGCCCCTAAGCCTGGCACTGGGTTGTGCATCTTTTGGAACTAAGTGGACAGTGGACAGCGAATTGGGTGCTGCTGTCTTTGTGCTCAACTGTGATTGTGGGCATCATCCAAGTCAAGGCAAGCAACCGGCTATTCATTCATTGCTCTATCCCTCTTCACTGTGCAATGATTCAATGAATCAATGAATGATTTCAATGAATTCAATCCTCCACTCTGGAATATTCAAATTATTCTCCAAGTTCAGCAATTAGAAATTCTGCTGACTCTTCACACCTAGCTGAAGGGTTTGGGGGGTGGGGCGACACAGGTATAAGCAAGATGCTTTTTGAAGTCTCATTTGCATTTAGGTGTGATGCACATATAACTGCTCCCAGTACACCCCAAAATACGCTAGTCTGCTCAGACTTTCTCATTCATGATTTAGAGAGTGCAGACAAGTGGACAGATTGAGCCAGTCTGATGTGATTTGGGTTCTGCTCTGTGGGTTTATTATAGATAGGTCTGAAACTTATAGAAAACAGATTATGTATGAAAAGGTCAAGTGAACACACTTTGACCTGAGAATGCCACTTCCAGAATTTTTATCTCATCCAAGAACTAAAGAAATATACAAAGACGCTCGTCATCACATTACTGTAATGGTAAAATCATGACTCTTGTCTCTGAGTCAATAGGGGATTTAACCAAGAATAGCATAACCCATCCAATGGGTTATGGTACAGCCACTTTTATTGGTAATTTACAGACTGATTACTTTTGAATGAAGATAATTCAATAGCAGTCTGGATCATAGATCATGGGCCTATCTGGGCATGCAGCATAAGTATGTGTCCACGAGGGAGCTTAGAGATGGTATCATATAAATGCAGGTACGCAGGTGATTACGAATATGAGGTCATTTTCTAAATTTTGTAAGCATGCCTGTATTCTTTCATTTTTAAGAATGAATGTGCCTTCCATTTAGAATATGAATTTTAAAACTTAAGTTATTTATGGATAGATCTGGAAGTGATTATGCTAAATGAAATAGGTCAGGAAGTAAAAGACAATTACTTGGATGGTTTCACTTCTATGTGGAATATGATTAACTAAATCAAACCCACTGGCAAAGAAACAAAACTCACTTCTAGAGTCAGTGAAAATGGTGGCAGCAGCTAGAGGAAAACGGGAAGGCAATGGGAAGAGATGAGAGGAAGGAGAGCTTTTTAATGAAGAAATGTTACTGGAAATTTGGGGATGAGGTGATACATAATACACATATCTAAAGATGTGGGGCCATGGCCCCCAAACTTCTGTAATATTATGAATTAATGATAATAAGCAAAAGTTAAAAAAAAACTTGATGTTTTCATCTTTAGAACCATATTGTCAACATCAAATTATGTTGTCAACTGTCTGTTGAAAATCTGTTCCTCCAAGATTCAGAGACCAAGTTCTTCTAATAGTTGAATATAAAGCATTTACCTGGTAGACCTGGCAAATTTCAAGGAGAGAATATCTAGGGGAGAAGTTCTCATCCCACTGAAGTACAGTGAACCACCCCCCCCCCAAGAGTTGTCATTGTCATGAACAATCATGCTCCAACAAGCATACCCAAGAATAGCAGCTTTGTCACAGTGAGGCAAACTGCAATTCTCAGGAAGTTTGCTAAAATATTAGCTTTCACCCAATATCCACTTATAAACTAACTAGACTATAAGGTGGGGACCTATTGATGCCATTATCAGACAGTCTCAAATTTTCCTCTATGTATATAATATTAAAATCTCAGTAATTTCTCAGCAGTACAAATTTCTCAAAGTACAAATTGCTAGCATGCAATTTTCTGCCCAATACCCAGAGAAGGATCCTCTTTCTCAGTATTCAAATGTCCCAACCCCTGTGAAGTCCCTGGCCTCATTCTAACCCCATCCTACAAACCCCACAATTCCCACCTCTACTCTGAGTGTGATAGGTGCAGTTGTAATTACAGCTCACATTCTAATTTGCTATTTCCATAGTCCAGGAACTCCAGAGGATGAGAATTAAATATTTAGATCAACTGTGCATCCCCACCACTTGCCAGGTACACAACATTACAGCAGGTGTGATGGGAAGAGCAGAAGGGCAGGGCAGGGCATTTATCAATGCTCATCTGGTTCAACTCCTTCATTTCACAGATGAGGAAACTGAGTCTCGGAGAAGATAGGGGTTGTTCCCCAAGGTCACAACATTAAAAGTTGAGCTGGGATGACATGAGAATTATTTAGCCTTAATGAGGCACGAAAATTCATCCCTATCATTAGCTAAGTACAAATTAGAGATTTGTCATCCCTTCTAATGAATACAGACCAAAATTTCCAACCTTGAAAACATCAGGGAAATAAGATTAGGCTTTCAAATACGGATCCAGTCTCAACATCCGTCCAGAATCCGCAACCTGCTCTCTGAGGGGTTGATAGGAGCACTTCCTTATGAATTCAGTGCTGATCTGAACCACTGTATCAGCGGGCAGGGATTTAGTGACCTTATTCCTTTTAATTCCATTGTAGATTTCAGGCTTTGGCTGACAAATCTGCGTAGAGTACTATCCACTCTTCTAATCCCAAAGAACTCTCTTGCTTTTTGTAAAGGTACATTGAATGTTTTAAACCCTCTTTCTCAGCTTCATTTCTATTTTGCACCTTTTTATTCTAATGTAAATTTTAATAAACACTGGTATAAATATTGCAGCAATTTTGCACATGAGTTATCTTGTAATTTACACTCTAAATTTACATTTTTTGTGGTCCGTGGCATAAATCATTCCATTTGTAGCATTATTTAGCCCTTTGCTTGGTTTTATAAAATACTGGCTGGAACACCTTCTTTAAAATTTCACCTTTCCACATGGAAACAGACTCTAATAATTCATGAACAGAGGAATGGAAAATAAATGAGAAAATGGTAGATTCTGAGCTGCCTGACTATATATTTGTTCTCATAAAAATGCAAAAGGACACTTTAAAAGGATATTAACCATAGAAACGGTCTCACCTATGTTCCCTCTATATTCACCTCCCCATCTCCTACACCAGAGGGAACAGTTGTTCTGTAAATCCAAGAGAAAGAGATAGAGATAGCACCAAGTCAGACAGCACCATGCTGATTCAGTTCTCTCTCAGGCACTGCAGAGTCCCCTAATCACCACCATGCATGGCTCTATTCTTTCTCCATCAAACGAACACAATTCAAAAGACTTCAAATGGGAGTGTTGTCTCTCTTCCACACTGTCTATCCAACTCCCAAGAATTCTTTGGAAGCCCACATATCTTATCCTCTCTAAATTTAAATTTCCTCTCTGATGACACGGGGGACTGATACCCACAGTACAGTGCTGAGTACCTCGAGGTAGACCACTTAAACAGGCGCTGATGGATGGAGCCATGGTGGAGAGTCCTTCTGAGCCTTGGGGCCATGTTTTTTCCTGCTTTCCCAAGCATGGGAGACCACTAAGTTCATTAATTGGGAGTCACCATTCTCATCACCACTCAGATTGAGTCCCAAGAACACCAGGGACCTGCCTGTCGAAGAAATGAACTCCTTCAGAAAAAGCAAGCTCTGCTAGGGCTTCCCCAGGGAGCAAATCTCCAGCCCAATCATGCAGGAGAACAAAGAAAGCCTGTCTGCTAGCCCCACCCCTGCTCCCTGGAGCCATGCTGGTCCTATAGACAGATGAAAGGGCATGGATAAGTTGGTGACTCAAACATGCATAAAGGAAAAGAAGAAACATGAACTCAGATTTGCCCTGCTTAGCCTCAAATGTCCAGTTTCTTCTGTGAGAAATGGCCGTCAAGAGAATCAGCCTTCCTCCCCCACAGCCTTCAAGAGACTGAAGTGCCTCCATCTTTAATGCACTAAGTCCTCCAGAGACAACGGCAGGGAGCCATAAAAAGACTAGATTATTTATTATTATTAATAAGTGATGGCAATTAGACTGGGTGAATCCTAAATGTTGCTGATTAAAAACTTTCTTGAATAAGACCCATCCGCATGGCCAGTGTTTACCTCTATTAAGAATGATTTAACTACACCCAGGGTGATCCCTCTCTTGTGCTGGGGTTAATAATTATCTGAGCTCAGAGCCACTCGGGTTAAGTGAGAGGGTTCTCCTTTGTTTACTGAGGGCTTTGTTTTATGAGGAGAACTGGATGGCAGTCTTATTGCTCATTCCCTCCGCTAGGAATAATTTACTATTTCTATCCCCAGTCCATAACTATGGTTAAAGAAACCCTCACTATTATTACAATATCACACTTAGCCCACCCACCCCCACATTCAAGATATGCCAAACAGTGAAAGAGTGTGCGACTTCCAAAGGCCTGGGGGAGGTGAAGTTACCAGTTCTCAAACAATGTAATCATACTACTCTCTCGATTTTGCTTTCTTTTCTAGGTTAAATTATATATGAGGGGAGTTTAGTTTCTTGAAAATGCATGCACTTAACTCTCTTTTAAGAAGTCTCACCTGGGGAGACAGCTGTCTTGTGAGTCCTCCTGTGGTTTGAGCTACAGAAAGAAAATTCTCTTTCAAGTACAAGTGCTTTTACAGTAAAGCACGGTAAATTTTACTCGGACTCCACTGAGCAGGAGTGCGGGGAGGGAGGGAGCGAACAGCTGGAAGGAACCCTGCTTCCCTGAACAGGGTCAGACTGACCACTAATAGGGATTTGTTTCGAAATCAGCCTAAAGAGAAATCAGAATTCAGTCTGTACCTTTATTGAAATCTCTGCAAAATGTGTTCTTTTTTTTTTCTATGTGTGGGTCCAGCAGTCAGATAGTTCAGTTGGTAGGGCACTTGCCTTGCAGGGGGGAAGACTAGGGTTGGAGCCTTGGGTTTCTATATGGTCTCCTGAACACCAGCAGGACCAATTCCTGACTACAGAGCCAGGGCTGACTTTTTTTGGTGTGGCTAAAGAAAAACCAGTATCTATCTATCTATCTATCTATCTATCTATCTATCTATCTATCTATCATCTATCTATCTATCTATCTATCTATCTATCTCTATCTCTAGCTAGCTAGCTAGCTATCTACCTACCTATCTCTCTCTCTCTCTCTCACACACACACACACACACACACACACACACACACACACACACACACAAATACATACAAAGATGAGCCCAAACTATGTCCTCTACTAAATTCCTCCCTGACTGGGGAATATCTCTCCTACATTTCAATGAACATTTCTTTGTATTTAAAAAAAAACAAAAGGGTGCCCAGCAGCACTCTGCTCTCAGGGCCACCAGCATTCCAGTGTTCCGTTTCTGATCCACAAAACTGCAAAACTGACATCCAATCCTCCCCCTGGTTCTCCTTCTCTCCCAAGTAGGATCTGGTACGACAGGGGTTAATCACTGTGGAGTCCAATGGCATTGAGTAATGGTCACTCAGCCAATGGAACCCAGGTCTTGGAGTCTCTCTTCACATCTACAAAACAAATAGAAAGTTCTTTCTCATTAGAGAGAAAGGTTCTCTAACTCAGGACCATCAGGTCAGAGAATTTCATCAGCCTGGAACACAAGGTTCTGAGTGAAATCACTTAAAACTATGCTCAAGTCCTTGCTGGTCTAATATTTTGCCATTGGGGCTCATCTCCATTTCTTCATTTGTGAAAGTGCAGGGTAAAAGAAGGAATCTCTCAGAATTCATACAGAGAACTGGGATTGTTTATGTCAAACACACGATGGGGGTTTGTAGCACAGGCTCAATAAGTGAAAGCTAAGATTCCTACTAGAGGGACTGGGTCTTGCATGTAGTCAAACCTGATTCTATCCCTGGCACCGTGTAGTGTCCTTTGACACCTCAAGAAATGGCCCTAGAGCACAGACCCAAAGGTAATCTCAGAGTACCAGCAGATGTGGACCCAAAATAACAATAAAAAAATGGGTTATTAAATGACAAACAACAGAACAAAGGATCCAAGAGCCATGCTAGTCCAGTGGACAGAGCACTTGCCTTGCTGGTGGAGGACTAGGATCCCTGGCATCCCATACATTTCCCTGAGCATCAGCAGGAGTATCTCCCGAGCATCACCTAAGAAGCTGCTGTGGCTGGTCCAACATCTGACTAGGTGGTCCTGGACAAACCAACTTCTTCAAGCCCTGTGTTTCTCGTGGGCAACATAGATAGTAGCAATCGGTTTTGTGTGTGTGTGTGTGTGTGTGTTTTGTGCTTGCTCATAAATTGTCCCAGATTAAATGAGGCAAGGCAGGTAAGAGTGCACAAGAATGAGACTCAGAAAGACTTCCATAAACTAAAGTATTATTACCTCACAAACATTTATTGATTGGCTGTATCTGGAATAACTTCTGCAACTCGCAGAGGATAATAAAAGTATCATAAGAGGAAAATCCATGAAAATAAAATGGTCATTTTCATTTATTTCTGCCATTGTGTTGTGACCTACCATGAAGAAGCCAAAGCAAGTCTTAACTATTGCCTAATGGAGGAGTGATTTTTTTTTAATCTTTGAGGTCCAACATGCAGCGATATCCTATTTCTAATTTGAAGCATTAATTGTAATTAAGACCTAGAACTTCCAAAATCTCAGAGATGAGCCTTTAGTTTTTGCCATCACTGAGCTTTGACATTGCCCTTCTCCCTTGTCATTATTTTTCCAGGTCACCATGTAAAAGGTCACCCAGACCTCTCTGTAGCTGTAGCAAGTGTTTCAACCACACACTCTCTGGAGTGTATTCTTTTTTTTTTTTTTGGAGTGTATTCTTAAGGCATATTTCCAAACGCTTATAACTGCTGGGGGCGAGGGGGGGGGGACAGGATGCTCAGCTGAAATGAGAGCCACTTTCTCCCCGATGTTCAGTATAGTGGAGTCTGATTAAGAATTTGCCTGAAGGGGCTGGAGAGATAACATGGAGGTAAGGCATTTGCCTTGAATGCAGAAGGATGGTGGTTCAAATCCCAGCATCCCATATGGTCCCCTGAGCCTGAAAGGGGCGATTTCTGAGTGTAGAACCCTGAGTGCTGATGGGTGTGATCCAAAAACCAAAGCCAAAAAATAAATAAATAAAATAAAACAAACAAACAAAAAAAGAATTTGCCTGAAAAAAAGTTTTTTTTTTCTCAATAAGGTCCAGTTTGCAAAAATACACCATGTCTATAGTAAGAGCCCCTTCTGGCCTGGGGGTGAGTGCCAGGTCATAGGACTCTGGAGCACAGCCATGTTCCAGAGCTCTTCCAGAACTGCAGCATGGAAACTGCAATCAGTTATCTGTGTCTCTGAAACCAGATGGTTCTGGAAGCCATGTGGACCTTCATCTCTTTGGGAAGAGTCCAGGGCAGGAGCAGCAGCTAAAGCTCACCCCTGGTCTCCACATGCTTGCCAAAACAAACCTTTCTCTAATGCAAAAAGGTCTAGTCTCTTCTGTCTTCCTTGATGCTTCTTAGCTCATTTTGGATGCAGACTAGGACAAGACCTCACCCTCCCCTTGCCCTTTTATCATGATCAAAATAAGCCTCATACTTCATGGTGTCTTATAGGACAAGGAGTAAATGTGCTTTATTTGTGGATAAGAAAATGTATTTTTAGAAGTCAGAGAGGTAGAACAGAGGATAAAGCACCTGTCTTGCCTGCTGCCAACTCTTGTTTGATCCCTAAAGCTGTAGATGGTCTCCTGAGCACTGCTAAGGAGTCACTCTTGATCACGAGCCAGAAATGGTCCTTCAGCACTGCTGAAGGCTGTGCTCATGCTTGTTGTAAAAAATACTACTACTACTACCACCACGACCATCACCATCACCACCACCACCACCATCACTACTACCACTACTATTAAATTTTAAGGCCTGATATCTCTTCCAGCTACATATTCTAGGAAACATTGAAACTAATACTAGGTGAAGGCTGAATGCTTATAAACCAATGTCTTCAAACTTTCAATACCTCCTTAGATGTGTACAAGCCCATAGACCAATGGTTGAAAATCATATTTCTCACCCATGGGTCTTCATTAACTTGAAAAAGCAGTTCCAAGGACTCCAGCTAGTAAAGCCCTAACTTTTTTTTTTATGACAAAATCTCTCCCTAGTTTATCTCATTCCTAGCACAGAGGAATAAAGCTCTTAACTACTGAAAGAGCATAAAAAATAGATTTAGGAATAATACTTTTTATGATTGCATTCTGTATACTGTGAAAGTTATGTTCAAATCTGCTAGTACTTTATGGTGCTGATAAAGTAGAACAGTATGGCTTCCCAGCTAAGAGTGTATTTTATATCCATTTAAAATGTTTTCTCTTAAATTGAATTACTTTTTGAGTAATTATAATAAGACTAATCTGGACTTAATGAATTCATGTACAAATACTTTAGACTACATTATTAAAACCCCTATGATATGAAACTATATTAAACTCTATCCCTTTAGCAGCCAGTGTTTTTCTTTGAAAAGAGCAGCATAGATGCTTTTCTCTAATTCTTTTGAACAGTTAGCTGAGAAATCATAAGAAGCCACATCAAAAATTCAGACAAAAGAAGAGGTTTATAAGTAATGATATTTTAGCTTCTAAAATCCTATACAATTACTAATTAAGAGTCAAGGAATTGTTTACTTATCAAGTTACTGAAACAGCTGGGTATTGAACTGCCTCTCTCAGTCAGTGCTCAGGGAGCCTGGGAGCCAAAGCCAGAAGTTTCAATGTCCAGATTCAGCTACCAAGGGCCTCCAGGGCTACAGCTTGTATTACTCAGGGGCCATGCAGTACTAAGGATCTAGTTCAAGACCTTGTGAGGAAAGACCCCTGACCTCTGAACTATTTCCCCTGCCCTCAAATTACTTTTGAGTACCTTACCACAGAGTGGGTTGAGCGTTAGCCCATATTTCAAAGAAATTAGATATTCTGCTATTGATAAATATAAAGAGTGAGCTTGTGGGTGTCAAGACTTATGCTCTAAAAATAAAAGATTTTCACACAAGATCATGTCAAATTTGGTCTATTGCTCTCACTGTAAGCAAGCCCATTCATTCATTTTGGGAATTCAGCTTCTCGATCTGCAAACTGATTTGTACCAGAGGATTTCTAAAGTCCCTACCAGTTCTAAAACATGATGGTTTTAAGTTTAAAATTATACACATTATATTAAATGGGCTCTTATTGCATATAGCTTAGTCCTCATCTTCTCCACGCTAAATTACATTCACACAAAAAATTTTTATTCCCTGCAATTCATATACAGCCACAAACACATCCATAATACGAATGGTGATTTCAAAATTTTCTCAAGATATTATCTCAGTAGTAAAGTAGTTTTCCCTTTACAGTTAAATTATAAGTCACCTGAAATCTTTGAAGGCTACAATACCTTCTTGAACCAATTCCTTACCCCTATGATCTCCATCACATACACACACACACACACACACACACACACACACACACACACACACACGACAAATTTTTATCTTCATTTTCAAGAGAACTGATTAGTTTTATCACGTCTGGCTTCCCCAGGCAGGTCTGTCAAATGTAAGTTTTAATAACATTGCCTACCCCGTCTCTTACATTCAAACGAGTGATTTGTGAATGTCCAGTAGAATAAATCTCTCTTGGCCAGGTGATCATGACTGGGAGAGACAACTTTCAAGTAAATAGGAGACAATGGCCATCATCATTATTTTGATGACTTGTCACAAATTACTATCAAGAGAGTTCCCAGGAGCCAGAGACAATTAAAGTCTGAGTTCGGAGAAGTAGCCCCTTATATCAAGCACTGCTGATTAGGAGGATTTCAGAGTAAATATGTTTTGGCAAGTCTATAAGGAGGAGGTGGAGGTTGCTACATGAAATGTTATAACCTTATTCTTCAGAACTAATGGGGTCTGGTCTGGCCCCATTTTAAGTCCCCTAAAAAATATTTTAAACATTTTGAGATCTAAACAGGGCCCTTCAACAATCTGCTATGATCTCTTCATGTTCTGAAGTTCTTTAGTGGATTTTGCTTAGGGTCCTCTGTTCTATGTACTCCAAATGGTAGTCTGTGTTTTTTATTTACCTGGATGAGGAACACCTTGTTCTTTCCCCTTTCCTCCAACTAAGCTGAAGGCCCCAGGGTCCAGAATAGAATTTAACACATAGTACGAACATTCCAATATAAATAATAAATGTTTCTAGGGGCAGAGAGATAATACAGCAGTAGGGCATTTGTCTTGCATGCAGCCGACCTGGAAAGGACCCAGTTTGATTCCCAGCATCGCATATGGTCTCTCAGCCTGCAGGGACGATTTCTGAGTGCAGAGCCAAGAGTAACCCCTGAGCACCAACTAATCAATCAATAAATAAATAAAGTTTAAAAAAAAAGTTGGGGGCCGGAGAGATAGCACTGCAGTAGGGCATTTGCCTTAGATGCAGAAGGACAGTGGTTCAAATCCTGGCATCCCATATGGTCCCCAGAGCCTGCCAGGAACGATTTCTGAGCATACAGCCAGGAGTAACCCCTGAGTGCTGCTGGGTGTGATCCAAAAAAAAAAAAAAAAGTTTCTGATATATATCCAGTTCATTTTCTCCAACTTCTCAATTATTCTAAAAGGTTGCAAGTTGGGGTCAAAGATACAGTACAGCAGGTAAGGTGTTTTCTTTACACACAATTGATTTTGATTTGATCCTACTACATATGCTCCCAAAAGAACCACCAGGAGTAAATAATTCCTTAATGTAATGCTAGGTATAAGCCCTGAATATACATGGGTGTGGCCTAAATACAAAAAAATAAATAAATAAAAGGTAGCTAGCATTACTTCATGATCAGCAAAACAGGCACAACTGAAGTTTAACTGAAGTTGCCAAAAGGTCACTGAAAAGCAAGGGATGTAGGATTCAACCAAATGGATCTATGGACTCAACACAGTATCCATTCTAAAATTCCTTTCAGGAATTTTACTGGAAATAAGAACCCAATTCTAAAATGTCTAAGAAATATAGGAACCTATAATGACCAGCTCTCCTTGAAAACAAAGAGCAAAGTTGAAAGATTCATACAACTCATCTCTCTGGTATCATTAAGCTAAGAGTGTTCATAGCATTTGGACAAACAGATCAATAGAGAATAATAGGAATATATTTGTAATTTATTATTAGTACAACCCAATGGGAAGGACAAGTCTTTTCAACAAATGCCAACAGAACAACCATAGATGTTCTATGTTTGTTGAAAAATAAACAAGGCCTCCTACTTTACACCATACAAAGAGCTTAATTCACAACAAGTCATGTTGGTAAAGAATGTGAATACTATATTATTTCCTAGAAAGCAACAAGAAAATACCTCAACACTTGGAAATAGAACAAAGAAAAAAATGGGAGGGGTGTACCCAGTGGTATTCAGGACTTATTCCTGGCTCTGCCCACTCCATGTTGGTTCAAAGGACCATATGGGAAATTGAGGATAAAGACCAGGTTAGTTACGTGCAAGGCAAGCACCTTACCCACTCTCATTCTACCCAAGCAAAAATGACTTAGTAAACTGAAAGCACTGTCAATAAAATACTGCACAAAATTTAAAACTGCTCAACAAAGAACACTCTTAGGTTCGTAAGTTGTTTTGTTTTGTTTGGGATCAGATCACAGCTTGTGGTATCCAAAGTTCACTTCTGATTTTCCGCTTAGGGATCACTTATGGAAGCCACAGGGGGACTATATGAAATGCTAGGAATCAAACCTGTGTCAGTTGCATGCCAAGCTCATTTCTGGCCCCTAAAAGGAGTACAATTAAAAGAATTAATTTAATATGCTACATTGAGGAACTATTCACAAAAACTTGATCTAACAATTATTTGATATCAAGAATATATCAGTAAGTTCTTACATTTACCATATAGCATGCAACTCAGCTTCCAAAAAGAATACAATATTTGTATAGTCCAAAGCAAGATAGATCAATGATCATTTAGCATATAAGTATTCAATATCATGAGTCATGAGGGATATGAAAGTTAACACTACACTGATACATCACCATGCACTCACCAGATTGACTAAAATTAAAAGAACTCACAACACCAATGGCTGATGAGGAAAAATATCAAGTGAAATAAAGAGAGTGTATATGTTATGGGAATTACATCCCAAAGAAGCATCCTAATGTCTAGAAATGTCTACCTCTGCCTCTCTAGGCCACAGCTGGGCAAGTCAACCTCTTAGAACTATTCAACAAGTCATACTTCAAACAGATCTATAGGTGCAGAAGTAGGTGCCATATGGTTCTCAGAGGAAGGACAGCACCTTCTATTCAGCCCCCGCAACATCATTCTAAGTCCAACTAAGCGCCTTGCAGAGTTCTCAAGCATGTCATTCTGAACTGAGTTGTATTTCAGGACATAGCAGACTTCAACACCTGGTCCACATCAAACATAAAGCAGCTCCTTCATAATGATGTACACATAATAACGAGCTGAAAGGGCATTTTGAACCAACTGGGTGAAATTAAATGTCATCATGAAGCTGAATTTCACCCATGCTCTTGAAATTTTTTTGCAGGTGGTACGAGAAAATGTGAAATGATATCTCTGGCTCCAGTTCTAGGATGACTAGCTAGCTCTGGCTTGGATTTTTAAATCTAAATAAATCGTTAAAAACTTTCTGGATCCCCAGTGTTTGGAAAAATTATTGTATTCAGACTTCTAAATGGTATTTCACTTTGAAGTCCACTCGGCAGTCAAAAACGCCTGCTGCTCCGTGATTAGGGAGGCACAAAAGGTTCCTTGTCTGCTGCTCTCTGCCAACTGGTAACTTGGATGAGAGAGGAAGACACTTGCTGGCCTTTTAAAGAATGGCGTGCGGGAGTCTTGACAAAGCACAAATGTTTCCCAAATAAGGCAGGCCCAGAAAACTTCCTCTGAACTTTCTAGCAGACCTGATCAAAGGGGGCTGCCTTCAGAACAAGACTCAGATTAGACAGGCAACTTGTCACTAAAAAAAAAAAAAAAAAAAAAAAAAAAATCCTCTGTGAATTTACTTGTTCCTTCCAAGGGGCTCTGCTTGTCATCTGGGAAGAGGTTTACCCTGCTCTGAGGAACTCAAAATTGGGTAGTAGCATTTTTGTTTCTCCTGCTCCAGATATCTCTTGGATGCCTATGTCCAGGGACAGGCAAGCTAGAAGGTCCTGTGTAGATTATAAGCCCTTTGGATAGGCTGGATGGTGGTGGATGGTGATGAAGGGGTGAGAGGCCTTTCTCCTCCAGCCCAGGCCACGTGTCTGCACCCCCTCCAGCTGGCGGGTCTGCAGTTCACAGAGTAGCGGCAAGGAAATCATCCACCGACAGGTTTCAAGAAATATCATCTTTATTCAGCCCTGGCCAACATGTGTGGCCTATTATCTTAAACCTATTTAAGTATGCTCTCCTCAGCTTGGTCTGTGTCTTAGCTTCTTTCAGCCATCTCTCCTCTTGCTCCTCCTACCCTCCAAAATCTTGTAATTCCTATCCTGGCCTTCTGGCTAAACCATTTGAGATCTCCCCAAGACCCCTCCCAGAAGGGCAGGTCTTACTCTAAGTAAAGTTATGTAGAAGATGGGGGCGGGGTGACAGTCCTGAATCTGCTGCAACTTCAACTTCCTGAAATATTCTAGAGGTGTAGCTGAGCCCTGATATGGGAGACCACAGGCTTTGGAGATAAAGATGTTCCCATCAATATCCCTAGTGCCAAGTGTTTCAAGAACTATGTTGGCAAGAAACATTCACCCCTCAACTCTGGTATGGAAAGTATAGGATTCAAGTGGGCCAAGCTAAGTGGAGCCAACAGAGCTACTGATAGACACAGTCACGACCCTACCCTGGGTCAGACCATGCCCAAGGCTTCACTGTCTACAGGCCCAGAACTGAGGCACCACCCTCTGGTCCCTTCCATGGGTCATGGACACAGTAACTGAGATTCTTCCTTAAAAGGAACAAGAAGTACAATCCTGCCAGAACTACTCAAATGCCTTCTCTTATTCTGGTTCAGCATCACCTAGAAAATAAAATGGAAGGTGGCTTTGTTTGCTTCATTGCCTCTATTCTATGTGTTCAATAGATTCATTAAGTAGCCCCCCCCCACCCGTCCTTAACCACATTAGGGTATGCAATGGGCAGAGATGGGGTTACATTTGTGGCCCCATCAGGCAGACCCACCCCTTCGACAAAACTCTAGTAGAACTTAGCATATTCTACCTCCTCCTCCTTTCTCCTCTACTAGTTATTGCAGTGGCTCTGCATCACGCTCAGTCCAGGGCATCTGCAAAGAGGGATATACCATTGCCTACCCCCTTCTAGAATGTTTCTCAGTGAGTGTTCATCAATGGCCTACATTTAAAGGGCCTATGGTTGGGACAAAGTGTGCTGTAACGGACAAAGTTCATCTCTAGAGTCATTTTGTGGATTGTGACATCTGCAAATTGCAGTCATTGTTCCCAAATATACATGACTTTTGAGTTTCTGAGGTAACAGACTATAATGTGGCTATTTCCAGCTAGACTGTCACAGGGCCTGCTAATCAAAGCCCTCATTTCCCACTTTCATTCACCATTCTCATTACCTCTGTCTGGGGCGCAGGGAGAGACTGTCTTGCTTTGAAAGGCCTGGGTGGTGTGACTTGGAAAGTTCAGGAAAAGACCATGGAAATTTCTTCAAAAACCCCTGGAAAAGAGAGCTAAGTTCTCAATCATCTTCCTTTTAGGGATGCTGAGGAAGCCAAAAGTCTTAGAACTATAACAAGGGTACGCCGCCCCTTCCTTACCTCAGCTATGGAAGATAGAATTATTCCCCCTACAATTGTCTGTGTTCTAATCCCTATATCCTAGAACTATGTTGCTTTGCCATACATGAAGGACTTTGAAATGGGAAGATTGTCCTGAATAACCCAGTTGGGTTTGCGGTAATAACAGGAATCCCTACAAGTAGAGAACATTTCCCCCAGAGAAACGTTCAAGCAGAAAATGTCAAAGCAATGCTGTATTGTATGTGAGATGAAGGAGGGCAGTCACAAGCCCAGAAATAGAAGTGGCCTTTGGAAGATGCAAAGGGTAAGGAAAAGGCTTTCCCCTCAACTCCCCATCAAATATATTTTGTTTGGGTCCATTAAGTTTCCCACTCAGCCATCAACCTATACAACTGGGAGATAATATATTTACAATAGGAAGATATAAATTTGCGGGAATTTGTTAGAGCAGCAATAGAAAACTAATATGCTAGTTATATACAATCAAATGATGAAATGATCAGATAGTGACACCACACAACTAAAGTGGTTACAGTCAAAGGAGCTAGAATCATCAACTAATACGTTTGATGCAAAAGAAATCAGGAGTATTTCAATGACCCAATCTAAGGGATCAGTTGCATCAGAGCACAGGGCCCCTGAGAAACTGTCAAGTGTTTCAAAGTGGATTCTGGGAGCTGGCACTGGCCTTACAGAAATCCCAGTTCTTGACCACCTGGATCTTTCATCACACTGTCAATGCTATCATCAGACAGATCCTACTGCCCTATACAGATGACTGGGAAGGAAAGGATGATGCACTCTGAATCTTGGGTTCACAAAGTTCTACCAAACTGCAAACTACCAAACCTCCAAACTACCAAACATTCAATGAAGCAAATACTATTGTGGAAACTAAAATAAAAAGAGATGGCTTGTAATATAACATAGCTCTCCTATGCTTCTACTTAGGTTGTATGTGTGTGTGTGAACGCGCGCACTTGTGTGTGTGTGTGTGTGTGTGTGTGTGTTACAAGAGTACCTTCTTCTCTACCTCCAGATTGGCAGGCAGAATTTTGTATATATATTGTATATATATATATATAGATATATATATATGTATATATATATCTACAACACATACAACTGTAATATTGCTCTTCCCCTAAGACATGTTTCCAGGAAATATGGTAGTACTAGCCCAGACATTGTCTAGTCTCAGTTCATGAGGAAGGTACTAGAAGAATGAAGCATCTTTCTCCCTCTTTTTCCCCAAGAATAAATTTTAGTTTGTGTTAAGCAGTTCTAGTATCTGTGCTCCCTGGTGCATGGACTCCCTCCTGGCACTCTTTAGGGGGTCCACCTCATTCCCTGGGAATCTAGAAACAAGTTCCCTATTGCATCTCTGACTCAGGATTCCCAAGGATCTTCTTTAGACCATTCTGTACTTTGCCCAACCATCTGATACCCCAACATTTGGAGATCTCATTCAGTACTTAATGTCCTTAACCCAAAGGCCATCAAAGAGCAATCTAGTCACTGAGGACTCAGGCTACTCTCACATCAAAATCCAAGCTCTTTCTCACCAAGCTGTTGGTTTCCCAACACGAACAGTTTTCTTCCATGAGTTCCTAGAAATGTACTACAACATCACAATTTTCCAGAGAGTGTTCTCTATACAGATTCTTACTAAAAATCTAATTTTTCTTTTATCTAGCTCAAGGAAGACATCATGTGACATAAATAAGACTGGCCGCAACTCTAGAAATATATATTGAACAGCTCTTAGCCAGTGTCCTGGCCTTTCCTAATGAAACTAAGTGTGCGTGCTACCACTGGCACATGCAGGCAATGACTTGAACCTGAGAAACAGAACAGGCATTTTATCAAAGCAATAGTGGAGTAAAGGATTCTGCAGCACTGGGTTCAGTGAGGCTCAGAGAGAAGGGGCACTCAAAACAAAGACAAGAGGAAGAAGCAAACATGTTCAAATGTTCAAATTCGAAGCTTGCCTGCATGAGTAGACACTCAGGAGTCTACAGACAGACAAAGCTTTAAAGGGGTTATGATAATTCCCGAAAGGGAAGATTTTTGCAGTATTAAGGAAAATGTGGACTTGTCACTACTTTAAAACTGTCTGTCTATAGGTACATAATGTTTATATACTTATAATATGTAAAAATATAATGCAAATTTGTAATAATTTCATACATTTCAGACAAAATATTTTTAATAAGCTTTTCTTTTTTAATTCATTCCACTATGGATGGTGGAGAAAGATCACAGAGCAGAGGCAAACTCTTTACTGCCATGCTCTGGGGAAATTCCTGAAGGACATATGAAATTGCTCATGGCAGATGGTTCCTAAAAGGAGATCAAACAGCCACAAAACCTGTCCTCAGAAACATTCCCAGCTCCAGGAAGTGCTGACCAAGAGCTGAGATCTCCAAGCCCAGCTTTTTCCCAAGCTGGCTCAGGTATGTAAATTCGGGGCACTTCCTTCCTTTCAGTTCTCTCTTGCCTTTTACTAATGAGGTTGAATAATTGCTAAAAGCACATCCCTCCACTAAAAGTCATGACTCTGAAGATACACATCTGCACACCACGGCAAGAGTGTCTTTATAGTGTCCCCACAGGGACGGCTACTCCTAAAACTACTGGCCCTCATTGTAGTCTTCGATGATATTATTTCTATAAATCACTTTTTTCAGCATATGCATATTAGGGAAATTCTTATTCTGCTCTGCCTGGATTCAATCGTACTTTTCTTTCCAGTCTTTAAAAGGCATCTCCCCCTTTTCCTTTTGCACATGCTAAACCTCTGTCTTAACCAAAAACAGATGCCAGCTTGCCCCTCAACTCTTCTGCTTGACAAAGAAAAACACTCTGTTGCAAGATACCCATAAATTTCAATCCTAACTACAAGTTAAAAGCTAATGCTCCATGACAGGCGTTACTTCACATTTCCACAACACCTAAATCATGACCAAGCACCCTAGGTCATTTAAGCATTTAAGACAAATTCCAGGCCAGAGAGAGCAAACACAATGGGCAAGGTGCTTGCCTTGCATGGGCCCATCCCTAACTTCCATCCCTAGCTCCACCCTTCTAGGGTGATCCCTATGCCAGACGAAGTCCTGAATACAGCTGGGTGTAACTACTCTCACCCCAAGTATTATTGAGGAGAGGGTTGGGCCACACTTAGTGGTACTCAAGGGCTACTCCTATCTCTGCTCAGCAATAACTCCTGGCAGGCTTGGGGGACCATATGGGATACTAAAGATTGAACCCAGGTCAGCCATGTGCAATGCAGACGCACTCTTTGGTGTTAATCAACCCCACTTCCATCTACAAGTAGGTATGACTTTTAAAGGATGTCCTTAAAACGTGGAGGATGCATATGTGACACTGTGGGGATGGCCAAAGCAGGACCCCAAAATGGAGAGGATTGCCCAGAAAGAGAAGAGTGAGGAGGCAAACCTACTCTCAGACCTATTTCTCAAAGGCTCCTTCTTCTTGCCAACTAATAAGTCTGAAAGTTCAGGTCGGTGGGAGGGTCAGACCAGCACACTTTCCCTTTATGGCAAGCAATCCAGACCTGCTGTTGAACTCTGGAACCTGTTAAAATAAACAGGTTAAAAAAGAAACAGATTCCATACTATTCAGAAATAAAGTGAACCAAAACACCAGTGGTTTCATCCTCCTGGGGCATATACATTTCAGAGTGTAATTTGGCAGCACTCCAAGAGCTTGTCTTAAATGGCTGTTGGTGATTTAAAGAGATGAGCATTTTAGTGCCTTGTCTCCTCTTTAAATATACACGATTTGAATGAATCCATTTATTGTAAATATCAAGGAATTGTGTTTAAAATTTCATATCTCAAGAAAAAAAGTGGCTTCTCCATCATTTTTCTTCAACCCTTTTAAGATATTTAAATGATTTCTATTTTACAAAAATATTAATCCTAGTGTTTAATGATGATAAAGGACTTGTCTATTTTTCTAACAAATCACCAGCACAAAAAGCTATTATGGAGTAATTAAACACCACATTCAGCAGAGAGGCATAGATACAGAGAAAGGAAGAATTGCAAATTACTTTTTACAGCTTGTTCTGAAGTGTCCTGAAGTGGAACACATTTGAATCACTGAATTCAGAAAAGGTGTTAAAAAGTCATCAGGATAGTTACTGGACAGATTCCAGTTCCAGAGCCTCAAGGCTCTGGGTTCCCCAGATCTCCAGCTCGGTTTGCTACTGAACAGAAGACCAACCCTAGTTTTGCCAATTCAGTGGAAACCACTGCAAACTCCACTTTCTTTTTTCTTTGCTTTGTTCAGGCTTCAGAGAGAGAGCTCTCTAACTTGAGTTGGGAAGTGGAGGTCAAAGAACAGCCGTTCTGAAGTTCAGGACTAAATCAAGTTTCTAAGGAAAGATCGTGAGTTCATAACTTGTTATTATGTCAAAAGGGTAATTATTAGGAATGGAGTCAGTCACTTCCTAAAGTCACCTGGATGTGTGGAAACACATTAAAATAGGATTCCCTGTTTCAGGGAGTTCCCAAGGTTCCTTCCCAGAATCTCAGTTAGCCTGTGACTGATTCTCCTGTGTTATATATGAAAACATTTCCGTAAGATTATCATCTTACTGATCCTACCCTAATCAATTATTGTACCCATCCTAGGGTGTGACCTGGTTATAGTATATTGGATTATTCCTTACTTGATATTCGGCTCCCACCCTAGGGTGTTACCTGATTCTTGTCTGTAAAAGCAAGGTTCTGAGGGAGGCGGGGTGTGTGTGTGTGTGTGTGTGTGTGTGTGTGTGTGTGTGTGTGTGTGTGTGTGTGTGTGTGTGTGTGTGTGTTTGTGTTTCTTCAGCCTTATCCACTGAATAAAGCTGATATCTCCTGAAGCCTGACTGCCTGAGTTTTCTACCAGCCGCTATCACCCACAGAACTGCTGGCTGAAATGGTGGCAGGTGCGTGTTCTGAGCTGGAGAAGAAAGACCTCATCCTCCATCCCACCATCATCCAGCCCCATCAAGGGCTGACTTGCAACACTCCTATACAGACGCCCTGAGCCGTTCAGCTGCATTTCCTTGACCAAAGTATCCACGATCAAGGTCCTCACTGGGAACACAATCTGTTCTTAAAGACCAGGAGCTCTCTGGAGTCCCACTGCTCCCTTAGCTCAGGGACAGCACTCACTGTCCCCAACCCCCATTCAGAGCCAGCAACCCTCCCTGCTGATCTAAGGGAAGGGAACTCCCAGCCCAATCAGCTTTCTCTGGAAAAAGATTTGGCTTGGTTGCTTTGAAGAAGAGAACTTGAATTTTCATTCTAGCCCCCAGCCCAACACAAATTCTGCATAAAGGCCCATCATACCTAAAAGGGGGGAAGAAAATTCATATTCTGAGATGAGACATCTTTGAAAGTGGTGTTGGGGAAGTTTGTTTTGCTCTAAACAATGTTCCTTGAATAGACAGCATATAATTCTTTCTGGAATGTGGTTCCTTTTATTCCTGTGCCCTTGGGTGAACTGGGCATTTTCAATCTCCACTCCCTGAGTGCAGGTAGAACTCTACTATATTTATAGGTGAGGAATGCAAGTGGGTGGTATGCTAATAGAGATCAGAGCTCTAATGATACCATCCTCCTCTTCTTTTCCTCTCTCTTTGGTTACCACTCCAAGAAAATGCCTACATCAGGTAGCTTTTTTCTTCCTCCTTCAAAGAAAGATCTAGCAAGGAGAGTAGTTTCCATTCTCCTTTGGCTAAAGGCAAACTTACTTCTAACTAGACAGACTCTTGGGATATAGGGAGAAGACAGAGTTACACCAAGAAGAAACCAGCCCCATGTGGGAAAGTAAAAGAGAGGCTGGCATTGGTGCTTCTGAATCCTCAGAGTATAATAGCTGAAGTTAGGCCCACGCAGGCTAGAGACCTCACTCCAGGCAGTTCCATTCATTTGGGTCTAATTTAGTGAACTTCTCAGGAACTGGGCTGGCAAACCCAGTCAGCAGCCTTGGGCAATGCATTTAGCGGCTTAATGTCCCTCCTAGTATAAACAAGCCTTCTGTAATGTAAATTACTCTGCAGACTTACCAAAGCAGAATTGCTCTGGGTGCCTGGAGCCCAGGGTGGTGGAAAGACCAGGAATGGCAAAATCAAGGGCAAGGAGGATTACTAGGAAATCTCAGTAGATACTTAGGTAGGGTCATCTATATCACTCTGGACTAGTAAGCCACCATACCAAACCACAGCTCTGGCACCAGTCTAAGGGGGAGACATGAACTAGACTGGCTACAACAGCCCACATTGTCAGTGAATCAATCTTGGTCTGACCAAACTTTTATGCACTGTTTCTCTTTCCTGAACAAGTAAACTCTCTGCTGCTGCCAACATCTGAGTGGGGTCAAACTCTTGGATTGAGTGATGTCCAGAGAGTCAGTCCCTTGCAATTTTGAGCCCCTGGAAATGTAGCTCTCCCCTGCCTGACCCATTTCCAGCACTCAGAGCCCTAAGACAGCCTAGGAAGCTCTTGGATTCTACAGAGGCTGCAATTTACTTAGTCCATCAAAATTTGGGCACAGTGGATTTTCCTCTCCAAGGTGGAAGTGATTACCCCCCCCCCCAAAATTTATAATATTGGCTCTCTGCCCCCCCATATGGGAGTATCTGGAGCTGAGGCCTTCAGGAGGTCACAAATACATATGTGGTTTGGTTCAGGCCCTGTGAAAACTGACACAGCAATGAAGCTGTTATAGGTTCTGGGCCCCTTTCACTTAAATGCCCGGAAAAGGATTCAAATTAACATGGCACCAATTCCCCCTTCTATGTGTGAACGGTGGTGAAACCCAGGGATGAAGACCTCAAGCACAGGCTCCTATTTAGTCACTAGTGAAGCCCCTAACATGAAACCCCCAAATCAAGACAGTCCAAAATGAAAATTCCTCTAAAGAGATAATGAAAATCCCTGCAAACTATTCTAGAAAAATCCCCCAAACAATACCAGACTGAGATTCCCTCTGTGGCTTCTCAGCAGCTGCATCGCACTCTGACCAACATCTCTTTTAAAATTTTTTCTTGCCATTGCTGAAGAGTCTGGCCCAAGGGTAAACATTTTGGGGGTGAAGGGGGTACAACAGGCATCAGTCAGGGGTTTCTTGTGGCTCTATGCTCAGAATCACTCCTGGCAGGCTACCGGGATTGAACTGGGGTCTGTCCCGGTCATTTGCATGCAAGACAAATGTCCTGCCACTATGCTATGCTATGGCTCCAGCACTCTAAGGGTAAACTTTTACCCATGTTCTGATCTTGCCCCTTTGGGTCCTAGCCTGAGAGGATCCCACTTCAGTTAGGTTTTAGATCAGTGGATGTAGGGTTTCTCTGAAGAGATATTCATTCTGAGAGTGTGTGTATAGTGTGTGTAATACATATGGTATGTGGTGTCTATTCATATGTGACACATGCCTCGAATATGTGTGGTGTATGAGTGTGTAAACATGGCACATACCTGCTGTGTGCATGTAGGGTATTTGTGGTGTATGTAAATGTATGGTGTATGCACAGTGCATATATGTGGTGGTGGTGGGGTGTGTAGGTGGGTGTGTCATGTCTTCATCCTTGCACACACACGGAGTGGTCATTTGCAGACAGAGGAGGGCCACTGTGGCCTCTCTCATGAGAACACTGGAGAGGGTTCAGGTAACACCCAGCAGCTATCACCTACTCTTGAATTCCCAGTTCCGAACTCGGAGAAGCGAGTCTATGGGACCAGTCACCCAGACCCTAGCCTCTTAAACTGTGGGTTCTGACCCATTATGGAGTCACAGAGTAATGTTGGGATTGTGTGTGTGTGTGGGGGGTGTGAAACAGATAAATTTGTCTCAAAATAAATGTCCTGTGTGTGTGAACCCAAGGATAGAATTCGGGGTTCCATGCATGCAGGCTAAGTGCATTATCTCAGAGCCACTTCCCTGGCTCTTCATGATTATCAGCAGATTAATTGATTGATTGATTTTTATATATATATATATATTTTTTTTTTTTTTTGGTTTGAGGCACACCTGGCAGTGCTCAGGGCTTACTCCTGGCACTGTTCTCAGGGATTACTACTGGCAGGCTCAAGGGATCAAAACTGGGTCAGGGCCTGCAAGGCAAGTTCCCTACTCACTGTACTATCAAGCCGGCCAGATTTGTGTGCTTATTTTACATCTAGATAAACCTAGGGTCACAGAAAAAATTTTCTTGTGTGGCATGGCAAGGAGTGTCAAGAATTTAAGGTCAATCTATCAGGAGTCTCAAACTCAATTTACCTGGGGGCCGCAGGAGGCAAAGTCGGGGTGATCCTTGAGTACAAAGTCAGTAGTAAGCCTTGAACATTGGGGGGTGTGACCCAAACAACTAAAACAAAATAAAACAAAAAAGATTCCTCTAGGGCAGGGCCACAAAATGTTGTACAGAGGGCTGCAAATGGCCCGCGGGCCGCGAGTTTGAGACCCCTGAATGATGGTCTGGGCCAGCTGACTATGGTACAACTGTGCAAGCACTGTCTCTATCAGAACAATAACTAAAGAAGCAAGAAAAGAGGCAAAGAAGGTCTCCGCTGTTCAGAACGGCCTGAATCTACCTTGTGATCAGGTAGATTTTGTTTCAAGCACATGGAGGGGTGAGCCCCGAGTATGGGCGCCCCCTAGTGTCTGCAGAAGATAAATACCCCAGGTAAGGTTCCATCTCCAATGCCTCACCCCAACCACTTTCCTACTGAGAACACAGGCATTGCCTTTGCCAGAAACCTCGGAACAGGGAACACCAAACGAGGTCGCTGGGAGGAAGCCTCTGGAGTCTGGACCTTTCTAAGATGGTTGCCTCCAGCACCTTCTCAGCTGCAATAGAAATACGCAGACTGCTTCTTATTGACCTACAACAGCAAAGTGAACTGATTTCCAGGAAGCAGGTGAACTGAGCAAAAACAGACCCAGAAAACAAAACCAAACTAAACAAAAAGAACCCTGAGCAACAGCAGGCAACTGAAGAAAAAGACTGAATAAACTTCCGTTACAGATACAAATGAACCGAGCACAAAGCAGGTCCCAGATGAGGGAGAACAACTGGCAGGGTTTAGGAGCACGTTGATTTCATCATGAAAGGCTGAAAGGAGATGAACTTGTGTGTCTAAATCCCAACAGCTGCAGGATTCCTCGTCTTCCTTCCAAAACAGGTACCACCTGCCCCCTTTCAGCCTCCGAGATTTCTCTTCCTGCTACCCAGGAACAGGATACTTTCTTGGAAATTTTGTTTCAATTCTCTACTACAACAATAATGTTAATAAGAACAAACTTTTAAGTGGCAATGAAGTAAGAACTTTAAAGTGTTTTATCCCCTTTAAGCCTCACACCAAACTAATAAAGCTAAACTATTTTAAGAGGTGACAGATCCTTTTGGATCCATTTGTTTGGTACAAAAACATTGAAAAGGAAGCAGAGAAAATTCTCTCCTTTTTCCCAATTCTGTGTCCCAAATGCCAACGCCACATACTCCCTTCACACACAACCAGTAGTAGTATTTTATTTACCTATCATGGGAATATCTATTTACAAGTCTCTGGTTTTAGACAAAAGCTAACAAAATAGACAAATTGCCTTGCACTTTGAAATTTGTACTTCTCTTGAAGTTCTTTCTATCAAAAGTGACCTGCATACGCTATTACACATAGTATTTCTCTGTGGAAATATTTAAAAACACCTCTATTGAAAAATACACACATCTTTTTTACAGACTACAAAAGACTCGGCAAGGTTAAGTCACTTGTCCAAATTCACACAGCTGATGGCAAGAAGAATAAATCACGCTAAAGTAGGTGAAATTCAAATTTAAGCTCTTAAGCAATTCACTGAATTTACTTCCAGACATAATGACTGGTATACGGAAGATGCTCCATAGATGGATGACCCAGAAAACCAGTAGAACATAGATTAAAACCAAACTAAAACAAGGGGAACAATTGTGCTCTCTCAGCCATTACTCACTTCTCTCACTGTCTCTCTTTCCCTCCCAAAATCCTGCATCCACAGATCATTCCTCTACAGGCCAGAGACATAAACCCAAGTGACTTCCAGTCCTGTCTGGATTTTACCTGCTACTCACACATCTTTGATCCAATGCATATCCTGGCATAGGGACACCCAAGGGTACAATCTTCACCCCTTCTGGCCTCAAACTCTGGCACAAACACAGAAGACAAGAAAAAGTTTTGGGGGAGAGAGGCAGCACCTCGTTCTTCTTAACCACACTGACACACCAGGTTCCACCATCAAGTTTTCTCTCCAATCCAGACTAACCTGAAAACCTTCAGCTGCTTCCCAATGTGCCAGAAAGTAGATCCAGGCAACCTCCTTCTTACATCATGTTATACATTAGGCTCAGCCGTCTAATAAATTTAACACCGGAATTATACACAACATTAAGTGCATTCAAACACAGCTGACTTCTTCACAGGCGCTTTTGGAAGCAGCTGCTGGGAAGGTGCAGCTTTGAACAACAGGAAAAGCTGTTGTCTTTCAGCATTTCAGGCCCAGGGGAGATCTGGCCTGAGCAGTAACCTCCCTGTGACCTCACAAGGTATCAGAATGGTTTACTTGGGCTGATATGTAAGTGTTGGGAGAACATGCCAACCACACCATCTGCATTCTGCCCTCCTGTCCCTTAGATGGAACCAACAGTGCCTGCCTTTGAAAGTTGAAATGACTCAGGTGACAAGCACCACTCCCTGCCCATATGCTCTGTATCGATCTTAACTACATGTGAAATTTTCGAGAAAGTGAGCCATCTTTTCTAGGTTACCACGCGGTCCTGATGCAAAAGATCAGAATGATCGCTTAATTGGCCATAATCAGCTCAAGAAAGGAATAATGTCCTCTACAATTATTCTAATCTGAACCACTTAATCTAAAAATCTATGGGACATTACAGTTCTTTTTTTTTTTCCCACGGCATATTTAAACCTCTTCCTTCACATTTAATTTCACACCACTGTCAATGGCCCCGTAAACATTCATGTGTTTCAAAGGCTGCAAAACCAAAAATTGGAATAAACCATCCTTTTTGGCCCAGGTTTCTCATCAGCCAGCTAAGATTTACTCTTTGCAACTAGCCTAAAGTGAGAAACTTTTAAAGCTGATGTATTGGTATTTCATTTTCTCACCTGGGCTCACACTGGAGCTACTGGGTATAAAAATCTAAGAGCAAGAAAACCAGGAGCCATGTCCAGCCATATTACAAGCAAAGAGGAAAATGAATTTTTATGAAGATGTCCTGGAAGTGGGCAAGGAATCAAACCACCCAAGCAATCAGCTCACCAAACATGGTGATCTTCATGTGTGAATTTCTCTGAAGAAATGTTTGTGTTCTGGTTCTTTAACACCTCACACTGATCAATTCTGTTCAGACAAAGTCTTGTCTAAATGTGGCTTCTGCTCTGTATGCCTTGTAGTTCTCGGGTTTCACACGCAGTCAAAATGCAGATCACGGTGGAGTGTTTTCTTGACATTTTTGTTTTATAATTATTATTATCACAGTGCAATTCTAGTGGGGCTTTGCCGGGTATATATCAGAGGTGAAAATCTTTTTTAAAGTAAATCATTATAAAAATCTCTTTCCTTTATGCCAGTCTGGAAGTGCAATGTCTAAAGGTCTTTGGGGAAAATAAATAATGGAAATTTTGTTATTGATCTCATGCAGAGGCAGTGAATCTAATGAGTTATTGTTATTTTACCCACAGCAAATATTACGAGGTCCAAAATAATAACATTCAATTAAAGAAAGCAAGCCAGATAGGGTGGAAGATAAAAATGTAACTTAACAATGAATTCTTTTCAGTACTTCATAAATACTAATTTAGTCTGTCATGCATTTTAGAATGAAATTCTTTTTTAAAAGTAGCTTCCCATGCCACAGTAATAATTAAAATGATTATTTATCCTGTGATAGACAAGTTTCATCTTCAACAAAAGAAGGTTACTGGGCTTTGTGTAAAGATAATTCATGCTTGAGTTTCTTTTCTTTTTAAATCTAGCAACAACAAAACCAGAATCTGGAAGTCAAGTCTTCGAGGATTTATTGACACTTTTCAGGTTATAATTTCAGTGAATGTTGAAGTATGTTGAGAAGCTGAAGAGATAAGACAAGGGGTTTAAGACACTTGCCTTGCATATACCAACCCTAGTTCACATCCTGAACACTGCATAGTCCCTCAAAGATGGCCAGAGGTCACTCCTGAGCACAGAGCCAGGAAGCGTAACCCCACCCCCACCCCAGTATTACATAGTGCAGCCAAAACCCCAAATACATATGAAGGCCTCTTAATGATGCTCTTGTGTGATCTGAGGGTCAGCAAAGAATACAGCAGACTCCCCAGGTTTCACAATGGGTTATTGAAAACAGGGGAAACCATTGCATTTCAGGATTCTGTCTGCTTCTTTCAGCCCATAGAAACTCCAAGTGGCTCAGGATTCTAGAAAGCTGCATGGTCACTGGAAGCCCTCAGGATCTGGTTTCCCCTGCTGTGCCAGGGCTGAATCAAGGACCCCATTTGACTGCCATCCTTAAAACCCCGCTGCTCACTGTTCCATCCTGGTTGTATGGAGAGACCCAATCCCAGGATGAGTGACTCACCTGCACCCAAGAATATTTTTCCTCTGCTCAGGGGGTGCCACACACCCACCTCTACATGGAGCAGATACTAACACTGAGCCTTCAGTGATATGTTCTCTCTTATACACAATAATATAACCACCTATACAGAAAACAGAAAACTTCTCTTCAAATCATTCCATCCCTCAAAGACCCAAGTGCCTGAAGCAGTGACAGACTTTGAACCTTTGCCTTTTCTGACCCCTTAGTTTAAGCCTGTGTGCAGCAGGAAAGAGAAGAGAGATTTCAAGAACCCCTGTACCCTCTACTTCCTTGTCACCCAAGCAGCACAGGATCCTGTGATTTGCTTCTCTAACCCATCAGCCCCTGCACTGCTACTACAGGGAGCAAAAGATAATCTGAGGCTCTGCGCACTGGCATCCCACACAGATGTTTGCATAGGAAAAGGCATCGAGGCAGAATACCAGGTAACGAAGAGTCCATGTTCCCTTTATGTGGTAGACAACACTGAGACTTCGATCTTCAAAATGACCCTCTAAGGGAGTGTAGAGGGGTACAGTAAGATGATTCCATTCACAGGTGATGGAGCTGTGGCTGCAGAGGTTAGCCTTTATCCAGCTACTAAGACTTGTGCAGTTGGGAACGAAAACCACAGCACCTGTGCCAAGACCTCAGGCTCTCGACCGCTGAGTCCACTAGATTAATGAAATGGCTTTCAATCCTCCAAACAAGCCCTTCCTCGTGATACATGCATTTTCACCCACTGGATAATTTATGGTACCCCTATACATGGGATTTCAGAAATGGCAGGGCCTTGCAAAACCATCCTCTTAGATAGCAAAGCACATGATGGCTTGTCTTTGGCCAGGAAAACTTAAAAGAAGTTTGCAAACCAACAATAGGAGAAGCAAAAAATTCACACTTTTTCCAAGAAGCTGTCACCAAAGAGGTCCATGGTCCCCATGCTTTCATCCAACTATCCTGCTTGTGAGTATTTCAAATTGTCTGGAAGAGACTGAGAAAACAGGCCTCCGAGAACCCAATCTGTCAAAACAAATCTCCACCACACAATTTCTCACTTCTCCTCCCGCCCTCATTCAGATGCAAAAATGCAGAGTCCCCCAGGTCTCCATAGCCTCCAGCTGCGAGTCCCAGCATTGTCCTGTCCAAGCAGCAGCTCAATGGCTCTTAATACATATTGCCACAGATGCAGATGAGCTTGGGAAAGGAATTAAAATGCATTGGCTCAAATTCCACTTTGGCAGTAAACTGGGCCCTGTCGGAAGCAGGTACCATCTGGAACTGTTAGGACAGTCAAATTGGGTATTGTTTTCAACATGAAAGCATTTGCCAGACCATTTGTGATTGCTAGATGCAGGTGAAGACAGAAGCTTTTGTTCTGTGCTGGGAGCTAACAATACCAGCTAGACAACTGTCTCTTTTCTCAAGAACCATCACTAAAGTCAAACCAGAAGTGTCTTCCAGACAAGGATTGGGAAACCCAACTGACCACCCATCCTTCCATTGCGATGGATGCCTAGGATCTGGAAAGTGGACCCAAGATCATCGGTCCAGAAAGCAAGAGTTATGACCTTGAGAAAATAGTGATTTCCAAAGGAAAAAAGTTATTTTCCGTGTCAATCATACAACAGCTGTGTTTACACATACAAAGTGAAGTAGAAAACTGAGGTGATTACCCGTTGATTTCAATCAAAACATCTCCTCAGTGGAAAGATCCAGAAAATTGAAGGCAGAATTTGGGATAGTCTTGCTTTGGAGCTAGAATTACCCAGATAATTGCTTCATCTCTCCACTGTTTTCAGTTAGACACAGCCTCAAACCCATCCTGTGTAGTGGCAATTGAAATCACAATTATTTGCAGATGTACACACTTAGTGATACAAGTGTCTGTGGATACAATTATGTACAGATGGAACTCAGTATAAACCAAAGTCAAGTTCTGGAAGCCTGATGATGTGACTCTACAGAGGCAATTCCTTTTAAAACTCCACTTTTTCTAAAGTGACTTGGATAGGTAGTGACAATTTTATCCCTCCAATAAAGGTCCATATACAATAAAACATATCTTCTATGTGCCATGTCATGAGTTTTTTCATTATTTGAGGGAAGAAGAACAGCCATCATGAGATATTTTAATAAAGAAAAGCCCTGTCTGGGGTTGGAGCAGTAGCACGAAGCCGACCTGGGAACATTCCTGGCATCCCCTACCATCTTCCGAACCTTCCAAGAGTGATTTCTGAACACAGAGCCAGGAGTACCCCCTGAGTGCTACCGAGTATGGTCCAAAAACAAGAAAAGAAGGTTGTCGGAAGTGGTGCGAGTAGTTCTGGGAGTCAGCACAAGGAGTTGTGGAAATCCTGTTGGGTCCAACACACACCATCACTCCAGGTACCAAGGTATTTCAACACAAAACAGAAATGAGGAACACACTCGAGCATGCTTTCTTAAATCTACTGAAGGGTTACTCCTGGCTATGCACTCAGAAATCACTCTGGATCATGGGACCATATGGGGAATGCCAGAACTATTCGAAAACGCTTCAGAAACTTTCAAAGCAAGATTAGAATAATCAGCCCATGCCTCATAAAATTTTAACTCGAGGTTAGAGAATTCAGCCTGAATTTTTTGATTCTCAAGATACATACAAAATGAAAGAAAAAAAAAAAAGGAAAACCACCACTAATGCAATTTGCATAAGGAGAAGCCAGGGTCCTTCAACCAAAGCCCAAGCAAATGACATCACATTGAACCAAAGAGTCATCAGCCCAGAATAGCGAATCCACCTGAGAAGCAATGAAATGACCATCTCACCAGTTGGTGGCAAAGTCCCTGCCATATACCCTTTTAGTTTCAGGTCCAAGTTTGGGCGACATCTCTAACCAGAGTGCTTTGCTTCAAAATGAGGATCTGGTGAGACCTGTGTCTGGAAGAAAACGTTGATGCAGGAAATAATCCACAAAGTAAAAAGTACAAGAACAGGTTTAGGAAATCCAGCACGCAAGCAAAGAATCCCACCTCACAAGCTTTCTGCTCCTAAGATGGAACACAGCTTAGTGGAAGACAGAAGAATGAGTGCCTGCCTTTCTCTAACCCCTGCTTTATTGATAAGAACCAAGCCACAGCTAGTGGAAGAGAAATACCAAGTACAGAATAATCCAATAATCCCATCACCAGATTACGCCCTAGGGCAGAGTATGAATTTTTATTAGGGTGGACCAATAATCCAATAGTGTACCAGCCCTGAAAGAGCCCTCTGTCATGGCCAGCCTGTGTTTGCAGTGGAGGAACGGTGTTTCTCAGTGAAAACTGCTTGCACTGCCCTCCCTGCTCTGTGGCCTGAGTGGAAGCCCTGACAGCAGCAGGCTGATCCTCCTGCCTCTTCTTTGGGATGCTTGCAGAGGGTCCTGCTTGTCTTGCTCAGTTTCCCTAGGCAACACTGGCTGGGACGCATTCAGTCTAGACTAGTACCTCGGTGGACCCACTGCCACAGCAAGCGCCTCCCTTGGCAGCAGAGGGGCTTGTCATGTTGGGGTCTTGTCAGTCTTCCGACTGACTTGGCCATCAGTGCACGTGGTATGTGTGAGCCGGATTGCTCTGTTATCGGTGAGTCCTCCCGATGCTGTCTGTTCTGCCACTGGGTCATCAGGCCCCTGAGCGTGGCTCATTCATGGTCTCATCATGTGCAGAAAAGGGGCTGACCAACGCCCAGGAAAGTGTGGGTCTCAGATCTAGGCGGCTCCAGAAAAACCAGACTCTGGCTCCATGTGGTTTGGATATAGCTGCCAGCTGCCTCTATTCCTGCTGGAGCTAAGTCAGCCGGTGTGGCTAAGGATGGTGTGGTTATGAGGGTCACAGTATCTCACAGAATCCATGGCAGTACCTGCTCGTGCTACTTCTGCCCTCGCCACAGCTCTGCAGCCAGGTTACCCTCTGGCTACCTCAAACAGGATCAGTGGTGGTAACCTCCTGGCCTAGTGGGTGCGAGCATTCCAGGAATCTTCCCAAGATGTGCTCATAGCTGCACATCCTCTCATACTTCTCCCAGGTGTGCAGAGCTCAGGCCTCCCCTCTGGGCCAGCCAGTCAAGGCCAGACACCCCACTCAGAACTGGGACTGGTTGGGGCAGGACAATCAATCTCCTTCCAGCCTGAGCCACACACTCTTCCCTCCGCTGACTGGGGCCTCTCCCTAAACTTTCTTCCTCCTCGGACTCTTCCCTACCACCTATACTTACCTCCTCCCTGACTGGGGATCCATCTAGGCTGAGGCTAGGCCAAGCCAGTCTGTCAGGGCCCTGGATAGTTTCAGGACAAACCCACTTGAATAATATAGATTCCCTTTCTCTCACCTATTTTGTCCTTGTAAATATGTATATCCACTGACCAGATCAAAGAGGGCATTTATGTTTAAAAAAAAAAAAAAAGGACACATCAAGTCCCATAAGTCTGCCTTTATTATGTAGCCAAATTGAAAATTTGGAAACTGTCTGGTTGAGGGGGCAGCATGGACAGAGCCTGTCCCAGCCTTGTCTGAGCTCTTAGGCACAGAGGGAGTCAGCAGTCCAGACATGAAAACGGATCACAGTCAGTCAGTGCACCAGATTCCCTCATTGGAATGGAAGACAGGGTTCTTGGGAACACTTCCTTACATATTCCCCTCACCAGGGCCAGGGCTGGTTCTGGGGCCTTCTTGGAGGCGATATTAAGAGTCAGCGAAGACTCCTGTGCTATGCTGGATTGGCTTGCTCTAAGGAGAGAGGGTCTTTGCCTCACTTCCTCTTAACCAAGGACACTCCTTTCTGCTGAAAACTTCCTTTCCCTCTCTCCCCATCCTGTCCTGCCATTCACTGCTTGGGCAGCTGCCATCCTCCTGACCTTTCCGCTGGGACTCCTGGACACAAGTAGATGAGTGTGTGGATGTTTGGATTGGGGGGGGGGGTAGTTGTGAGCGTCCTGTGTTCATTTGTAAGTGTGAAGAATGACTGTTCATTGTGGGTAGGTATCTATACTTGTGTGTATATGCATCTTCTGTGTTAAGCATAGGTGTGTTGAGCACGTATGTGGGGGTGAGTGTGTATTATGTATAAATGTGCCTCTAGTGTGGTATGTGCATGTTAAGTGTGTGCATAGGTGTGTAGAGTGTGAATGTGCATGTGGGAAGTGGAGCTCTGAGCATCCAGGCACGGCCAAGGTGAGGTGTCAGCACCTTCATACTCCCTCCCCAAACTCAGGCTACCTCTAGCCCTTCTCCCTGGTGGCAGCACTTGCCAGGCTCTGGCCCTGTGTCTCCCAAAGCCCTATAGATCAGGGATGACCCAGCCCAAGGCTTCACCTTCTTTGGAAAGTCCATCTTCAGTGCTACCGGTCCTGCTGAGATCACCAATTTCTCTGGTTCCACCAAGGACACTCATGCCACTGGGTCCCCCGAGGCCACCTAAGCTGCTGGGTCTGCCGAGGCCACCCAAGCTGTGAGATGTGCTGAGGCCACCCATGCCGCTGGGTTCACTGAGGCCACTATGCCACTTGACCCGCCGAGACCACTGATGCTGTTAGCCTTGCTGAGAAGATTGATGGTCATGGACACAATGAGACTAACCACGCTGCAGGCCCCACTGCTGCTGCTGCTCTGAATATCACCAAGACAGTTGCTGTCACTATTATCGCCACCGACACTGCCTCTGCTGCTGCCTCCGGTTCTGCCCCTGCTTCTAATGATGCTTCCTCTGATATTGCCATTGCCATCACCAATGCCCCTGGATCCACCGAGACCTTTGAGACCACTGGATCTGCTGAAACCTCCAAGGGCACTGGATCCACTGAGGCCACCCAAGCCACTGAGTCTACCAAGACCACCCAAACTGCTGGGTTCACCAAGCCACCCATGCCACTGGGTTCCCAAGCCACTGAAGCCACTGTGTCCACCAAGGGCACCCAAGCCACTGGGTCCACTGGATTCACTGAGGCCACCCAAGCCACTCAGTCCTCTGGGTTTGCCGAGGCCACAAAGCTGCTCAGTTTGCCTGGTTTGCCGAGGCCACCCAAGCCTCTGGGTCCGCTGAGACCACCATGGCCTCTTGACCCACTGAGACCACTGATGCTGCTGGTCCCACTGAGAGCACTGATGGTAGTGGATACACTGAGACTACCAAAGCTGGTGTCCCTGTTGAGACCAATGCTGCCGGCCTTGCTGAGAGAACTGATGCCGCTGGACATGGTGAGATCACCCAGGCTACTGGCTTTGCTGCTGCTGCACCAGATGTCACCAAAATGGCTACTGCCACTACTATCACTGCCATTACCGCCTCTACCTCTGCCTCTGCTGCTGCCTCTGCCCGTCTCTGCTAACACCGCCACTTGCACTGTCACTGCCTCTAATATGCCATTGCCGTCACTGATACTGTCTTTGCTGCCACTGCCATCACTGCCACTGTACTTCATGCTGCCACTGTTCTCAAAGTCCCCACCATGGCTGCCATCTTTGCTGTTCTCACTGTCACTGCTGATGCTGGGGCCAACATCTGTGGAAGACAGGGAAGAGTGGCAGGTTTTGGTTACATGTGGAGCTCTTCAGTCGCATCTTCCAGTTCCTTCTGAATGGGCATTTGGTCATTCTGTGGCAGGAAATATTTAGACAGTGCCACCTGGCCATGAGGACCGGTGTAGCCATCCTGTAAGGACCTGCTAGCCAGACTGACAATGGGCCTGGCCACACCTGTTGCCACTCTCACCTCAGTGCTACAGTTGGATCCAGGGACATGGATGGGTGCTGAGGAGCAATGTGAGACAGGGCTGAAGAACTGAAGAAGTTTGGAGTAATGAAAGTTAAGAAGAACAGAGTGAGAGGGCCTGAGCAGTATGGTGCCTGCCATGGGCTAGTCTCACTGGGCTTTGAGGGTACCAAGGTTTATGGGTCTGGAAGGACTCTCGGGTGCTCCAAGGAGAAAGACACACAAGTACTCTTGGAGGTGCATAGCAGTTCAGAAGGTGGGGAGAAGCAAACCACTGCATGGACTGTGGCTGTCTGAGCTGGCCACAGTGGGCACGGAATGGGGATGGACTGGTGTCGACCTGGTGCCAGGAACAGAGGTGCCCAGGAAGGACAGCATGGCCATGAAGCAGAGAGCTCACCAGCAAGGTGTGATGTGGTCACCCATGAGCCCCATGAACTGTGGGACTCTGAGTGGGCTTTGTGCTCAGGAAGAAGACTGTGGAACTCTGAGTCCCGGGAAATGCCCAGGTGACAGCTGGGCCCAAAGTGACAGTTGTTTTGGGGCCAGTGCTAGGCTCTAGTGTCCATTGAGAGCCTCCCTCTGACTCTTCCGGTTGGTCTGGTGGGAGGATGAAGAAGACCAGGGTGTTCTGCTCTTCCTTCTGAAGTAAAGAACTGGGGAGCAAGTCCTACCTGGGACAATCTTCTGTTCCCTGAGAGGAATGCAACTGCAGTACGGCAGCCGAAGAATGAACTGCACCAAGTTTGTGGTCGACAGCTCCGTGCTTCAACTGAAACTCCTGTTTTAGAAACTCCTGTGTTTCTCAAGCTTCGGAGCAAGGAGACCTGAAGGTTCCTGCTATAAGAGGCCAACTGTTGACATCATGGATGCCAATGAGGGGCAGAGCTTGCTGGTGAGGCCTGTTGGGTCATATATGCTCTTCAGTAAGGGCTGCCTTGATTATCTGGTCTTTCCTCATTTCTTCTGGAATAGTCCCCCATGGAGCCCATTTAAGAGTTCCTCATTTCAAGGCTATGAACTGTCTAAGCTGTAGCTTGTACAGGAAGCTCTTTATCACTCCTTTAAATCAGAATAATAACCTTGTTGGATAGAATATTCTTGGTGACTAGAGTTCACTTCAATTAGTTCCATGGTGTTTTTTCTGTATCCCTCCATTCCCGATGGCTCAAAGTCCCATTTGATTGAACTGTGAATCTTCTGGGACTCCCTTTTTATGTGACTTTCTTCTGAGTTTTAATATTCTGCCTTGGGTTTTGGAATTTGGAGTACAAAGTGTCTTGGAGTTTTTCTAGTTGGGACTAATTGTGTCTTGGAGTTTTTCTGGTTGGGTTTATTTTTTCTGGGACCCTTGAAAGTTCTTGGATATGGGTGCCTGTACTCCTAAACTTTGGAAAATCCTTACCAGTGTGTTGTTTTAATATAAAATAAAAAGTCTAAAGTCCTAAAAAAAGAAAAGAAAAGAAGACAGGGATGGAGGGAGGGAAAGATGGAGGGAGAGAAGGAGGGAAGGAGGGAGGGAGGGAAGGAGGAAGGGAGAAAGGAGGAAGGAAGGAAGGAAGGAAGGAAGGAAGGAAGGAAGGAAGGAAGGAAGGAAGGAAGGAAGGAAGGAAGGAAGGAAGGAAGGAAGGAAGGAAGGAAGGAAGGAATGGAGGGAGGGAAGAAGGAGGGAGGGAAGAAAGGGAGGGAGGAAGGAAGGAAGGAAGGAAGAAGACCCTGTCAAAATCTAGCCCTCTTTTATTTCAGAAATAATTTCCATTGACTATTCTCAAATAAATTAGAAAAAGTACTTTCCTCTCTTCTTACTATTATTCTTTACCTTGATTTGCATCTACTTTATCTCTTTTCCTCCCTCTCAATTTTTTCATCATTTTTATATGTTGTTTCAAAGTTTAAGACATTGATCTCACCCAAATGTAACTTATTTTGGAATGCATTTGGAATCTTCTCCAATTACGGAATGCATTCAAATATTTGTATCACAAAGGCGAAGCAGAGAATGCCACTAACTCAAATTAAGCCCCAAACTCTAACTTCATTTTAATTAAAGATTTGTGATAAGCAAGCATCCTGAAAGAAATGAAAGAGAGGGAACCCAAGAAAAATGAATTATATTTTATAGAGAAATTAAAGATCCCAGGGAGGATTCAATAAACCAGGGAAGCCCCTTGAAACCTTCTCTTTGAGTCCTTTTATCAAAGCCCAATCAGAGTTGGCGCCTCTTATTGTTGGCCAGTATGGTCACTGGGAATAATAGATATACCCCCCCAAAGGAAAGGGGGTGAAAAAGCAGAGAAAATTTTAAAGATTATGGAAGAACAACCAAAAAAGATACACAAAGGAAAGAAAGAAAACTGGGAACATGTCTATAAGGCTGAACTTACTGACTTAGTCTGCATATTAAGACTCATGGTGGGTCTTCAAATTTATTGCGGAGTGGAGTCTGAGACCAGGAGCCACCCAGAGACTCCCCTATGCACCTTCTCAGTAGATTTGGACACAAGGTTTGAGGGCAAAAGCATAGGCCCTGAAGCTCTCAACTATCTCCCTGCATAAAATCAATGGCCCAGAAAGCTCAGAAATGTGATACTTCAAAGTGGGAGGAGTTCTGAGCACATCTCAATTAAACAAAAGTATTTCTTAATGTTTAGAACCCATAAAACCTGATCATTACAGTCCAACAACAAAGAGAACTCTGAGAACCTCTGATTTGAAGTAAGAGTTTCAGAAGCAAAATAGAGGCCATTTTTGAAGGGTTTTCTTATCAGTCAATATTCTGTGGTTTGGCATATTCCTCTCCTTATATAACTGAAAGCACAAAGAATGGTAGTTTTGATGATATCTTTTATTGTGTGTAGGTTAATTTGGAGTGTAGGGAAATACATTGTCACTACCTGCCAATGTAATTTTTGGGGATGGGGCTTAAAAGGAAATGATCACTGTTGGCAAAAAATCTTTCAAACAATCTTCCAAAACTACATTCAGGTCAAAGCTGAGTCCTGCTTTCAGACTCCTAGGGAAAGTCATTGTTTCTGAAGATGAAAGGCATCTTTTATTTATTCTTTTGTTTTTGCTTTTGGGTTATACCCAACAGTGCTCAGGGGTTACTCCTGACTGCGCTCAGAAATCGCTCCTGGCCAGCATGGGTGACCATATTGGACACTGAGATTCTAACCACCATGTGTCCTGAATGGGTTGCATGCAAGGCAAATGCCCACCCTGATATGCTATCTCTTCGGCCCCTTCATTTATATTTTAAGTATATATATTAAAACACCAAGAAAAAAATCCATCAATCATTTGCAGAAGCAGCAAATAAGACAATTAAATTGCAGTAAGAATGAACATAAGATTTTCTGTTTCGGTTTTGTTTTTAAGTTTTTGAGTCATACCCATTGGTACTCTGGGCTTATCCCTGGCCCTGCACACAAAAATTACTAATGGCAGAGCTTGGACCAGATATTGTGTTGAGGATGGAGTCCAAGTAAGCCACTGCACTCCCTACTGTTCTATTTCTGTGACTCCAAATGTTTTTTTAATGTATATTCATGGCACAGAGGGTCAGGTACATGCCGTGAACACAAGCTACTTAGAGGTTTGATCGCCAGCATCCCATAAGGTCCCCCAGAGCCCTGCCAAGAGTAATTCCTGAGTAGAGAGAGTCAGAGACTCCCCTATGCACCATCCTCAGGTCTGACTCCAAAACTTTTATATATATATATATATATATATATGAATATATATATGAATAAAAATAATTTTACAATAAATAAATAAATTTACAAGAACACACCTCACCAGAAACTGAGTAAAATGATTAAAACAATATCTATAAGAATTCTAAAGTGACAATTTGTCCCGATTCTGATAGAAAACTCCACCAGAAAGTAACATGACAGCCAGCACAGGTTCAGAAAAAAGAAAATTTATAACCACAAGACTTGCCCAAGAACAGACCTCAGAGAAATTTAAAAAATGGAAAATGTGAATTCAAAGCTTTGAGTAATAGAACCAAGAATAAAAGCTTTGTCTTACAGAAATAAATACTGACCAGTAATTAGACAATGGGATTAGAATCAGCAAGAGCAGATGTCACTGTCAATGGTCTAAGATTATGGAAAAGTTGATAAATAGTAGTTGCCAAATTAGAAAATGACATTCAAGTCAAAAGACCCAGAAAAGACACTGTTAAGAGGAAAGGATGCAGTGGCACACCAAGCTGAAGGGCCTCTCCAGAACCGATGGAGAGCTCTTAAAATACAATACAGAGAAAACCACCACCTATTTTAAATGTATAAAATAACTAAATAGACATCTTCTTAACGAAGTTACACAGAAAATAAGCACATAAAAAAAGGGGGGTCGGCGTGGTGGCACTAGAGTTAAGGTGTCTGCCTTGCCAGCACTAGCCTAGGACAGACCGCGGTTCAATTCCGCCCCCCAGTCAGGAGAGAGAGAGAGAGAGAGAGAGAGAGAGAGAGAGAGAGAGAGAGAGAGAGAGAGAGAGAGAGAGAGAGAGAGACAGATAGAGAGACAGAGAGAAAGAAAGAAAGAAAGAAAGAGAGAGAGAGAAAGAAAGAAAGAAAGAAAGAAAGAAAGAAAGAAAGAAAGAAAGAAAGAAAGAAAGAAAGAAAGAAAGAAAGAAAGAAAGAAAGAAAGAAAGAAGAAAAGAAGCACATAAAAAGGTGATCATCATCAAATGCTATATAAGGAAAATGGAAATTAAAACAGCCAATAGGTATCTCTATGAACCCATTTGAAGGGCTAAAATGCAAACAACTACAAATGGAACTAGTTTGACTTCTTTTCCAATCTGGATGCCCTGAATCTCTCTCTCTTGCCTGATTGCTATGGCAAGGATTTCCAATACAAAGGCATGAGAGGCTACAAAATCAACATGCAGAAATTCATAGCATTTCTATTTGCAAATTGAAAAAAAAAATCCCATTCCCATTCACTGTTGTGCCTAAAATAATCAAAAACCTGAAAAGCTTCTTTATATAAAGAAAACTATGAATTACCAATAAAAGAAGTAGAAGACATGAGAACACGGAAACACATGGCCTGTTGATAGAGGGTAAGGTTTAACTTTGTCAAAAAAAAAAAAAAGCACTATGTAGGGACCGGAGAAATAGCATGGAGGCAGGGCATTTGCCATGCATACAGAAGGAAGGTGGTTCGAATCCCAGCATCCCATATGGTCCCCTGAGCCTGCCAGGAGCGATTTCTGAGATTTCTGAGCGTAGAGCCAGAAATAACCTCTGAACACTGCCTGGTGTGACCCCCACCCAAAAAAAAAGCACTATGTAGGGGTCAGAGTGGTTGTGCAGTGGTATGGCATTTGCCTTGCGCATGTCTGACCTTAGGATGGATAGATCCCCCAGTGTCCCATATGGTCCCCCCAAGCCAGCAGCGATTTCTGAGTGCATAGCCAAGAGTAACCCCTTAGTGTCACTGGGTGTGGCCCATAAATTAAATTAAAAAAGCACTAAGTATATTTGATACAGTCTCTATAAAAATGGTTGATGTTTTTAAAGATATCAGCCAAATGTTGAAATTTACATGGCAAAATAATAAGTCCTGTGTAGCCAAAAAATGCAGTCTCAGAATAAAGATGGGAGGCTTTACCTCAAAACTTTAAATTATATTAAAAAGCTACAGTAATCAAAATGGTGTAGTACTGGAATAAAGACTAACTCTCAGACCAATGGAACACAATTAAGAGTTTTAAGACACATCCTCAGATATATAGAGATAATCTTTGAGAAAGGAGCAAAGGATAAAGTGGAGCTAGGAAAATGATACTAGGAAAACTAATCAATGATGTTAAAAAATAATGAACTCCTCCCCCTACCTCACACCATGTACAAAATGCCAATTCAAAATAATTTAAAATTTTAATAATAGACTTATAAATTAGATGAAGAAAAATATAAGTGGAACCCTTCATGGCATAAATCTAGAGATATCTCCAAAGATTCAATACCACTGGCTGAGCATACTGAAGCAAAGATAAAACAAATGGGAATCCATCAAATTAAGAAGCTCTGAACCAAAAAAAAGAAGCAATGACAAGAATGAAAAGAGACTCCTGACAGGGAGAAAATATTTGCCTACAACTCATTTTTATATAGACAAGATATAGAAAGCACTGGGGAAACTTACCAAGGGGGGTGGAAATTAAAAAATGGGGGAGAAGAGATGAACAGAGACTTCTTCAAAGAAGACATGTAGATAGCTAGTAAGATACCTGAAAAAATGTTCTGCATCACTGAGAATCAGGGAAAAGCAAGACAGAACAGTAACAATGAGGCATAATCTCACATCAGTGAAAAACAGGCACATCAAAAATAACAAATATTGGGTTTGTTTACAAGACCAAAACAAAATAATTATGCTATGTAAATAAATACAAATATCTAAAAAGTAGAGGCCAGAGTGATAGCACAGTAAGTGCTTTTTTGCCTTGCACAGTCAACCTGTGTTTGATCGCAGGTATCCTGTATGGTTCCCTGACTACAAGGACTGATTTCTGCGCATAAAGCCAGGAGTAACTCCTGAGCACAACTGGGTGCGGCCCCAAATCCCAAACCAAACTAAACAAATAAAAAAATAACAAAAACTAAAACAACCATTATTGTCATTTATGTTTGGAAAAGGAGCCTTCAGCTATTGATGGTGCCAGTATCAACCAGTCCAACCTTTTTGGAAAACATGGGCACGTACCTCTCAATAAACAAGGAATTGAGTTTCCACATATATGAGCCAGCAGTTCCACTTCTGGGCATCTATCCCAAAGGCTCAAAAACTCTTATAAAAAGATTTGCACTCCCAAGTTCATGGCAGTACTATTCACAATGGTTGAAATCTGGAAACGATCCAAATGTCCGAAAACAAATGGTTGCATGATCTGAGGACACAATGGCATACTATTGCACTATTAAAAGAGATGAAATCATGCAATTTGCTGCTACATGGATGAACTGAAGGATCATGCCCAGTGAAGTCAGACAGAAGGAAACAAGTACAGAATGATCTTTCTGATATGTTGGATAAAAAAGTACAGTAAGTGAAGAACAAATGGCAATCAATAGAAACTACAGGACTGAGCTTACCCTGGCAGTGTGTGTATGTGTTTAGGGGAGTTGGCAGTAGAATGAGGGGGGTGGTGGTGAGCAAGACACCTTGAAACAAAGGTGGAGAAGTCATGTAAGTATGTGATACTGGAGTAGTGTAACCATGTAACCTTATCATTGGCAGTATTGTAGAATCATAAATCACAGTTACTAAAATAAAAATAAAAATCCAATCCAAACAGCTAAGACCAAATCCCGCCCAGGGACAGGCATGTAAAAAAAAAGCCTTAGATTTGAAAGACAATTTGACAGTTCTTTTCTAAGCCAAACAGTAAAGATACAATCTAGCAATCAAGCTCCTGGATATTTAGCCAAAGAGAAATTCCATCCACCTGCTAAAATTTGAACACAAGGTTTCTAACATAATCTCCAAAACCTGGAAACAAAGAAAGTTGGAAGATATCCTTTTACATAAGTGAAGGGATCTAGGAACTGTGATACCTTTAGGCAGAGGAAGAAATTCAGCAGTAAAAAGAATTGAATCAAGTCTCAAAAAAAAAATCACACCAAAAAAAAAAAAATCAAGTCACAAAAAGACTAAGAGTACCCAAGTGAGAGAAACTAATCTGAGTTTCTGTGCTTGTACCACAGGACATGGCAAACAGCAATTTGAGAGGGGAAAGGGCTGAGAAGGGGAAAGATAAAACAGGTGGGGCAGGGGTACTGGAGTCTTTTAAAGAGGTGAATCTAGTCTAAGGATATGGAGGCAGAGAGATATTTGCCCAACTCCTTAGAACTATGTAATAACACAAAGAGGAAAGTAATGAAAACCACACACACAAAAAATCATTAGAAACAATGTGTTAATAGTGGTCTGTTCATTCTAACAAATGCACCTCAACAACAAATGTTAAAAATTGGAGAAACTTGAGGGCTGGAAGAACATGGAAATTCTCTGTCCCTCTTCTTGGTATTTCTGTAGAATTAAGTCTCTGCTAAAAATACAGCTGGTGAATTAGAAAAAGAAAATGTCAGCAATGACTGCAGAGACTATAAATTAACTATTAAAAGACCCACTTCTGCAAAAAAGAAATTCCATACAGAGGGGTTAAATCAAAGATGGATTTAAAATATTAGTAAATTGAAAGATGTGACAAAACAAAAACTACTTTTGGAAGATTTTAAAATAAAGTGAAAATAAGCATCCTAATGCATAGGTATGAATTCTATCTCAATAAAGCTGTAACCAAAAACGAAATAAAAAAACTCATGACCCATAACCTAGTTGTTCTCTTTTTTTTTTTTTTTTTGTTTTTGGTTTCTGGGCCACACCCATTTGACGCTCAGGGGTTACTCCTGGCTATGTGCTCAGAAATCGCTCCTGGCTTGGGGGGACCATATGGGACACCGGGGGATTGAACTGCGGTCCGTCCTACACTAGCACTTACAAGGCAGACACCTTACCTCTAGCGCCATCTTACCGGCCCCAGTTGTTCTATTTCTAAGTATGAATTTTCACCTTCATCCATGCACAGAGACTAGAGTAAGATCATTACTGCAGAATTTTTTACAATTCCAAAAATAAGGAGAACATACATGCCCATCAATAGTGCCAGAGTGGAATACAGTCATAACAAAATAGATACTGTACATATGCACCAAATCATAAAATAAAAACAAGATGAGCAACTGCTTCAAAAGTACTGAGTTTTTCTTTGTGGTTTTGTTTTGGGCCACACCTGGTGATACTCGTCGGGGTTTATTCCTAGCTCTGATCACTCCTGGTGAGGCTCAAGAGACCATAGGTATTGGAGATCTAACCCAGGTGAGCTATGTGCAAGGCAAGCAGTCTACATGCTGTGCTATTACTCCAGCACATTATTTTGAGAAGTAGAGAAAGACATCTCCAGTAAGCAAGAGGCATTTCACAGTTAACATGTCCAAACTGGAACTTGAAATGTGCATCTCCCAAAGCAAACAAAAACAAGCTCACAGCTCTGGTCTCAGAAACAAAACTGTACCAAAGGGCCCTGATGGGTCTTACTTAACAAGAGATTAATGCAACCCATCAGGGTGACCATTCACAGCACTTACAAATGCCAAATCCTCCTACTGCACATCTGAAATGAATACAAAGTTCTGTCTATTATACCTAATTAAGAAGAAAACCGTTCTCTCCCTTACACTCTCCTACATTCTCCTCTTTGTCTTCTATCATTCTATCTTCCATCTAACCCTAGACAGCATTGTTCCCTCACTGCATCCTTTGCTTGGAGAAGGCACAAAAAAATTCTGGTAGGATTCATCCACTTTCCCCAGATGCTCTGATTGTACTTCAAACTTGCCCTCAAATAGCTCCTTTTTAATAACATCTAAGGAATCAATTATGCTGAATGAGACAGACCTACATGGCCAGCCCATCCTCCAGAATGTGGCCCAGGTAGGAACACTCACTGGGGGCTGGAGATGGTGACAGTGACAGAGGACAATCAGCTGACTCTTCTCTCTCTTTCTCTCTCTCTCTCTCCTCTAATTTACTAGACCCTTCATTGCAAATGCCAGCTCAATTCTGGGGTCTGAAATAACATGAAGGGACCTCACTACTCCTGGGACAGGAAGTGTTTGACTGGACATGAGCTCAGTTCTCAGGGGGTAGACACCCCAACAACTAACATTTCACCTTCCACACTTTCCCCATAAGATTCCCCCCATCCCAAGCCAGACTCCATCCAACCCTGAACTAAAACTAACAGATTTTCTGGAATCTCTCTTCCACCATCATTGAAGGAACATCCAAACAAGGAAACTCTGGATCCAGACCAGACAGCACTGCTGGTGAGGGGTCTTCACAGTCCGTGGAGGCCTTGGGCCAGGACTGCCTCTGAGCTTGTTCCCCAGCCAAAAGGGTGAGGGATGGCCCAGAGGAGCTGAGACCTATTCCAGAGGCAGCAAAATTATATCCTTGCTGCTTGGAGCCTCTTTTCCCCAGATGGCTATAGTTGGTCCTTAGCAAATGTGACAATGACGACAATAAGCTGAGAAAAACCACAGAGGGTCCCAGTTGGACACGGCTTTAGGGTGCAGGTCTGGGGTGCAGGCGCCCTTGCTCCAGAGCTACAGCAAGCCTGAGGGTTATTCCAATATCCTCTCTGGGCCTCTTCCAGGCCTCCCCTCTTTCTCTGTCTGCAATCTCCTTTCTACCACACTAGCTCTGGCCTCCACAGCCTGTTCTCTTTATAAGGCCTGCCTTGGAGAACACTGTTTAAAATTTTCTTTTTATTTTATTAAAGAACCATAGAGTTTGTGAAGTTATTGATATTTGAGTTGTAGACAGATAAAATATTTCAACACCAATCTCACCACCAGTGTCAACTCCCATCACCAGTGCTCCCTATTCCATCATCCCCACCCCCAGCCAACCTCCCCTAACCCCTACCTGCCACCTTGACAGGCACACTCTGAATTTTCATAGTTTCAGCTTAGATCTCATGTTTTCACTATTGCTAAGTCTGGCAATTGCTACTCTCATGCTCAATTATTTTGGGTCTGACACCCCAAAACAAACAAGAGCCCTGTAAGGATGGCAAAACAGTTTAACCACATTCACCACACACCCTTGCCAGGAAAGGAGAGGCTGAGGAACTGAGGCCTTCAGGTCGAAGGCACTGCCATGACCTTGACCATGACAGGGCAGCATAGGGCTGCTGAACAGGGTGGCAGTGTTACCCCTGGAGATGACACCTCAACAACACAGATCCAAGAGTCTTGGAGTCACATAAGGTTTAATCTTCTGGAAACCAGCCCCATCTCAGGATCTTGTTGGGGAGGGGTGTTTTGGATCACACCCAGTGGCAGCACTCAGGGGTTCCTCCTGAGCATTCAGAAATCGCTCCTGGCAGGCTCAAGAGATCACATGGAATGTTGGGAATCGAACTGGGGTCCATCTGGAGTTGGATGCATGCAAGGCAAACGCCCTACAGCTGTGCTATCTCTCCTGTCTCCCACCTTGAGATTTTTTGTTTGTTTGTTTTGGGTCACACCCAGTGATGCTCAGGGATTATTCCTGGCTATGTGCTCAGAAGTCACTCCTGTTGAAGGGGACCATATGGGACACCGGGGATTGAACCCAGGCTCGTCTTGGGTCTGCCTCAAAAATGGCAAACCATTGGTGACTTGTTTACCACCCACTTGTCCTGCACTAAATGCATATATTTTCCTCTAATTATTTATTTGACAGAAAAGCACACAAAGTTTATTCTAGAGCCTTCCAGAATTGAAGTTAGAGATGTGTATGAGCAAAGCCAGAGAAGGTCTGTGCCTTCAAGCAACTTAATAGTAGAGATATGTAACCAGCCAGTGTTATCAACAAAATAATGCTGATGAGCCTGGGGACAGAGACCAAGGGTGAAGGGCATTTGCCTTGTAACGGTTAAGTAGGCTACGTCAATTCTCAGAATTGCATAAAGTACGGAGTAATGACAGGTGTTTATCCCCAAGCATAGAGCCAGGAGTAAGCCCTCAGCACCAATCATTAATTCAAAAACAAACATAAAAGCAGAACAAAACAAAACCATGGTGTCTAGTGGCAAGAACACAGGAGAGAATGAACTAGGAAGAAGCAAACTAAGAGAGAAGGTGATTTGAGAAGACTCTGGGTTAAAAACAAGGAAGCCATATCCATGAAGAATATTTTGGACAATTCTGGAAGAAGAAAAGAAAGAGACACTGGGCAGCCCGAGATACAGGGACTGAAAGAGGTTATGAACCTTTGAGGAAAAAGTGGGGACAAGATAAGCCCAGAGAAGAGGGAAGGGCCCAACAGTTTAAGAATCCTTCAAAGGCTGGTCCAGAGGCCGGTCGAGATGGTTGATTTTCATGCATGAGGTCCCTGACCTTTGGGCCTGTCCCGGAAAACCCACACACATCAGTTAAGGAAAGCAACACCTGTGGGACTTGCCAGGCCAGTGTGTTACCTAGCAAGCACCCCTGATCCTCAGACTTGTGTCCATCCCTATCTCCCTGCTCAGTTTTGGGCTGGATTCATTTCACCCCAACTTACCATCACAATTTTCCTTTGTCTTAAACATTTTTTCTTTATCTTTTTAATTATTCTGGAGGTGTGGTTGAGGGCTCCAACCAGCAACCACTCCTGGCATTTGGTGCTCAGTTGCTTGGCCAATAGCAATGGGGATGTATTATCTTATTTAAACTGGAGAGATTTAAATTGGGAGAAACTATTCACTCAATAGCCATCAGATAAGGGCTAATATCTAAGATATTAAATACAAGGTATTGACACAGCTTAATAAGAAGAAAACATCTAACCCCATCAAAAAATGGGGAGAAGAAATGAACAGACACTTTCTCAAAGAAGAAACACAATGACCAAAAGACACATGAAAAATGCTCCCATCACTAATCATCAGGCAGATGCAAATCAAAACAACAATGAGATACCATTTCATGTTACAGAGACTGGCACACATCACGAAGAACAAGAATAATCAGTGCTGGTGGAAATGTGGGGAGAAAGGAACTCTTATTCATTGTTGGTGGGAATGCTATCTAGTCCAGCCTTTATGGGAAACAATATAAAAAGCCTCAAAAACCTGGAAATTAAGCTCCCATATGATCCAGCAATACCACTCCCAGGGATATACCCTAGGAACACCAAAACACAACACAAAAAGGCCTTCTGCACACCTATATTCATTTTAGTGCTATTTTTAAAAAGCCAGAATCTGGAAACAAACAAGACGCCTGCCAACAGATGGGTGGCAAAGGAAACTGTGGTACATATACACAAAGGAATACTATGTAGCTGTCAGAAAAAATAAAGTCATAAAATTTTCCTATACCTGGATGGACATGGAAACTATTATAGTGAGTGAAATAACTTAAAGGGAGAGAGGCATAGCATAGTCTCACTCATCTGTGGGATTTAAGAAAAATAAAAGACATTATTGTAATAATATCCAGAAACAATAGAGATAAAGAAGGCTGGAAGGACTGGCCCATGATATGAAGCTTACCACGAAGAGTGGTGAATGCAGTTAGAGAAATAACTACACTAACAACTATCATGACAATGGTAATGAGTAAAAGAAGTAGTATGCCTGTCTCGAATAGAGGCAGGGACTGGGGGGGGGGGGCGGGAAATTACCTTGTAGCACTTCGATTACTTCATAAGATCTACATAATCTACCAGATCCTGTTCTCTGAATCTCTGCTAAATCAGCTATACTTCAAAAAAAAGCTTTTTAGGAACTTTTAAAGAAAAAACTTTGGGGGTTGTAAAATTATCTTGTCTGAAGCATGTAGTTGGTTCTTTGACTCATGTCACGGATTCTTTCCTGTGTAGGAATTGCTGCCAGAACTTCATCTCTTGTTCTACCTGGACAGGGAGCATGGGAATCCTTCTCCCGCTCTGGGAATTTTGGAACACACAATCCACCATTCAACAGGGATGTTCTTTTTTATAACCGAAACCCAACTACAAACATGTTTGTAATCATGGTGCTTAAATAAAGATATTATTTTTAAAAAATGAAGCGATTAGATAGCAAGTAAGACACTTGCGCTTCACACAGCTAACCTAAGTTCAACCCTAGCACCCATATGGTCCTCCAAGTTCGGCAAGGAGAGATCTCTTAGCACTTAGCCAGGATTAAGTCCTGAGCTCCACTGGATGGGGCCCAAAATCTAAACAGAGATGGAAATCAACAGAAAACACAAACCCTAAAAAAAGAAGAATTCCATTTGCAGATCCAGAGGAAACAACTTCAATGAAAATACCTACACTGAGGCTACCAACAAAAACCCCAGCATGGGCCCGGAGAGATAGCACAGCGGCGTTTGCCTTGCAAGCAGCCGATCCAGGACCAAAGGTGGTTGGTTCGAATCCCGGTGTCCCATATGGTCCCCCGTGCCTGCCAGGAGCTATTTCTGAGCAGACAGCTAGGAGTAACCCCTGAGCACCGCCGGGTGTGGCCCAAAAACCAAACCAAAACAAAACAAAACAAAAACCCCAGCATCCCTGCCCACACGAACTGGGCACAAACCCAATCAATCTACAGCCAAGTGGATTCCAACTCACTGCTAGGTGGGTACCAGCATTAGGGACAAAAGTTTGAGCACCATGGGGATTCCCCGGCCCCAGAAACATGCCACAACCAGAATGCTCACCAGTGCCACACGAAACGACTGTGCTCCCCATAAAGCACCTGGGCCCACTCCAAATTATTACTGAGCAAAACTAGTGATCACCTCTTACCTGGAGACGGGGAGAGGAATTAGAAGAGGGAAAAGAGAAAAGGAGAGGACAGGAGAGGGAGAGGACTGAGGAGGAGAGAGGAGAAGGATGTAGAGAGGAATAAGGAGGGGGGAGAGTGGAGAGAGATGAAAGGATAGAAACTTCCTGGTCATCACAACCACCAGCAGGACAAGAAGGGGAGGTGTGAGAGTTACACTGTTTCCACCTCGATGGGAAGTACAAGAGGGGGCAGACAAGGTGGGTGTCCACTCACATTCTGACCACTCACTCTGACCCGACCCAAAGACTGCCTGTCACCGCTCATTTGAGGGGCAGGAGGAGCTAATGAGGACCCTGAAGTGTGTGTGTGTGTGTGTGTGTGTGTGTGTGTGTGTGTACCCCTGTGCACTACTTATGAGCCTCCCCAACTGCTGCATGCCATCTCCCCAACTCCACCCCACCCACCTTTCCCCCACTAACTCCAGAGCTCCCTCCTGGCCCTGACTAGGGTGGAGGGCACCACTTTTTGCCCACCAGGTGGGCTGCCAGGGAATACATGAGGGGATGGCAGGGACACAGGCTGGCTTACAAAACAGTCAATGGCAAGGGGACAGCCTGTCTGAGGGACATGTTGGGGGCAAAGGAGCAGGGAGAGGACAGGCTAGGAGGTCACTGCCTTGTAGATCACATTTGGGTTATGGAGGGCAGCTCAGAGGAAAGAAAAAACAAAAGGTCTTTGTCTTCGATAGTTGCCCAATCTAAAGACCCCCCACCCCCAGTTCAACATTAATCCAAACAGCATTAATCCAAACATAATGTGAGCATGTCAGGCAGTAATGTGAACCTCTCAGGCAGTGATATGAGCATCTCACCTTTCAGACCCACAGAGGATGTGCCTGGTCACAATGCTGTTCTGAAACACAATTGGGTTCTACTCTTGATAGAGATATTTGACCTTCAGTTCAGGTCAGATCATGCACCCTCTGTGCCCACCTAACCCAGACCACCATTGGCAACAATGGGTCTGCAGAATTGCCTTTTCCCTTCTTGCTTGGAGATGGGGCAGTCACATAGGCCAAAGAGGGACCACAGGAGCTTTGACTCTGCAATTGAATGCCAAAGCAGCACAGTTCTTGGACAGCAGGCCCACGGGCGACAGGAAAGCACTGAGCAGGACATGTGTGCTGCTTTCCAGGAAGACCAGACTATCAAAGACCAGGCACCCCGGGATCTGCAGCAGGTGGGAGGGTATCCTGGGACCTATCTTCCTAGAAGGATGTGCCTGCAGGCTCCGAGGAAGCTGTAGCTTTTTCAAAAAATTCTGTCCTTTTGAAGCCTTCACGCATGTAATAGTATAATGCACCCTTCAGGTTGTTCCTCACAGTGAACAAGTCCCCACAAGTCCCTATGAGTCTCCAGACATGGACAAGCAGGAGAGTGAGGCATGAAACAGTTTACTGGCTTAGGCTGGGAAACAAGTCAGATACCTCCAAGCCTGACACCTCTGTACAATAGTCCTCATCCTTAATAGGCTTTTCTCTTCTTCCCAGGGCTTGAGAGAAACATGAGTTCTGAGTTCCACAGGGACACTTTGAATAATAACCTGGGTCAAGGTGGGTCCACCCAGCAGGCAGCAGGATGGACAGTCTCTTAAGACAGAAGCTTTGCGCACTGAAAGCAGAGACTTCTCTTTGGGTACTCTGGGCCCCACAGGGGTTTGACAGACAGCCCTGGCCTAGGAATACATCAATAAACCAGACCCAGGTCACTGGCAGAGAAACAGTTCTGCAAAATGTCTAGGTCAAGTTCAAGGCCTTCTCTGAAACTTCCCTAATCCCCAAAAGATGTTCCTTTCCTCCATCCCAACATGGAGGCTTGGCTTTAGGCAGGTAGATGCTGCCTTGGATCTGTTGCTTTCATCATTCCTGACCCAACCAGCCAAGGTTCAAGCCAGGAGTGAGAACTTTGGAATCAGATCTGTTCACTCTTCTACCATAAGTCTATGGGTTTTAGTGGCACATCTCTGGGTTGGGGGAACCTCTTGTAACTTTCCTATTTTCCCCTCTCCCCCACACACAAATCTGCTCAGGGCTCATATCAGGGATCTGGTAAGGAGTAAAGACAGTGACCTGACCTCTAAAGGCATCGCACAAACCACCCTTGGGCACTCAGTCAGCCACACTCCTGCCAATCACAACCAACTCTGAATTCAGGACTGAAACCTGGGTTAGAGGCACCCAACCAACAGCCCAAGGAAATGACACACAAAAATCTTTCAGGCTGCAGAGACCTTCCTGAGAGGTTTTACCCTGGCTGGCACCGCCCGTCTTCCTGAGGAAGAATCCTCATCGCAGGAAGTACATCTTCAGGACGGTATTCTGGGCAAAAAAACTACCAAACAGAGTGCAGAACTCAGTGGCTCCTCGTCAATGGCATCCATTGCTCCTCCCCCTGCCCCAAGAAAGATTTCTGACTTCCAGAATATCAGCACAGCCAGGGGCCTGGGCTAGCCAACACAGAGGCCTGAGATGAGGGGCTGGAGCTGAAGAATCCTGACCCACACCTGACCCCATGCACAATACTGGGGGCCAGCTCACTTTCTCTGCAGCCGAACGGCATCAACAGCTGTGTTGTGTCAAACCTGAGGCTGCCAGGGTCTAGAGTGACCCCTCCTCCACCACGCAGGCAAAGGAAACACATTTCCCAGTCACTCCATTTTTCTATGTTTTGCTTATGAGGAGCAAATGTCGACAAGATATAGGATACACGGCTCTGTGTGCCACCAAAACTCACCGAACGTAATTTTATATGAAGCTGCACCCACTTAATTGTGATGCATTAAGTATTATGGTTCATTGTTTCTGAAACGGGTAGAAATGAATAATTTATTTCAGACAAAGGAAACTCTTGAATATGAAATGCCTCATCTTTTAAAATTACCATTTGGAAGACAAGAATGAAAAAGTACCCACAGTCAGTGAACCTTATACCGCTAATAGGAAACAATGCCTCCACTGTTTCTACTCTGTTTGCAAACATTACATTGTTGTTTTTTTTAATGTTCTTGAGAATAATCAGTCGGAGAGAAAAAGGAGTAGGTTTTCGCCACACTTACATGCGCTCCTAGAGGATGAGTGTAGCTGATAGTAATTCTCTAGCTGTCTCACCAATGGGCCCTGCTCACTTGACTCCCCCCTCCATGCATCTCCACATTAGTCCCTTCTAGAGTTTTCTTTGTTGCATTCTGGCTCCCTTCCCTCCTTCTTCACTCTCTTCTCTAGCCCTGGCTCTTTGTTCAGCACTGTGCTTGATCCTTGGATCTCTAGCCACCTTCCTGGCAACTATCACAAACCAGGCTGAGTCTGTTGTCCAAGAATCTGAGCTCTTGAGGTCCATATCATCACCACCACTACCACCCTGCCATCTCAGGCCACTACGTTGTACTGTGGTGTGTTCTGGGCTAATAAGAGAAGGAGGAACGGAGTTAGGTGCTGGAGGTCACTCTTACCCTCCACTGAGCAGGTCCAAGCATTCTCACTAAGTGTTACCATCAAGATTGTGATGAACTGGATGCTGCTGTCTTCCCTATTACAGACAGCAGACCTGAAATTGGTCCCACACAATGTTAGAACGAGAAATCAAAGCTGAATGTACCCGCCGAGGCAGGACTTTGGAACTTGCCCACTTCTGCATTTACTAATCTCTATTATCATCAGAACCTTGTGTTTAGCCACAAGAAAAGACTCTGGAAAGTCTCCAGAAAGACTCAGTTGCTCAGCCTGGTGGTTCCAGGAGAGGCGCTGCCAGCTCTGATGCTTTCCCAGCCGGGAAGGCTAACTCAGGTCACAAACAAACCTGGACTCAAGAAACCATCCCAGAGTCCAGGCCAATAGTACAGTGAGCAGAGCACTTGTCTTATATCTGGCCAACTAGGGTTCAATCCCTGGCATTACTACAGTCCCCCAAGCTCTTCCAAGACTGTTTCCTGAGTGCAGAGCCCATAGCAAGCCCTGAGCATAGCCAGGTGTGGAACAAAGCTAAAATAAAACATCGTAAAAGGCTTTAGCCTGGACTCCAGAAAGGTTCCCAGAAGACTTTCATCAGCAGGAAACTCTGTGGGGATGAGGAGGACAGTAATGGGCCCTGGGACAATAGTGGAGGCAAATAGACATCTGGGTAGAGGGTTGGTGCAGGAATAGATCATGTATGAAATCCTATGAATAATAGTTTGAAAACCCAATGGTGCCTTGCCAACTCCTTCTCATCCTCAAGAAGCTAAATGAGGGTTGTGAGCACTCACTTTTGGCCTGGTGGCTGTTTCTCTTTTAGGCTAAAGGCCTGGTACTCCCACCTTCATGCTCACTTTTCCAGAAGGTTCATTCCAGGATGGGGTATTCCTCATTCTCAGCAGCTTTGTCATTCTCAAGTCTAGTTAAATGGACCAGAGCCTTTTAGGCTCAAAACCATACAACAAGTTGGATGAAATTTCTCTCCTGCTACCATGTAGAGTTGTAGACCTACAAAAATGGCAATTTCATATGATTCAACATAATAATCCCAGCAATGCAGAGGTCACCAGCAGACAACTCTCCCCCTCTTTGCCAAGACAAATGCCACCCTTCTAAAAGCAGCAAATCTGCCTATACCTAGCTCCTTCCTATCATGGCTCATGCTTCATGCTCCAGCCACAGCAAGAGCTCAGCTCTTCACTTATTTATGCTTCAAACTGAAATGTCAACCATTTTAATTTACCACACTCCTATGCCTTCCTCAAAACCCAATTTAAAGTTACCTTAAGCAAGAATTTTCTTTTTTTTTTTTAAGCAAGAATTTTCTGATTTAAAAAAATCCTTCATGTCTACTATCACCGAATTATTTCTTCCTGGAGATATTCTGTGTCTTGAATGCCACTTTACACATGATTTTTTTACTTTTAACTTTATAGAATATATTTTTGATCCTTAGAAGTCAATAGCACAGTTGTCTTTACCTCTGAATTAGTAATTTCAGGCCTTTCACTAAAGAACTTTATTTTTGATTATTTGTTTTTGGCTCATACCCAGAAGTGTTTAGGACTTAACTCCAGCTCTGCACTCAGGACTCAATCCTGGGGGACTCAGGGAACTATATAGGGTGCTGGGGGTTGAACTTTGATTACCCACATGCAAGGCAAGTGCCCTATCTGCTGTGCTCTGGCCCTCAAAACTGGGTAAGTTCCTATAAAACAGTTGGTTTGTGAATCTAGCAGAAACATCATTCCATCACACTAAAAATACTGAAAACAGAAACAAAAATGGACCAACCCTTCTTTTTATGCTAAAATTATGGGGCCAGAATTCTCTCAGGGCTCAGGGTGATGTCTAAAGCATGCAGGAATCTGAGTTGGATCCCCAGCAGTAGCTGATCCCCTGGATGGATCTCCATTAGTTCCCAGAACCTATGAACCTAAAAGGCGTTGAAACCATCTGTCCCGGAGAGAAAAGTATTTCTGAAGTGCCCTGGGCACTAGTAAGAGGCCTGAAATAAAAATAAATGATCTAGCAGGTCCTTGAATAACATTATTCCATTTGATTTCATTTCATTCTATCATTGATGAGGAAAAACAATCCATTCTCAGGTGGGGCCATTGTCTGAGGAACAGGCATGGTGTTGAGAGTCTCTGTGGTTTTCACAAAGGCACACAGGTAAGCTCTGAGACTGTTCCTTAATATTTTAATCTGGAGGATGGAGTGTGATTTGTGTGGCCTGCAACAAAAGGGCATCTCTGGAGAGTTCATGCTGGTTCTCCCCTTGCACCCTGAGCTCCCGGGAGAGACTCCCAGTTTCTGTGACTCTGATCTGAACTTTAACATACTGGAAAATGAAGGTAGGAAGGAATCAAAAGATTGAGGTTTACCAGAATTGCTGGAAACTTTACTTAGAAGGCTGAGGGCCACATGGTCATTGCAAACACACAAAGTCTATACAGGAGCTTAACTTTTGTTTCAATAAATTAAACTGTTACCTGTGTTTCCTGTACATCTTTTCACTAAAATTATGGTTCCCAAGAACCCAAGGAGGACTGTATTACAGTCAGTTAATAGACATTTTTCCTGTATATAGATTCACCATAAGACACATACATACATACATATACATACATACATACATATGTGCTTCAAATGCCTCAGTACCATTTAGGCATCCTTTCTGCACTGGACTTTCAGATGATCTACTTAGACATATGCAAACAGAGTCCATAGCCAAACATCTTGGATCAGATACAGTTCATCCAGTTCATAGGTGTGTGCCTTGAAATCACTTTCATAACTGAACCTCATGTTCACTATCCATTGAGTGGGGCACAGGACTGGAAGGATCCACAATAAACAAAGTTCCTAATTCTATACCAAATACCTCACTGAGATACCTTGAGATTAAGATTGAGATATTCTTGAGATTGTTGAGATTCTTACTATTTTTCCAGACATTTCAGGGGGAAAATGACCATTTCCAACAGGAAATTTATTTACGACTTTCACCTTGGTTACTTCTTTTCCCACTCCAGCACAAGCTGACTTTCCTACCTAAGGCAATCAAGGGCTCTCCAAAATTCACAGATCTTGTGATATCACCTTCAAGGGTCTAGTTGAAACTCATTATTAATAAGGGTCAATGAAACATTTCATAATCATAGGCTTAAAGGAAACTGCCAGCCTTTTCCTACCAAGAAGGTAATAGATACTGATTTTCATACATTATTAACTGTACACAAAACACTAATGTGCATAGACAACAAAACTCACCATGGGTACAGTGCTCCTCAGACCACTGAAAGGGCCAGAAGGGGAAATTTTATGTTAAGCAGTATGGAGTATAGAGGGAGACAAAATGAGTAACATATTAGGTCACCTTAGAAGTGGGTCTCCACTATGTTTTCCTTTCTTTACCACTGTGAACTATTTCTATGACCACATGACCACAGAGCAATGGCCTGAGGCATTCTGTTCTACTTTAGAAGTCTTGCATCTCCATCTCACACTGAAATGAAAAAAAGATACAACCCAGCGGTTGCTTTTAGTTTAATATTTCTCTAGTGCTGCTGGAACAGTTTTAACACATGCTCTGGATTTCAGTTGTCAATTAAGAACCATCAAAAGTAGGGCCAGATATTAAAATCATAGATATTGGCTTATATTGCAACATGCAAAGCTCTTTGTCAAACAGTGCCTGAAGGAAGAATCCAAAGGACAAAGACTGGGAATCAAAGTGAGAAGAAACTGGGTATCTTCTCCTGAATAAAAGATGCAGGTCAGAAAGCTGGAAAGATAGTACAGTAGGTTGGACATGCAGTTGACCCAAGTTCGATCCCCAGCATCCCATATGGTTCACCAAGCACCACCAGGAATGAGCCCTGAGCTCAGAGCCAGGAGTTAACTCCTGAGCACCATTGAGTGTGACCCCAAAACAAGGGTGCAGGTCAGTGCTACTGGCTATGTGGTCCAAAGCAAGTTAATCAACCTGAATCCAGGTCCCCTTATAAGAAAGCAGAGGTTTCACCTTGCCATGAGAATGGTGCAGGACCAAGAGACAGTGACATTCCGAGAAGTGTGTGCAGTGCAGGGGCACTCCTCAGGGGCTCTCCACTCTGCCCTCTCCTTTAAAGAGTGTGCAAGTTTGCATGTTCCAAAGCTCAGGGGTGGATTGGCAGTGACCCAGAGGGAACTAATTGTGGTTTGACCAAAAATAGGCCATTTGACCAAATGATTAAAAGTCTGTCATATGCTAATGCTGGGACAGGGCGGACCTTGGGCCAATTTAGCAAGAGTAAATTGCAATTGATTTTTGAAGAAATTGCCTGTTCTCTTGCCTTTCCTCAGCTGTGTCACTCTCTCGCACACAGCTGCCTTTGTCACCACCAGAATCTACTAAAATCCATGTCAAGGAAGATCTTTATTGAGCAAAATATTGAATAATATAGACACCTGCATGCATACACAGTAAATATATACACACAGAAGGTAGCGATTCAGAATAATCTGTGTGTGTGTGTGTGTGTGTGTGTGTGTGTGTTTGCATTTTAAAGGGTCCCAATTCACAAACTATTTTGCACTGTGGCCACTCTCTTCAGGGTGTTTTGCAAATCCTTCTGTGGCAAAAGAGTTATCCTAAGTCATCTTTATTTTAACAGCCTACTGTTTGAAGAAAGATCACACATACAAAAAAACGGAGTAACCCTAAAATCTTCTCTTCACTCATTCCCCAGCTTCTGGTTCCCTGGATATACAAAGAAAATGGCTAAAAGATCACAGAAGATTTCCAAAAAAAAAAAAAAAAAATCATAAAAAAAAAAAAGGTTAACAATGACTTCTTTCACCCCTAATTTCTGATATGGTGATAGACCTTCTTAGAACATTAATTAGAATGGAAAGAGATGAAAGAAATGCCCAGGGGACATAATAAATTAGCCCCTTATGCAAATCACCCATTCCTTTTCCTCAAGGACACAGATAGTTGAGTCTCTAAATTACAGGAAGTGGTTAGCTTCTTTAACAAAGATGAAAAAAGAAACAGAAAAAAATCAGAAGCAAGATTTTTGTCTAATAGGGTAGCTGGGTGGGTTATAGTAACAACTAATTTCCCTTTGTTTCCCCCCTTTCAGACAACTCTGAAGTGGGCCAAGAGATGGGAAAAGGAACATTCTGGCCACGGGTTCTGATGTTAGAGATCAATTGATGGAGCCTTGCTCCCCAACAATCCTGAAAGGAAGGGCCATGGCTGGGGCTGAATCCCACCGACCAGCCACTAGCGAGGCCTCAAGGGCACACAGACACAGAAAAGAAAAGCAATTCAGATGCGGTGGGGAAAAGCGAGGATATGGAGTGTTTCCAATATCAACTGAAAAACAAACACACACCTAATTTTCCTTGTCATCACTGTCCCAGACAATTTATGTTCCACTGTCCTGGAAATTTATGGGACGTTCTATTTTCTTATCAGTAAAATAAGGGGATTGGGTTAGAATGACCTCCAAAAGTCCTACTGCATCTACCATCCAGGGCTTTTACTCATTGCTTAGTAAAACCCACACACACTCCCAATTATTTCATTTATTTCCATAGAACCCTGTGCATTCCGATGACAGGCAACTCCTGCTGCCTTTTTCTCTTTGCTCCTCTCATTCTTCCCCACCACTTCCTCTGATTTTCTCTATTTCTGATTTCTGATTCTGTTTTGTCTTCCACAGATGCTTTAACTGTATCCTGGTTCCAAGTTAAGAATATATTAAGAAAGTCATGCTCTAGAAATGAGACTAACAGAGAACAATATAGATCAGTTAACATCACACATTTATTTCTTCACTAAAAGATTTGAAAAGAAAAACGGTTAAGTCTGAATACTATGAGAATCTCTATACATATAGATCTACATATGACAGATAGATATTTCAGTTCCCATATAAATATATAGAAAAAAAAAAACATGTTCCAGAAACTTCTAGCCACTGCCCTCGTTTAAAGAGAGAGCAGATGTTACTCTCAGGAAGGGTGAGACACCTTCCCCAGGTCACCTCAATGCTGAGTGATAAAGCTGGGAGCAGAAAAGCATCTTCCACTCCTGCCCAATACTCTGCCAGGCCAACACTTCACCTGGTACTTTCCCTGGAGAATCCCATTCCATATTCTGGAGGACAGCAGCCCCCAAAAGGGTTATCTTTAAGAGATGGCAGAAAGAAATACTTCAGAGGAAAAAGGGTTGAGGACAGATATATTGGCTATAAATAATTTTGCACTTGTAACAATCTACAGTTCATGCAAGTACCCATCACTCATTGCTGTTTTTATCTTCCTTCTTTCACTAACAGGACCTACAGAAACTTATGCAAAATATTCGACTGGTTTCCCTGGTGCACTGAGGCCTTTACCTTAAATATTTAGGCACAGAACCAGCGCTCGCCACTTCCTTCATGAAACTTCTACTTGAAACTGACCATTAAGTAACATAATGAAATTTACCTCAGGAAAGCTGTCAATGGTCCCAGAAGATAAAGTACCCAGATGTCAGGAAAGAAATAATGTTCCAGGGCCAGAGAGATAGCATAGTGGGTAAGGCATTTGCAGACCCAGATTGGAACCCTGGCATCCCATATATCACCCAACCAATGCCAGAAATGGATCCTTCATGCAGAGCTAGGGGTAACCTTTGAGTAACATTGTGTGTCCCCCTCAAAAGAATGTCCATATTATGGCTCCACTATTGCTCTTATGTGTCCATCTATGTGGGTTTGTACATACACAAAATACAAAAAAAAAAAAAAAAACAACATCTATAAGAGGCATCCATGTTTACACACATACACAATGATACAAATTCACATTTATAGAACCAAATTTAAATGGTTCTATCTGTGTGTGTAAGTGGTTCTAGATGGGTGTTGGGATTATGGGGGCCATTTACATTGATTTTCTTTTTTTACCTGTTTGTAATTTCCTATTGTTCTATATGGTCCTATATGGTCCCCTGAGCCTGCCAGGAGCGATCTCTGAATGTAGAGCCAGGAGTAACTCCTGAGCACTGTCGGATGTGACCCAAAAACCAAAATCAAATAAAAACAGGATTGCTGAGAAGAAGAGAATAAAGTTTAAAAGTAGTGGCCTGTAAAGGGAAACATGCGTGTGCACAACGGAGTTTAAAGAGAAGAAAGTCTCTCAGGCCTCAGTCACACCCTGCTCAGGGAACAGTAATTCTTCCCGTGATGAGGGCTTTGGAAGGAAGATTTATGAGGAGAGCTTAGAAGAATGGAATCAGTCAAGCTGAGAAGGGAAAGTTGATCAGAAGAATCCTTAAGCACAGGAAGTGCTGGCACCAGGGTGATTACCAGTAACAGAGGACTCTTCTCAGACAGAGGAACAGGGGCCCTCACCAACAGGCAGAGGAATTTAGGGCAAGAATAAGGAAGATTCTTCCCCACAAACGGGAGTGAAAGCTCAAACCCGGATTACTAAAAGAAGATCTTGCCTCCAGGGCTTTCAGATACAGGGCAGATTTATTTCTTGTTCCAGGTAGTTTATCAGCAGCTTTTCCTCAGGCACAGAATGGTTGCCCTTTTCAAGGTAGGGATCCTCTGTTCCACCATCAGAGAGAAAAGTCTGAGAGAAAATGCAGAGTCTTTGAATCAGAGTGAGCCCAGTGCACATTCCCTTAATACAGCATTCACAAAGACTGCAGTTCACCAAAGGATGTTTTAGGCCCTATCCTAAGTCTCTCCCTTCTAGAAGCTTTCAGGAACTGGAGGCTTTATCATCTTCCCATTTTACATGCAAGCAGCCTGAGGTATGGCATGGCAAAAGGACCAAGACAAAACAGGACAGTCAAAGGATCTCACAGATAATAAGTCAGTTGCCTTCTGCTCCTGTGTGCCTACTTGTGGGCAGAAGCCTTCTCAAAGCATTGTCAGGGCAAGTATGAATACAAGAGCAAGATGAGAGAATAATTAAGCAGAAGAATCTGTGAGAGATTGAAGCCAGGTCATTTTGTAAGCTAACGAAGACCTGGTTACCAGGAATGTAGGTGGAACAGGAAGAAAGGAGACCCAGAACAGCCAGTAAGAAAGTCAAAGTTTCTTCAAAAATGATAGATAAGATGGGTATTCCTAAAGACTAGAAAGCAGAAACTGTGGGAGAGATGGCAGGTCATGTAAGCAGTATTTAGTCAGATTTGAGGACCCTGATGTGTAGATCTTTGGTCATGGGGCAGATGATGTCATCATAGAAGACAGGAGACCCAAAGAAAGCAGGAGAGATATGAAGTGTCCCCAGAATCTAGAAGTGTTGGTTTAGCTCAGAAGAAGGCCCATTGGAGGCATCTAAGGAAATTTCCCAGAATATGGAAATGCTGGTTTAGGTCGGAAGAGAGCCCATCAAAGGCAGATCTGAGGGCTGGAAGTAAGTGGTAACTTACTCCTGCATGGTTTCTCCAGAGCAGAGCAGAAAGAAGCCAACTCTGGTCTCTCTAAAGGCATAATCCTGTCAGTGGTCACTTTCCAGCAGAATGGCCCTGGCCAAACTGCATCTGTCCTGAGTATCAACTGGTAACAGTAAAGAAGTAGATTAGATTGTCCAGTGTCTCTCTTCTTCACTATCCTATCACCAATGGATCACAGGACTCTGGCCTGGCATCAGGGAAGATGGACCACTCAAGAGGCAAGATCCAGCTGCATACGGTAGTCAATGTCCACTTTGCTATCCAGTGAAAGAGACTCCTAGGAGCCTGTGTCCATAGCTGTGGTGACAGTTCCATACAGGCAGGCACCAAGGAACCCTGAGAGAAAAGGCACCTGAGGAATCCCAGCATGTTCCTCCTCGACCTGGTCTTGAAGAAGTGAAAGAAATTTCCCCAGCAGAGGCAAAAGGCCCAGGAGAGGCAGGCAGCATGAAAACCCAAGGGATGTTTCGGCTCAGTGAGCACAAGTGGACAGTCGGCAGTAATGGAGCTAGGAGGTGGTTTTGGCCCCAGCTGACCTTCCCAAAAATTTCCCATATGCTGGAAGAGAGAGGGGAAGGAGCGGGAGCCAGAGTTGCCGATGCAGAGAACACAGATGAGACAGCCCAGGGCCAGGGGAAGGATCCCACACGCCCTCAACAGCTGGTGTTTTCAAGCCCTTCTCTCCTGTCAGAGTTTGACAAGACAGCAGGTGACCTTTGACAACTTTTCTTCAACATGAAACATTTTTAGGGCAGTATTTTTAATGGTGGCATCAATATTGATGATATAATAAAATAGTAAAAGCATAACATGGCTAATTATTCACAGCAGTATTCAGAGGGAAAAAGGGAAGGAAGAACCAGGCTTAAAAGAGTGCTTACGGACATCTTATTTCAGAGGAGGAAAATTTTCTGGTTACTTGGGGGTCCAAACTAGGCATGGATAGGCTCCCAAGGAAGTTCTAAGATCCTCCTAGAACTTGGCAAGGAAAATGGGAGTAAGGAGCTTGCCTCCCACCAATCAAATCCTTACATCACTCTTGCTCCACAAAACCCAACCTCCAATTGATACTCTGAGACCTTTTTTGTATTTTTTGCTGCCTGGAGCTTCTCTCTTCTCTCTGATCCTCCACCCTCAGGGTTCCTCTTGACACCCACAGTTCTTTCAAAAGCTCTGTCTGCTTTGTTCTGCCCCAGAGGAGTCCAAAACCATTGCCCATAGGTTTCTCTTCCTTTCAAATCACTGTTTACTTCTGGTCTAATCTTGAACTTTCATGAAGAAAGGGTGAGGCTATAAGGTAGTTAAAGAGAGAGTCAAGGCTAGCAAGAAGCAAGGAGCCAAGCCACTGGGCCTCCAATGCCCACATAACCTTCCTGTCGGGTCTCATGATACCACAGACCTTATCAAGTTCATCCCAGTAATGTTTTGCTGGTGTGGGCTTCCTTTTTCCTCAGAAAGTTCCTGCTTACTAAGTATTCATGTGGGAGAACCTATAAACACCACACTGGCATCCAACTCATGGGAAAACATATCCAAAACAGTAGGTCCACTGCTCCCTATACCCAGGAAAGTAGAACCTCAGTGTCAGACAAATCTCTGACTTCGGTTTCAGGTCACATTTCCTAAGAATTACTTCAAGGTGGTTCCTTTCCTGGTCCTACCTCCATATACTACCTCTATGTCCTACCTCTTTTAAGTGATGATCAAGTAAACAGGGAGACACATGGCCCTGGGTTTAAGAGGAGGCTGAGAAAGTTGAAACCAAGCTTGTCAAACATGTGTTATTCGCTGAAAGAATTCAGTTCCCCTTCAAGATGTGTGGATAAACATTCTTCTCACACACGGCAGAGGAATCCAAATATGGAAACTCCGATGGCTGCTCTATCTGTAAAACATCCCTTTGTCCTGGTTTCTTCAAAAAGACTTTCAAGAAAGAAGAGACATGAAAAACTCAGATTCTGACCACATCTGTCATCCTGTTCCCCCATCCTCCATTGTACAAATGCCATGCAGGATAATATACATTATTCAATGACTTAAAACCTCTCTAGCCTCCATTTGGCTTGACTACACCCACTTAAGGAACATATCACAGTCAGAGGTCAAAGCTCATTAGGGCTGGATCCTGAATTCAATGCCCTGGAGAGAGAGAATGGAGCTCTGGACAAGGCATCATTGGCTCTGATTAATTCCTGATGACTTCTGGGCCCTCTTCATCAGAGGCCTCACACACTCTGAATGGAGTGTCCTATGTAATGAACCCTGAGAGATGAATTCTAAAGATGAAAGCATGAAAATGGCCCATACCTATGGACTTCTGATACTCATACCTGAAATTCAGATGGATTAGGGGTCTCCAAGACCCATAAAGGTCCAAGACCCTTTATGTAGAAATTGGGCACTAGGCTTGACAAAATGGTTCAAAAGTGCAGTGGAGAGCTGGAGCAATAGTACAGTGGGTACCAATACCTTGCATATAGCTGACCCCACATCCCACGCCATCTTCTGCGTCCCACCAGGAATGATCCTTTCATACAAGGGCAGGAATAAACCCTAAGTACAGCTAGTGTGGCCCAAAAAACTAAAAGAAAACAAGGAGGGGCAAATGGAGAGGTTCTTGAGGGGTTTTTAAGCCTCCTCAGAGTTCACAGACTATCAAGATTGGATACAATTAACTTTCCAGGTCCCACAATTTTAAGAAGAAACCCAGAGAGAGGAAATGAGCTTGTTTAAGTCCAATGGTTCACAGAAGTTTTTAAAATTATGACCTAAGTGGGCCCTCTTTTCAGGATCAGAGGGGAAGGTCCCAGTCCTTCCAGTGTCAGTACAAAGATTGAGGAAAAGGAATTCCACAATGCAGGCCAGAGGGGCCATTCCCAGTATCAGCAACATGAGGTTTAATTCTGAAACATTAATTTAATTTAACATTAATTTGTTAGATATTCCTGTGGTCAGGAGACCCCAAATAAGCCAAGACCAAGTGTGACTATAAACTGCTTCTCCTCTACCTAAGCCACTCACTGCTCCTGGCTGGGTCAAGAGAACAGACAGTGTAGGGACATGGAATGGAAAAAATTAGCAATACCAGAAGAAATGTCTGAATGTCTCTGACACTAAAGGTGTGTTTCCAGATACAGAGGCAAATGCATGTATGTACGCATATCTACACCCTCATATGCAAACACACACACACACACTTCCTCTGAATCAAAGGGCAGAGTGACGCAGATGAGTGTTTTCCAAGATTCTAGTGCTTATGTGTGTGTGAAACTCCCAGCCCACAGATCTTTTCAAAATGCAAACTCTGACTCAGTAGGTCTAGGATGTGCCTGAGAGTCGCTCCAGGTGATGCTGCTATGATTTTCAGCAACCAGAAAGGCAATAGGAATGCTTAGATGCAAAGTAGCCTGAGTTTCAATTCTAGTTCCACTCTTCATGGGCTTTTGATTCTTTGGCTGTTTTCCTACACCTCACATGGCCTCTTCCCTAAAAAGAAAATCATTGTCCTACTGAAGAAGCACTTGATGATAATTACATAAGCTAATGATGTAAAATTCTTCAACCAGTGCCTGGCTTATAATAAGGTCTTCATAAATGTCAATTGCTGGTTGCCTCTAATAGGCCCGAGAATAGGGACAATCCCTGGCTTACTGCCCAAACCCCAAAAGCATCAATGCAGTAGATACTTAAAGAATGTTTGTGAATGAATGAATGAGTGAATGAATGCATAATCAACTCAACCATGTTACATACACCATAGGTTCTATGACTTTCTTCAGGAAAGTAAAACATTTAGAAGACCAATAATAAACCACAATCCATAGAACCAACTTCTTTAACCACCACAACTAACCATGGGAAAACATATTGTTTATGATGGCTCTATGCACTTGAGAAAACGTCTTCACTATAAGCAAACAAAGACAGTATCAATCTGGAATCTGTCATTAAGAGAAATTACTGCCTGGTTCATTATTTATCAGGTGGTCCTAATGCAGCAGATGTTATGGCAAACTTCTCTCTAAAACTAAGTTCTCTTTCCAAATTGAAAAAAAAAAAAAGATCAAATAAACCACAGATAGGCAAAGCTACTTTTTATCTGGCCCCTGGGGAAGTACATTCTCTTACACCCATAGACACACTTGTTCAGGAAAAATTAGAAACAAGAGCACAGTTGACAAATGGGAGAGCTTAATCTTTCAAATCAAAGACAGATGATTGAGTCAATCCGAACTTCTTCAACAATTTAAATTATCTTCCAACCTCATGTTCTATTCCGTTTCCAGAGCTGCACTGAGTAAGTTATGAAGGAGAGATGACGGTTGCCACCTACAGACAGAAACGGCATTCCCTTTGCAAGAGTTAGCCAATTACATTTCACCGTGGGGTAAAAACATTCAAACCAGTCACCTATCCAGCCTCTTCCAAACCACCCCACCACTTCATTTCATTGAGAATTACTTCCAAGTCATTCAATCAGCGCAATTCTGTCTCTTCATGATCATTCTATTTCTAATTTTTCAGAACACTGGTAAATTTCCCAGTCAACGTTCTCCTCCTTGTGCACTATTTGAGAGCCAAAGAGAACACAAGCCAAGAGATTGCAAGCAAGCAAAGACATCAAAGTGGAAGAAGAAATCTGCTTACCTGGCATGAATGGGACCACCCGGAATATATCCGACAATCTGCTGTTGACTGGTTCATAGGGGGAATCTTCAAGTAGATCATTCCCTAAAAGCAACAGAAAGTATGGGTGCAAAACTAAAAAAAATAGGCAGATTGTAGGCAGGTTTTTTTTTTTTTTTGGTGTGGCTGAATCTGAATTCTAATTATGTTATGATTGTGTAACAAAAAGATGCTGAGACTTTCAAAGATTGCAAATGGGATCTATTTGGGGTGGTTATTTCCTTTCATTCCTGCTTTTGTTGTCCTCACTCTCCCCAGAGTGCCATGAAAATATTGGAGAGCAATCCAGGCTGATCTTGCCAGAAAACTCTCCCACTCTTTGTAAAGGAATGAAATCAGAGAGGATGGAGCAGGTGACGTCACGAGGCCAACTTGCCTCTAAGAGCCAATAGAAGAAAGGGGACCCAAAATAAGAAGGGCCGGTGTCTTGCTCCCCACAATCAGAAAGCAGCTACTCAGGTCAGGCAAAGAGTTATGTCTCTGGAATAGGTTTTCTTTCTAGAGTAAGTGGCAAGGGAGAGGGTGAATCGGAAGCTTACGAAGTTGACCTTAAATCTCTCGGGAAATGAATGTTTGTGTTCCATATACAAATGCTGCCACCTCTAGGCACCAAGACCCCAAATTCCCACTGGAATGGAGGGTGGTGCCAAGTGGACCTTTCTCTGTCCCAGCCACATCTGTGTTAACCAAAGCTGAACCACACCAGCTGGTTCAAGCCTCAGCTAATCTAGGATGACAAATGGTTTTTCACACATAATCCTTTGATCAGGTGCAGGGGCGGGGTAAAGATAAAATGGATTCTAGGAGCCTCCTTCACTAAAACCTTTATCTTAGGTCAGAAGTGGGGGGGGGGGAAGCTGGGGAAGAGGTCGGGGGCTCAGGCATAGGAAAGGGACAAGTCTCCTATCACTATTCTGTGCTAAATCTAAAACCTCTGCCCAGGCTCCCTGGTGCAGGGAAACAGCGGATTCCTTGCGTGACTTCTCGTGAGTTCCTGGGCTGGGAGCGAGTTCCTGAGAGGTCAGCGGGTCCTGAGGGTGCCCCCTACCCCCCACCCTCCTCCTCCGGCCTTCAGGGCTTTCCAGCCACCAGGCCCCAACAATGCTTGCTCAGGAGGCAACACCAGCTGCGGCGATCCCTCGGGGCCAATGAAAGGTCCTCATTCTGCAGCTGGGGAGACGTGAGCGGAGGATGAGGTCAGCCTGCCGGGCCTCGAGAGGGCGGGGGCAGGGGCGCTGGGGGACGGGGGGCGGCGTGTCCGGCGTACCCTGCAGACTCTGGTACATGCTCCAGTAGATGCGCAGACAGTTCTTCTCCTTCTTCATGCCGCGCTTGCAGCGGCAGTTGTAGAGGGACTTCTGCTTGAGGGCCTCCATGGCGCTGCGACACTCGTCCTTGGCCTCTAGGCCCGAGGTCAGGCTGAAATTGGTCTCCTTGCCCGCCACGCACTGCCTGAGCGTGCGGTACTTGGAGCTGCAGCTCTGCTCCTTCAGGCACTGGTCGCTGGCTTTTACGCAGTCCAGCCGGTCCCCACCGCTCACCTCGGCGGTCAGGAGCACGTCTGCGGGGACAGGGGAGTGGGCGTGAGCGCCTCAAGGCCACGCGCCCCGATGCTCCAGCCCTGGGTGAAGGCGGGCGCTGGACACCAGAACCCCCAAACCTCCAGTCCCGACAGTCCATTTCCCCACCCGCCCCGGGACCTCCATCTGCTGGGATGTCTCGGCGGGCGGGCACCGCGCTGGCCCTCCAGGCTTTGCGCCTCTGGCCCAGGAGCCGGTGCAGCACCGCGGTGCGTGCCCACCCATCTCCCTGGGCCGCCCCGCAAGCGAGGCGGCTTGGCCTCCAGCGCCGGGTCCTCGCTGCCCCCCAAGCCAGCTGAAGCTGGGAAGTGGGGCGTCTCTCGGGAGTGGCGATCGCGGCAGGGAAGCTTGGCAGGAGAGCGAGCCCGAATGCCTGTTCTCTGCCAGGCTGGGTGCTTCGCTATTCCGGGAAAAGTTTCCCTCCAAAGTTTGCTCTGGGTCCAAAGCTTGCCTGCACCCCAGCTGCCCGCCGCGCCTCCGCGAGCTCCTGGGGACAGGCAGGGTGAGGGGTGCCGCCAGGGCTGGCGGCCTCGGACCCTTCACGCCCCGCCAGGCGAGATTACTAAGAACTACAGAAACTATAAATCACAACAGGGACGAAAAATATATATATAAAAAAAATTAAAAACTGCGGGCTAATGCCGCTTCGCCAGGAATCCCCAAGGCGCCGGAGCAGCGGAGGATTCGGGATCCCGTCCCCTACCCCCCAAATAAACTTCTCCCTTCCCGCTCACCCCCGCGAACCTGGGGCAAGAGGGCGAGAAGGGTACCGCGAGCATCCCTTGGAGAGGTTTGAAAGAGCTCACCGCGCGGCCTCGACTTACCCAAGAGCGGCAGCGCGAAGTACAGGGTGGCCAGGAACATGGTGCCGGAGCGCAGAGGGTCCCCGCCCCCCCAAAAAAATATTCCCAGGCCGCTGCTGGGTCTCCCCGAGTGAGCTCAGCGCGCTCGGATCGCTGGGCCGCTACGCTGCTCTGGCCGCCCAAAGTTCAGCTCCATGCAGGGCGCGAGGAAACGTCCCGAGTCCGGCAGCCGCCGCCGGCCACTCTGCGCTGGGCGGGCGGGTGCGAAGACGGGGGCAGCTCCGCTTTTTGGGGGGTCAGGTCCGACCCAACCTGGAAGGAGAGCGCGCTTTGAAACCGGCGGAAAGCGCTAGAACCTTCCCCCCCGCCCTTGCCCCTATCTCCCCTCCTCTGCGCCCGCCTTGGGGGGACTCCGGGGCCGCTCGTTGGCCCACCCGACTCGGGAGGGGCAGAAGGGGGTGTATCCCGGGGCGCCGCCAAGCTGGGGGCTGGGGCGGCGAGACGAAGGCTCCCCCCACCAATGCAAAGGGGTGTCTCTCGGGCGCAACCCAGGCGGCCGGAGGCGAACCCAGAAATAAATCCAATTACTTTCCCAGCGCTGCGAGCTGAGCGTAGCGGCCCCGGGGTCAACGCAGGCGGCGGCGGCGGCGGCTGGAGCGACAGCCAAGGCGCGGAAAGAACCGCAGCTCCGGGACGTCCGCCGCTCCCCGCTCGCCCCGCTCGCCTTCTCGCTGCTTCCCGGGATCGCCCCGATTCCGAGGGGGGAAAGCGACGTTGCTGCCCGGTGGCGACCCCGGCTGATGCGCCCCTGCCCGTCTCCGGTCCTCTCTCCCTCCTCGGCGTCGGCGCCGCGCGCACACTCGCGCAGCGTCCGGACCCCGCGCAGCCTCGCCGCCGCCCGCTGCCCCCCGGCGCCCCAGCAGGTGCAGCCGTAGCCGCGCGCGCCCCCCTCTTCCACCCCCGTCTCCAAAGTTGAGGGGCTCTGCAAGGGGGGAAGCGAGGAGTAAAGGGGTGCGGTTCCCAAAATGACCGAAGGAGAAAAACTCAGTGCCACCAACCTGGACTCCAGTGACCACGTCCAGCTGCAGCGTGGAGCCAGTTTGGTTGGCTGGCTTATTCTTTGGGGTGTCCCCTCCCCCCTCGAGCCCTTTCCGAGCGGGGTGCTCTGCTCTAGAAGGGAAGATGCGCTAACCTGGGAGAGCTAGCGAGACGAGTTGGCCCAGATGATTCCTGAGAGGAGCTCCCGGGCTCAGATGCGGGGTTCCGAGATGTTAATGATGATTAGAAGCAGCGCGTAGAAAAAGCGGGTTCCAAGGCCGATTTCTTGGCCTCAGGACCCTCGCCTGCTCCTGGACTCGCTTCCCGCAGCGCTCAGGCAGTGCTCAGTGCTCCCCTTCTTGCCCCCCGCAAGACACCGCAGAGAAACGCTGGGGGTGTTTGGGCTCGGGCAGACCCCGCGCCCCGCGCGCGCTCCAGACACGCAGCGCTAGCGCTTGCCAGATACCTTTTCTCTCGTTCTCGCTCCTTTTTCTTTCTCTCCCACTATCTCGTGTTCTCTCTCGTATTCTTTCTTGTGTTCTCTCTCTCTCTCTCTTTCTCTCTCTCTCTCTCTCTCTCTCTCACACACACACACACACACACACACACACACACACACCTCAAGCCGCTTATTTTCGCCTGATGAAATCCATCAGACCCTTCTTGAGAACAAAGTTTTTTTATTCCCCCACGTCACTCGCGGCCGTGACTCAAGACTTGGCGCTTTCAGGATTTCTAAGACTCAGGCACCCAGAGCGCGATGGAAGGAGGCGCCCACACACCCACATACCCTCACACGCGCACCCGCAGTCTACCTCCCTGCTAGCTAGCGCCTGGACATGAAGACAAAAGCCGAGCCCCAGCCTATGGCATCTAAACCGAGTCAAGCTCTTCACCCCAATCTCTGGGACCACTGTTTCTCGGTGTTTCCTTGGTGATCTTTCCTTCACCCCAGCATGGAACAGGCGCTCTCGGCTACTGCTACGCACGCCCCAGGCACCCTCATCTATTCTGGGTCCAGAGAAGGTTCACACAGCCCGCTTTGGCAAAAGCCTGTCCAGTCGCTTAGTATGTGGGATCTTTGCAGAAGCCCAAGTTCATCTCTCAGGGAAACTGAGTTTGAATCAAGTGTGAGAGAGCCCAGCTGTCAAATGCGCAAATCCATCATCCCAGACAATGAGGTGCAAGGAAAGAAAAGAAAAGCTCTTTGTGATCAAGTGGGGGCTAATTGAAAAGGGCAGGGTTGGGTTGAAGTTTGAGGCTGGGCGTGGAGAAGAGGCGGAGGAGAGAGGAGGGGTGGGGTGGTTACATTCAATTCCATATCCGCAGGCTGGCGCGCCCCTCAGCTGCAGCCTGCAAACTACAGGCGCATTGTTGAAGTATCTGTGGTGAGATGGAAGCCCCAATGCCCAGGGACATCTTTTGGTCCCAAACTCCTGAGCACGTGTTCCTCTGGGATTGGTTGATGGTGATTGATGGTCTCATCAAATACTCCACCCATCACACACACACACACACACACACACACACACACACACACACACACACACACGAGTCCACCATACTTTGAGACATTATAGCCCTTTATACTTGGTTGTTGAGTAAACAAAGCAAACATATGTCATTTTCCCCGACAGATGGCTCAAACCCAGGGCTACTTAAGTTCTTTTCTCTAGCAATGGTAAGAGCTAAATTACAGAGTGGACTGATTGGAAATATAATAATACTGTCCTTCCATCTGGTCCTTCACCTTCAAGAAATGTTGTGCCCTGTGTTCTCACATTCAAGCCAAACCAATGGAGGGAGAGTGTGAAAGGAAGAGAGAGGGAGAGAAAAAGAGAGACAGAGTTTTAAAATGTGAATTAGGTGTTTTATCTATGTTTTACCTTTTCTCTTCTTGATGAACACCCAAAACACATAAAACCTTTCATCTCTCCATTTGATAAGTGGAGGCCAATGTTCCCCTTTGGGAAATCAATAACTGGAATTAATTTTTAGTGAATGGACTAGTGCCTACCATTGCTGACCACAGGGGATGGTGGTTGGATAACAATGAGATTTCAATGGACGTCATCCACATCTTTCCTAAAGGTTCTTTGTCCTAAGTCACCCTAATCATAATGCCCACAGATATCTTTTCAATCTAATTTTAACAAAGTGGGATAAGGGCGAAATAAAAATACTGCAAGTGTAGATTATTGGAGGCTTTTTGAATTCTATACCTTCAAGAATCTTTTAAAACTGTGCACAAGCATTTATTCTCATTCAAATATTCCAGACAGAGAAATTTTATTTTAAATAGCCACTACAGCTGTGTTGTGCAATACAATCATTACTAGCCAGGTTACTGTTTTGATCATTTGAATCATAACTACATGAAAGAGAAATATAGTCCCTTGGTAATACTGGTCACCTCTCCAATGCTTCGTAGTCACATAAGGCTTGCAGCTGCCATCTTGGACAACACAGAATAGTTTTATCATCATAGAATGTTCCATTGGCCTGCAGCATTGTGTAATGTTAGTGTGGGCATTGTTAATGTGTTGAATCTACAAAATTCTTAGACCAATGGAAGATACAGGTGTTGAGTGCTCTATGTGGAATAGTTGTGATGATGATGATGATGAGAATAATAATTTGTTTTTCTCTTGAGAAAGTTGAAAGTCCATAAAACACAACTTACTATTGGCATATCTTCTATTCAAAATAAGATCAACAAAGCAACCTAGAAATTGAAATGAATATAAATATATATGTGTTTATAAAAGTGGATCTCCTGAGAAGAACTGTGTATACAAACTTCTGGCCCTTATTTCCCCTCAAGGTTTCTTATAGTAGGAGCTACTAAAAAAAATCACTGCTGTACAATTATATTAACTTTCTTAGGTGAGAAAAACACAGCCAGAAACCCTTGGAATAAGGGAGATGGAAATGCAGTGCTATATACTCTATTAAGATTATCTCTGTTCCCTTGGAGCTTATCTACTCCCACATGTACAGGACTGAGCTCAGGATGAAAGGTGACATCAAAATATCAAATATTATTAACAATTAGAAAGGCTCATGCTATCCTCTCTGGCATGTTTTCTTGGTGGGAAATTGGTTTTAATGCTGCTAAATTAAGTTCAATCCTCTTAGAAGCATGTGAAGTGAGCGATTTCCTTGCATTTCTTGATATAACTGTATTTTCAGAAGTTCACAGATGAGTCATGATGAGAATGACAGTTTTATTCCATGCAATATTTTGTTTTCTAATCTCATAGCCTTGGCCCTATAGACTATAATGTAAACTGCATTCATTGTATAAATTATACTACTCAAAAATCTCTCAGCCTCTTTTAGCTCAAACTAGTCCATCAGTGTGTTTGACATCAGACAGTTGACAGGCTAACTCCTGGAGCTACTCAGAAACCACTCATCATTCTTTTGTGCCATGCTTTCCCCTTCAATTGTGCTCTGTCTACTTCTTTTCCATGATCTTCCATCTGCCTAATATGTACTGTATCTCTCAATGTTTTAAGAAACAGCCTGACTCTAACAAGCCACTAAGGAGAGCAAAGACTCCTTTGCCAGTATGAAATGTCCTCTGTATTACACTCTTACAGTCCCACTGTTGACATCTATCGTCTAAGCATAGTGATATTCACTGTAACTAGTTGCCATCTCTATCCTTTCAACTGAAGTGCGAGTTCCTTGAAGGCAAGAAAATGCTGTTTCCAACCCCCATTTTTAGCATTCCCCTCCCCAGCATTTCAATCAATGACTGACATCCAGTCACCCCAATAAATGTATATTGATTACATGAATATGGCTGCTATGTTTCTCATTTTCCTTTGACACAATAATTCTACTAAAAGTTATACATAAAATTCTGGTACCATATGAACAATACCAAATAGAAATACCTCATGCAATTACTGGTATTGCTGTTCCAATAATAATATCAAATATGTATTATTCCTTTGGGGATTTGACATTTACATTTTTTTAAACAAAACCCATTATTGTAATAGAATGCTTTTTTTCTCTCCTGGTTCACTTTAATAGTTACATATGACATATTTTATTTCTGGGAAATGATAGCTTGCCTTAGGTCATATTTTAAGGCATAAAGCCAGAGGCAGAATGAAGTCCCCACCTGAAGTTCTCTAATTATCTAGAAATATGTTGCTCTCTGGGAAACCAGGATTGAAATGAGCCAGGTTACAACTACCCTGGAGTCTTCATCCTCAAAGGCAACCAACCTTCATACTATTTGGAGGTGGGGTAAAGACCTCTCCAGTAGTTTTGGAAGCCAGGATATTTACACCCAGTGACGCTCAAGGAGATTCTTTAGTGTTGCCATAAATCTTGGGGTTTTGTTTATTCCAGTATGATCACTGGCTCTTTGAGGCATCTCCCAGGGCAAAGGCAACTTTCTCAAAAGCCAACCAGGCCCAACAAAAACATCCTTGTACAATCTTTCAAGAAAATGAGGGTATTATAAGCATTCAAACCTGGAAGATTTAAGATATCAGAGTCTGGGCCGGAGAGATAGTCTGGAGGTAAGGCATTTGCCTTTTATGCAGAAGGTCGATGGTTTGAATCCCGGCATCCCATATGGTCCCCCGAGCTTGCCAGGAGCGATTTCTGAGCGTAGAGCCAGGAGTAACCCCTGAGCACTGCCGGGTCTGACCTAAAAACCAAAGGAAAAAAAATATTAGAGTCTGTGTTGACACCGAGTTCACTTAGAAGACTATATGTCCACATGTGTGTGCCCTTTGGTGAAATAGGAAGAATGAAGTGCTTTCAGATTCAAAGCCCTTTTCCAGCCTGACCATATTAAGACCAGTCTTTGGAAGCACTATTTACAAATGGAAGCTTCTTATTGGCTTTGAATGTGGTGACCTCCTGCCACCTATCTTAGGAAACCTCTTTTCCTCCTTAGTTTTAAGTAATTTTCATGTCTTAGTACTAATAAGCTCATGCAAGGATCTTAATGCATTTGTGGAAGAATATTGCTCTTCATGAGAGTTGAAGTCATTTGTATGTTGGCCTTATGCCACACAATGCATTCAAGGTGTGTAGACCCATGAAATAAAGTGCCTGTCACGTCTTATTGCTTAGATATATGACAAGAGCTATCCTCATCTCCAGGGTACTTGCCAGCCAGGGTTCCTAGTGGCTGCCAAAGTTGCTGGATGCAAAGATCTGTACATTTCAGCTCTTTATTCACCAGGATGGAGACTGGCTGCCTAGAGAAACACCTTCTGTCTCTATCACTCTCCTAGTAAGCCTGAAACCTGTTCCAAAGGGACTGCTCCTTTCGAAGGGCGAGAGGGAAGCTTAATCCCCAGCTTTGTCCAGTAATTAGCCTCACTCTCTCTCTCTCTCTGGAGGCTGCAAACACAGATGCTGATCCGGATGAGCTTTGGGACGTGGAACGAAAACAAGACTGAACACACTGATTCATTTCTCCAGAAGCCTTTTAGCTGCCTTTAAGACAGTATAAACTTCTGATTTCTATGGTAGCTCATTAGATCTAAAGTGGTACCTCTTCCAGTAGTGAAAGGGTAGGGCAGCAGTAAAGGCAGCTCCAACCTTGGAGCTAAAGATTTAAAGATTTCCGATGTAACAAAAATTTAAAGGAAGGAGCCAGAGTGATAGCAGAGCAGGTAGAATGTTTTTCTTGCATCTGATTGACCTGGGTTTAATCCCCAATATCCCATATAGTCCCACAAGCACCACCAAAATGAATTCCTGAATGCAGATTCAGGAGTAACCCCCGAATACCGCTGGGTGTGGCCCCCAGATAAAATAATATGAAGAAAGTGGCACTAGAAGATTGTAGGGTGGCACAAGTTTTCCATGTGCCACTTTTAAAATAATCATTTCACAAAGCTCAGGAACTGCCCTGTATCCAAACAGAAAGCTCTGGAAGTGCTGTCAAAGGAGACACTAACACAATTAGCTTGCAGTTAATAATGATGCCCCTGCCGGAATGCAAGAAGCCAATGGCACTGGCAGCACAGAGGACCTGGGGTCTGTTCTGAAACATCAGCTATGACATCATTTGAAAAACATTTCAAATTGATCCAAAACTGTTGCTCCGAAAACAAATGCACCGTAACAGTCTTAGAGTTGTAGGTTTTATTATCCCCTGTCAAATCTCTGACAAAAGTCAGTTCAACCTGTCAGAGAAAAAGCATCAAGAGATATGAGTTTTTTTTTCCTTCTCAAATTTGAAGGCTAGAAAAGGAATGACAGATATGTTATGTAGATTATTCTAGTACAAAAGTATGTTAGGGTAGTTCAAGAGATACACTATCACCATGAAAAGAGGAGATTGTCCTTGGCAAGATGCACAAATCTGAGGCTATAACAAAGAATTAAAATGAGATCAATGTGGTTTTGATCTGAATTATCCGTTCATCTTAAAATAAAGAAGATCGATGTGATGGATATTTGTGTGTGTGTGTGTGTGTGTGTGTGTGTGTGTTTATCAATGCACAACCCATATTAAAAGACCAACAGAATTTCTTCTCTTCCCATCATCTTCAGAGAAGCTTTTGATGAAAAGATTCCTCTAGGTTTTCTTTTTTTTTTTTGTCTCATATGTCAGTAGAGATTCCACCTGTACACTCTAAGATTTCATTGATTGCTTGATTGATTTGTAGACTGATTGCTTTTGTTGATTTATTTACTTCCTTGTATCTATCTAGTAACTCTTACTGTGATATACACACTGCAAAGAATGCAGTATATTGTCTTGCCAAAGATCAGACTTGATGTTTCCTTCCCAATAGTGGAGAAAGAATTACTTGCTCTTAATTACTCCCTTAACATTCTTTGCTTTTCCTTTATTTCTGGTAACTTTCATCATCAGAAAAGAAAGACTTGCACCAGATCCTTGTCATAAAAATTATTTTTTATAAAACATAATAAATAACAATCATACTATACAAAGTAGAGATGAGTTATTTCAAGAACCAGAGAAATAGTACAATGAATGGGTTGGGCACTTGCCTTGCATATGGTTGACACAGGTTCAATTCCCCCTCACTACATATGGTCTCTTGAGTTCTGCCAGGAGTTAACCTTGAGCTCAGAGCTAGGAGTAAGCCTTGAGCATTGCCAAGTGTGGTTCAAATACAAGCCAGAAAATTGTTTTTAAGAACTTCATTTCTATATGTGCAAGTATCTTCTAATAAGAGTGTCACACAGTATGTGATTTACTTTTATTGTGAATTATGGGTAAACACTTGGGAAAAACAACGCTGTTTAGAAATAATACTTTGATTTTGGGGGTACATCTATTCATGCGGAAGAAAGAATATGCTTTCCAGCCTTCACTTCATCTAGCTATGGTCATAGTTTTGTCCAGGATCTAAAGACTAAGAGGTAATGAATGATGTAAAGAATCTCTGAGAAGGGCTGGAGCGGTAGCATTGAAGTAGGGCATTTGCCTTGCACACGGCTGACCCAAGATGGACTCCAGTTTGATCCCCAGCATCCCATATGGTCCCCCGAGCCAGGAGTGATTTCTGAGCACCAAGCCAGGAGTAACCCCTGAGCATCGCTGGGTGTGGCCCTCAAAGAAACAAACAAACAAAAAATCTCTGAGAAGTTTCAGTTGCTATCCACTGCCCTACAACCTGCTTCTTGTTCTGCTCCTTTCACCCTACTTGGCAAGAATAAAACTAGAGTGATAAAATTGCTGGGCCCTGAGAAAAACTATAAACTCTTGGAATTAAACATCCAGCCTATCCTGCATCTTTCATTCCTATTATGTGAGAAACAAATGGAAACCCCTGGGACAGAGAGATAGCATGGAGGTAGGGCATTTGCTTTGCATGCAGAAGGATGGTGGTTCGAATCCCGGCATCCTATATGGTCCCCGAGCTTGCCAGGAGTGATTTCTGAGCATAAAGCCAGGAGTAACTCCTGAGCGCTGCTGGGTGTGACCCAAAAACCAAAAACCAAAAAAAAAAAAAAATAGAAACCCCTATTAAACTGAGCATTCAAATATTTATATATATGTAATTTAAATATATATATGTGTGTATATAGTGGAGCCTATGGAACTAGCATGTTCACTGTCCAATGAAAGAAGAAAAAGAAATTGAAACCAAATTAAAACCAACAATTATTTACTGAGACTCTTTCATGAATCAACCCTTTCTTAGGTTGCTGTGGGAAAGGTGGAAAAATATTGGCTCTGAATGAAAGTGTAATCTCATGGAAAAGCTATATATGGGAATATACAGCTAACATACAAATAATATTGTAAATGTGTGTAGGGTGGGTGGAACTGTAAGGAAGACTCTAGAGAGTCTTATGAGAAAAAAGGAAAGGTAGAAAAAGAATGGATTCATGGAGTTGAAAGAAGACTGACTAAAGGAACATTTCTGAGAGTGTTTCAACAGCTCTAAAGTACTGGGATGAAATGAAAGACATCCAACATGCACTGGCATGTCTCTAGTTCAAGTTTCCTCTTTTCCAGCCCCAAACAACGTTCAAGCGTACCTACCACAGAGGTTTGTATTCTGGACAAGTGACCTGTTTACAGACTTGCTAATCATATTACACAGAATCTTCATTTGTCAGAAACTCTTGTCTCCATGATCACAGACAATTATCATAGTGTCTCTTGTGAGACTTCATGTAGATCAGGAGATATCTGCATGGAAAACCATTCTGGAATAAGTGAGACCCATTTTCTTAGGGGGTCACAAACATTCTACCCAGAAGCACCTTGATCTCAGCACAAGGCTACAGGTTTTCATGAGGCTTCTGATATTTTCTAGTTCATTTAAATGGCTAACACGATGGACATTCTGAAATTTTGTTTTCTACTTCCCACAGCAAAATCATTTCACATTCTGGTCTCCTCGACTTGGAGATGCCTTGCTGGCAGGATCATGTAAAAAGGAAAGTGTTATCTCAGCAGACTCACCACAGAGGTATGTGTTAATTAAGTTAATTGTGCCATCAGTGATGCAGACGATGACAGTAACTGCTCCCCATAATGGGCTGGGTTATTGCCATCATTTATTAAATGTGCTTTTTTCTTAAATCCAGTAACTTTCCCTTATTTCTTAAGCGCACACACTATATATACATAATATATAATCAATCTATCTGTCTATAATCTCTCTAGTTTGTCAACCACCTCCACATTAATTCAGATATATTGAATCATATCTACTTCATAATCAAGAGATATTGTTTTCGCATGGATCAGGTAAAAACATTCAGGACTAGCTAGTGACTTATCCAAGACTACCCAGTTTAGTCAAAGAACAAAGTTCTAACCCCAGAGGTAGCTTTTGCATATGCCATATCTGCTCCAGATTTGTTAATATTCAAGAACAAACTAGAAATTTGGATGACAACTTTTAAGTACCAATTTATCTTTATAGTGACCATTGCATTACTAATTGTTCCATTCAAGTGTGAAGACAGTAAATATATGAGTTAATCAACACTAAACACAGTCTCCATAAACTGAAATTTTGATAATTTGGTGAGTCACCAATGACCCTTTCTCCTTTATGTCTCTCTAAAAGATTAGGCAATTGTTGGCTTCATTTTTTTTTTTTGGTTTTTGGGTCACACCCAACAGCGTTCAGGGGTTACTCCTGGCTCTATGCTCAGAAATCACTCCTGGTAGGCTCGGGGGACCATATGGGATGCCGAGATTCGAACCACCGACCTTCTGCACACAAGGCAAATGCTTTACCTTCATGCTATCTCTCCAGCCCCATTTTTTGTTGGTTGTACTCATGGTAGTTACTGTGAAAACTAAGAAACAAAGTTCATGTCAATAAAGTATTCAACAAAGTGAGACTTCTGTTGAATGCCACCATAGGGAGTGGAATGTCCCATCTGGGTCTTCAGGTCAGCTGCCAGTCTTACTAACTAGCTAGTTTCTAAAAGTACATATCGATACCTTTACTACAAATTCTGTTCTCTGTCAAAGCAACATGATCTTTAGGAGAGTTGATTTATAAGTGGTTTTGGTCAATTTTGATTTAGTATGGTGGAGTTGGCCACTCCTTGTTTGGTTGGTTGGAGTAAGAACTGCAGCACCATTTAAAGAAGTGTTCTGGACAAAAAGATTAGTTAGCTCCTCATAGACATTCATTTCTAAAAACTAGTCAAGTTTGGGTTTTTGCAAGAAAGAGACAGAGTTTCAGCCTGAATGATAGCATTCAAATACGTGAAAAGTAAAACTTCTGAAAAAAGGCAGAACAAATCTAATGCTCATATAACATTTAAGTAAATTGCAAAATCAGAGACAGAATTTTTTTTCACCAAATATATGAGACTGACAGTGCAAGATCTTTAATAGCATCTTAGAATAGTCATCCGAAATTATTGGACAGAAGAAATCTGAATACATGAGTAAATGCCTCCTCTCTCCAGAGAAAGTGTTCAAGGAAGCTGGTTTCACCTGAATTTACTGGTTCTTGATCATGCAAACACGTATTCATGGTGTCTGATTTTAGAATTTAAGAAGCACAACTTTGGAACTGAGCAGAGAAGAGTTAACATAGATGGTCAATTGACAAGGAGCACCTTTGGCTGCTGTCTTGGCCTTTTGTAGGATTTTTATCATTGCCTGTGAGGATTAGCTCTGTGACTAAACGGTGTGAAAACAGGGCTAAACAGAGAATACATCATGTGGGGCATTTGCCTTGCACGCTGCCAATCTGCGTTTGATTCCACACATCTCAAATAATTCCCTCAGCACTTCCAGTAGTAGTTCCTGAGAGCAGAGCCAGGAGTAAGTTGTAACTATCCCCGGTTGTGTCACAGGGGGCTTGAGGCTCCGTAAAGGGGGGCGTGTTTGATCTTGGCAAACACTATCATAACAAACTAAGCCCTGTGTTTATGTCTCTATGTCTCTGGAGCTGAAAGTTGCTGTGTCCTGCTTCAAACCCTACTTCGAAAAGCTAGGCATTGCAAAACGTGCTCATTGTAACCATTAATCCAGATTAATGATTAAAAAATCAGCTCAAGGGCCCGGTGAGATAGCATAGCGGTGTTTGCCTTGCAAGCAGCCGATCCAGGACCAAAGGTGGTTGGTTCGAATCCCGGTGTCCCATATGGTCCCCCGTGCCTGCCAGGAGCTATTTCTGAGCAGACAGCCAGGAGTAACCCCTGAGCTTCGCCGGGTGTGGCCCAAAAACCAAAAACCAAAAAAAAAAAAAAAATCAGATCAGCTCAAATTACTTTATATATTTTTGTTTTGCAAGTTATTTTATTTTATTTTATTTTATTTTATTTTTGGTTTTTGGGTCACACCCAGCAGTGCTCAGGGATTACTCCTGGCTCTACACTCAGAAATCGCCCCTGCAGGCACCATATGGGATGCCGGGATTCGAACCAATGATCTTCTGCATGAAAGACAAACGCCCACCTCCATGCTATCTCTCCGGCCCCATGCAGGTTTTTTTTTTTTTTTAAATAAAGATACTATTTACAGTCGCGCACAGGGTGGGGGCGCGAAAAATGTTTTCTTCTTCCTACGGTGGCATGACAGAAAATAATTAAAAAGCACTGCATTAAATCAAGTTCAGAATCTCAGGTCAACATTAGGATACTAATGCCCATGAGATGGACTGGTGGACAAAGTTTTGCTGTTAAGTACATTTTGGATTCTCTGTCTTCTCCTGGCAACAAAATGCCACAAACCTGAAGGATTTACAACATAAACAATGTATATTTATTTTCTTACAGTTTTGGAGGTTAGAAGACCAAATTCAAGTAGGTTCCTTCTGAAACTGGTGAATCTGTTCTTCGGTGGCATTTCTTGGTTTTTCAACATATCATTTCAGGCTCTGTCTTCCTGTTCACATGGTCTTTTCTTCTGTGTTTATATATGTGTAGAGGCATTGGGAGCTGGGGGTAGAAGGGTAACCAAGCTTTTCCTTTTAATAAGAACACCAGTCATACTGGATAAGGACCAACCCTAGTGAGCTCATTTTATCTGGATTACCCCTTTAAAACTCTTACCAATAGAGTCACATTGAGGATTACAGGATAAGAACTTTACCATCTAGAGTTGGAGAGGGAAGGGATCTGATTTAACTCAGAGAAAGCAATGTCATTCCTTATGGAGCCATTGGAGAATGAAAGATGAATGTCTGCCCATGAGATAGAAGGCACTTTGTGTGTGTGTGTGTGTGTGTGTGTGTGTGTGTGTGTGTGTGTGTGTGTGTGTGTGTGTGTGTTGGGTAGAGACATTGGAAAAAACAAAGTCAGAAGATCAAGATGGTAGACGAGCGCCAGAAACATCTTTGAATTCTATACTCTGAACAAAGAATATCTATCTATTAGAAATTCTTCTAGGTTTTCCCAGACATTTTTTCAAGAAGGAAAACAGCATTATTAAAGCTGCCCACAGGCTGGTGATTGGAAAGTGAAGAGGCTGGAGGAAGTAAAACTAAACTGAAGGTTATTTTAAAATCTTGATAGTGATGAAATTGTGTCAAAGTCAAAGCATCAGTAAGCAAACAGGGTTCCACTTAAAATTGAGAAATAGGAAAGAGCCACATATTGAAACTCAGATTTGTGTATACAAGATGTATCATCCAGAGGTTCTTGGAAATGAAATTTTTTGTTGTTTGTTTGTCTGCTTGTTTTTTTGATTTTCACAGTCTATGCTTAGGGCTTACTCCTCCTGCCTCTGAGCTCAGGGGTCAATCCTGGCTTGAGAGATTGTAAACGGTAATGGTGATCAAATCCATGTCAGTCTTGTATGAGCCAAACTTCTGAGCCTGAAACTGTGTCTTTAAACAAAAGATCAAATAAAAACAATTAGATCCTAGAATAATGCAGATTTGAGCAACAGTGCCTTGTTATCTATTATGTTGATTACTAAAACAAAAGAGAATCCTGGTCAATACAGAATAAGTGATGTTATGTAAGTTTCTACTATACATCTATAAAGAACTAAGCATACATGTATATACATAAAGGGTTTCACTGGAGTAGACTTTGCCCTTTCAGTTTGGTTCTGCCTAGCTGGTGACACAGAGGTGAATGGCTCACAGCAAAATACGATAGGCTGGAAGCAACCTTTTTTGCTTCTGGGAACAGCCATGACTATGCAACCACTAGGAGAGACTGAGAGGGTCCTGTGGGATTTGACTGCTCTCTTCTTGCCCTTCACCTTCTAGCCATTGACTATCTTCTAATTTGCCCTGGAAGTGCTGGATCCCTCTTGATTCTTCTGTGCTTGCCTGACGATCTCAGCTAAGAGAACTTTTGCTCTGTGACTGGGAAGCTGTCCTTTCCCCTGACATTCTTGATTCAGATTTGAAGTCCCTTGTTCAACCTCTGTCTTTCACTCAGCAATAAACTCCATGGGAAAGGCAGACTGTCTGCAATTTTTGTTGTTTGTTTGTTTTAGTGTTTGAAAAATCCCCAGCACCTAGATTACTCTGGCTCACCTAGGCACCAAAATGATTGGTGAAAGGATGGTTTGTTGTGTAAAAAAGATTTAAGACAACGGTATAAAGAAACTGGTCAAACGGACCAAGGACTAGATGATGTGAAGCATTTCAGACCAGTTATGCTGACAGACTTGAGTTTGAAACCAAAGGCAAATCTAAAAGATTTTACAGTAACTTAATCTTATCTAAAGAAAATTCCTCTTTCTTAAAAGGAGAAAAAGAGGGGGGGTACTCAGAGTTATTTTAAAAGCTTTGGGACATTAAATCACTGGCAGAAAGGAAGAAGAAGGAAAAAAAGAACTCTTTAAATAAATGTATTTCAGTAAAAATGACCAGAAACATGTGGATTGCATTTCCCTTAAACTCTCTTGGGTTTGCAAATTGGAAAGAAGAGTCTGGAACAAAATGCCTTTTCTATTTTCCTGAAGTCAGTATATTTGGGAAACGGTGATGCTGAAGACGTTCAGGAAACTGAAAATATGTGTGGGTACTTGTTTAAGTACTGTTATTTCCAGCACTACACACTAAAGTGGCTGATAAGAAAGAGGAAGTAGGCATTTAGCATCTGAAAAGAACCAATTCAAAAATATTTTTTTCTGTTCTAGCTTTCACACAGGAGAAATCTCTCTCTGCCTCCCCCTCCCCTGACCACAATCAATATTTTTAGGAGATGAAGGCAAGAGAAGGAAAGAGTTTATTCAGGCTTTTGTATGCGACTGAGCTGTGGAAACAGGATGAAGATTTTGCTAAATCTGTCCATTAAGTGCCTTTAAGTGCTTTTAAAACATGTCCTAGAGCAGAATGGAGGACGCAAGAAAGAGAAACTGGAATTAAGACTAAATCATTACATTTAAGTGTCTTGATAGTGGAAATGTCAGAAAAAATAGCAGGAGAAACGAGCAGATAAAACTTCAGCTGTTCCACTTACATCTTCTCTTGAGTATCCCTAAAAGCTAAAAAGTTGTTTTGGTTCTGAAATGGTCAAATTATATCGTTTATGTCAAGTGTGAATTTATTTTTCTGGTTATCAATCAGCAGCAATATGTGATTGTCCCCTAGATGTGTTAGATAAGAATTGAGTTCAAATATACCAACCTAAATTCTTAGTCTAATTACGAGGCATGTCAGTAATTTGTCACTTCTGTAGAAATTTGCTTTATTAATTTAGATATTTAGAAGAAGTCCACTTTCAGTAAAAAAAAAGTAAGAAACTTAATGATAGTCAGAAAACTATATGTAATGGGCATTATTTTTTTGTCATGAAAGGGAGAAATGGTGAACATAAAAGTTTATAAAAAAAGAATAGAAGTGGTTCATTATATGGATAAAAAGTTTGGAGAAGGCTAATTTCTTTTATTTTTAATAATTTTTATTGAGACCCATGTGAATTACAAGTCTTTCACAGATATATTTAAGGTACATAGTGACAGTTAATTAGGTCAATTCCCCACCACCAGTGTTGACCTCTCTTCGCCCCTGTTCCCAGCATGCATCCCATACTTTCCCCACTTCGCTCCCTGGACTGTCAGTCCTCTGTATATGACTTGTAGATCTTGATTCTGTTGTCGTTGACTTTGGCTTTGGTATTTAGGTCTGATCATTATTTATTTCCACTCAATGTTCATGTGACTGTTTGCTCCTGGTACCATCCACTTTCTTTTTAAGGATAACAATTAAGAGTCATCATTTTTACATATCAAACTGTTGGAGCAACCTGACTTCTCAGAAAGGTGGACCGCTAGAGCCCCCTAGCTGTGAGAAATCGTTCTGTCTTCTTAGGTGTAAAAAAAAAAAAAAAAACCAGAAACTAAACAAACAACCCGAACTCTGGGCAGCCAAAGGCTCACCAAACTAAACCTGAAAATACTGAAATAAAATGGAAGTGTACACCATGATCCTCTACAGTTTCTGTTTTATCATTAGGGTTGGCAGCAATGCCAGCACTTTTGTCCATGGGCACCTAGCTGATTCTCTATGCCCCTGAACGTCCTGGCAATTCATTTATAAGAACAATATCACTGCTCTTTCCCCTCTGACTTACTTTGGCTGGTTCCAATTAGAATCTTCTCCTAAACCTACACACCTGATCAAGAAGGACCCGTTAATAAATAAAGTAAAATTAAAAACTAAAAGGATCCTCCTAGTTTTATTCGGAGCAGAAGAAGCATGGAAAGCCACTAGCTTTGAGCACTGCAGAGCCAGGAGTAAGCCCTGAGCACTGCCCGGTGTGGCCCAAAAATCAAAATAAAAAAATATAAAATAAGTAAATGAATAGCAAAAATAATGATTTTAATAGTCTAGGCTTAATTATGGAAGGATCTTTGTGTGTTTTAGCTCAAATTGTTATCTCAACTCAAGGCCATCATTATATTTACAAATAAACATGAAATTCATGTCTAAAGGATGCAGTGTCTGTGACTCATGTTATAAAAATGTACTGGGGGGGGGGCGGGCAGTGGCGCTAAAGGTAAGGTGCCTGCCTTGCCAGCGCTAGCCTAGGACGGACCGCGGTTTGATCCCCCGGCGTCCCATATGGTCCCCCAAGCCAGGAGCGACTTCTGACCGCATAGCCAGGAGTAACCCTTGAGCGTCACCGGGTGTGGCCCAAAAACCAAAAAAAAAAAAAAAAAAAAAAAAAAATTAAAAAATTAAAAAAATAAAAAGTACTGGGATACGGTGCCCAACCAGACAGTCACAGTGCCTGCTCCGTAGGGCGCTTCCTGTGGAATTACCAGCAAGATCACAGTTAGCACAGATGACTATGGGAGTCTGTGCAAAGGGAATTGAATGTGGTCAGCAACTGTGTTCCAAAATTGCTTGATTTGGTTTGGGGGGTTTGGGCCAGAACCTGGCTGAACTCAAGGCTTCCTACTATATCTGTGCTCAGAGATGACTCCTGGAGGTGCTTGCAGGACCCAATTGGGGCTGGGATTATACCGTTAGGTGGACTGTATGAAAGGCATGTGCCTTATCAGCTATAATATGTCTCTGCTCCCTGAATTTTCATATTGTAACTAGAATATTTATGGGTAGAAAAGCTTAATTGAATTCCCAAACAAGAGTTACCAATCAATCAGTCATTCCATAAATGTGGGTTGAAGCATATTTGTTGCATAAAATACTTCTCACAAGCTCGGTACCAGAATGCCTTGCTAGGTACCAGAAATACTACATGCCTGTTCATCTGTTTATCAAGCAGGTGCCAGGCATCATGCTGGAGAGTGGGAAATAAAATTGTTGCTGTTTGTGATTATATGTTAACTATTTTAGGAGATCTATGTACATCACTTATCAATCAATATCAATAATTTTCCTCCATGCTGACCCCTGAGAATATCTGTAGACAAATGAATGAAGATAACATTAATTTTTCTCCTTTGCAATGAGAGAATTAACACTGACAATCATTCTGACTCTTTGAGGCATTCTTTATTCCTATTATAAATCCATACTTTTTGTTACTGATGACATTTTGGCATTGATTCCTTAGTTTTCATATTTAAGACTAATTCACATGTACTTGAATTCTCTAACACTATATGAGTTACTTTGACCCTGTGGTTCTTTTAGAAGAAAGATCAAAGTCTTTCATGGCTAAATTACTTTAAAAATGGAATTGTATTTAAAAGTGCCTGCTGAGATGTGATTTTTTTAAAAACTACGCAAATTAGAGATAAAGGTTTTAGGCTTCAAGAAACACAGAAGAAGCTTTTCTGATTACGTAACGATTTACCATCCATCGATAGATGCATTGCAAACTACCTAGTATTATAGCTTATTGTATATAGTTATTTGTTCTACCTTCTCATATTGCAAGTTTCTGGAAAGTAGAAACTGTTTCTTAATCATTTTTGAATAGCTCTTCCCATCAGCGCTGAGTACCTTGCAACTCTGCAGAACTCACAGTTTATGATGTGCTGGGTATTTCCTTAATAAAATAGGAATAAAATTGAATCAGTGAACAAATAAATCAATATTATTCATAGAACAGCATCTTGGAAAGAAGCAATGCTGGGTTCCCATTTGTGTAAAATTAATACATTTCTGTGTTAGAGACGGTAGGCAGGAAAGCAATCATAAAAATAAACTGTTATGAGTAAAACAATGCCCTTGTAAAAGAAGGAAATTCCTGAGTGATGTTTGGAGGTTCTGAGGGGCCACTGTTGCCATACTTGGTCAACCTATTGGGTAATAAGGGCTTGAGGATGTGGTGTTGTTCAGGACTGGGGGTGCTGGAGATCACCAGTATCACACTAGGATTGCTCTGGGGCCAGGGATCTAAACTGGTAAGGCCCATATAAAATAAAATATACCCCCTAACCACTGCATGATATGTTGGCTCTATACCTTTTTGTTGTTATTAGTTTGAAGGTTATTCTTCTGAAAGTGCTCTTCTCAGAAGTGCAAATACTTCCTTTTGAAGGACAAACCCAATCAAAATCAGAAAAAGAGATATTGAACACCCAAAATAAAGACACTCTTTAGAGTGGTTCTGAAATATGAGCATGTGTGTAGTTTATAAGCGTTTTTCAACCACTGTGCCTTGGCACACTAGTGTGCCATGAAATATTGTCGATGTGCCTTGGGAAAAAATTCAATTTAATCTGTAACATGCGGCTTCAGCTCATAAATAGACCAAATCATTATCATCATTTATTATTTCATAATAAAGTAATTATAAAATAATTTATTTGTGTTCATTTGATTCCTATTCAAGAGAATTACTTTATATGTAGTCAATATAGGCACAAAGTTAAATTTCTTTTAAAATTTTCTAATGGTGGTGTGCTTCGTGATATTTTTTTATGAAAAAGTGTGCCTTTGCACAAAAAGATTGAAAAACACTGCTTTAGAAGACAATTTTCTACTCTCTTCTTTTTTTTCTCTCTTTTTCTCTCTCCCTCTTTTCCTTTTAGGCACAGTGGTTTGAAATACTGTTACTGAAGGGGTATAATGTATATCACTTCCTTTCAGCACCCAATTCTTGTCCAGAGTGATCATTTCCAACTGTTATTATCATAAGACAGCGCCACAGGTATAGTGGTATCATGCAAGATTCCCCTATTATCATAGTAGTCCTTCTCTATCCTAACTGCATTCGAACTACATTTACCTCCACCCATCTATTGTCTTTGACATCAGAGATGAAATTTTTAAGTTAAAGCCTTAAATTGAAAGGCTTTCTTTCCCCTTTACCTCAGAAGGAGAATGAAATGAAACCATCCTATTTAAATGGAATGCTTTTGACTTTGAAAAGTGAGGCAATCTGTGGTTGGAGACAAAATACATGACCTCAGAAGTTAGTATGCAAATTGAAATAACCCAGGTGCAAAAAGATAGTCCCTGCACCATCTCACCTATACACAAATTCAAGAAGCAAAAAAGTTTAGTATGGTGGTTTCCAGTGGCTACAATGTGGCCATAAGAAGGAAATGTTCATCAAAATGTACAATTTCAGTTTTACAGGAAATGTCTCTCCTGGAGATCCAACGTACAATTTGACTATCATAAAGTTAGCATTTTTTATTGCATACTTCCTATTTTCTGAGAGCAGATGTTAACTATTCTCACCACAAAATAAGAAAAATTATAGCGATTCAATGAAGTAGTAAAAATGGTTGAGCCTCAAAATATATTAAGTCCATTTCAAACATTTCTTTTGGAAAAACCATTTCTAAACTATGTTTTCAGATTTATTTGGTCATTTAAGGTGAAATGCTTGCGAACAGTGTATAGATCTGAGCTCCCCTATCAGTTGCTCATCTCCCATCAACTCTCTGACAGTGAATCTCTTCCTGGCCACTGCTTCACAGATTTTAATGGGAGTTCAAGAAAATTCTTGAATCTATTTATTTCTGTAACTTTTTGGTAACTGACTTTCAATGCAAAATTTTGCTCTGCTGCTTGATGATGCCCCAGGTTTTGATTCACATTTAACCAGAATACTTGCTTTGAATTATTATTTTTTATTTTTATGTTTTTGAGAGGGGGTTAGGGAGGTCACACCTAGTGGTGCTTAGGGGTTGGTTACTCCTGGCTCTGAGTAAGGGACCTTTGCTAGTGGTGGTCAGGGGACCTTATGAGATGTCAGGGATCGAACCAGGTCAACTTTGTGCAAGGCAAGTGCCCTGCCCTCAGTTCTATCTCTTTATCCCCAGAACACATGCTTTGAGATAAGCTTTATTGAGACGAAATGCTTTGAAAGCTGAGGAAGCTGAGGAAGCTCACTGAGCAGATATTTGCAGCAGTTAAGAGAAATGACTTGGACAGACAAAGGAAAGCTTTTGCAAATTTCTCCAGTTCTCTCTAAATGCACAAATGAAAAGGTCGTGCTGGCTGACATACTGTAACTGAAACCAGATTGTTTCCGGAGAGAATAATGCTTATACGCTTTTAAATGCTATCTTCTCCTGGGGATGATGGAAGAAGGTTCACAGTGTATATCACCAAATCAAAATCAAGTGTGTGGGCTGCCTTTCAGCTTGTTCTGGGCTGCATCTTATGGACCTGGGAACAACAACAACAACATTCCCCTTATGGACCTGGGAACAACAACAACATTCCCCTACTATCCACACCACCTCATGTAACATTCTTGAGAACTTCACTGACTCTGCTAAAAATAAACGTGTTTTCTTTTGAAGACCAGGGGACTATAAACACCAGAAAATGACCATGTGCAACAAGATAGCCATTCCCAGTTTCTAAAGGGACACGGTTTCAGTCCGCAGAACTCTGGAGAAAATCTCTGCTCTGGCAGACACTTATCTAGTCTGTGTCATCAACTTTCAACACCTGGAACAGTGGAAAGCCCCACACAAGTTAATGGAATGGAATGGGATGAAGGCAATGATGCTGTATGATAAGTGAATGGTAGATAATTAGGAGCAACTTTTCTACTTCAGGAAACAAGCAGTTAGCCAAGTGAGGTCTCCTCTATAATTATCCTTTTGGATTAGTTCAATGTGGCCAGAAATATGCTGTTTTATTTGGTTGAGTTGCATTGGATTACAAATATTTGAGCGTTTTTAAATTTCTCAGGGGGGAGGTTTAATGTGTTTAATAATTTCTCATTATTGCAATAGTAGCAGCAGTAGTGGTAGTGGTAGCAGGTTAAACCATATAGAATGGTTATTTTTATAGGTCAGATGTGGAATACTAGCAATAACATACATTCAACTCTACTAATATGCCTATATTCTTAGGTCTTACATAAGTATCCATCACTAAATAGCAATAGCAAGTACTAATACCTATTGGGTATCTACCAAGTCCAACAATTCATTACGTAGTTATATATAATATATATTTACATTACTGCTGTTTAATCTTAGGATATAGTTTCTAACATATAGGTTCTCAAATGCTCCAGGAACTATTTAGACATGCAGCTAGTTTACTTTTACCTCATAATGTAAGCCTATCACTGGGGTCCAGTGGCATGATTTGGGGATCATAAAAAGTTGAGGTCAATATTTGATTGAGAAACTGTACAAAGGTGAGTGTTTAAGGGCTTAGTTTTCAATTCCAAAATGCCTTTCATAGATTGGATTTCATTTATGATTCCTCAATAGTTCAGTAGTCACAATTATGCCCTGGAAAAGGTAAAAGAAGTATAATAGAAATGCCCACACACAAATTGAAAGGAGCTCTACATATAAACAGAGCTAGAAGAACTGTATGTCTTATTGTACCCAGGAAAGTAGTGATTTATGTTCATTACCCTTTAATAATTATTCTTCCATATAACCCAATAGCAGGACTAGAGCTAGAGGAATGAGCAAAGGAGACACACAATTTATGGGGAGTGGCAAAGAAAATTCAGTAATCAAGTGAGATCATATTTTAAAGTCAATTAAAAGTAACTACATTAGTAGGAAATAAGGCATGATTAACTAAATGCCAAAATGTTAAATACAAAAAAGATCGGTATTCCTGAGTTTTCCTTTAGCCTCAGGCATTCACATGGCTCCACATGTCTCTACTAAAAGTAACCCAGTTTGAACAATCAATTATATGGTGACCCCCATTTAGAGCATTTTATGAAATAATACCTAATGCTTAAACAGTGATTCCATGATGCAAAGTATTAATTGAAAGGCTATAGATATATTAATTTTGAGGGAAATATTGCTATTATCTCATGCACAGTTGAGGACACAGACCTGGGAAGTTTAAGTAATTTGTTTAAAGCTGTGAGACCAGGAGGTAGAGGAACCAAGAAGGACTCTTGGGAGCTGGTGTTCAAGTTCTTGACTGTGACACCACCTGTGTGTTGAGAAAGAGTTAGACATATCATGACTCTAATCAATATAGCCCAAGTTCTGATCCAAAGTCAAAACCTGGTTTCAATTTAAAGAAAATTACAACCAGAAATTATACTATGCTATGTTATAAATAATCATGAGAAGACAATTCTGGGACTGAGGTATGAGGAGACAAGAGCACAGTTTACCTTCTTCTCAGACTAAGCATATCCCAGAATACAGCTGTGAACTGACTGTGATCTGACTTGTTGAGCCTCTGCTTCCTGTCAAATGCAAAGATCAAGCTGACTGATCTTGAAGGTCACTTTCAGCTCCAAATAATAGGCTTTTTATCCACAGAACCCTCATTGTTTAATTGCCTTTTTTGGCACTCCCCATCTTCCACACACTTAGTTTTCCCCTTCCATTTTCCGTTTCCTCTGTATTTAGCCCCGTTGTCTTCTCTCCATCTGTGTTTCTCTTGATGATCTCATCCATCCTCACAGCTTCCTTCACCCCTCACCTCTGTGGCTAACTCCCAAAGTTTTATCTTACTTCCCTTCTCTCTCCCAACTGCAGTTTCAGCTGCCTGCTGGACACTCCTAAATCTCACACCGGAATCTTGAAGTCAACATATGAAGATAAATCACCTTCCATCACTGTCTCCTTACCCAGGCCCAACACCTGCTGGCTCTCTCTCTCTCTCTCTCTCTCTCTCTCTCTCTCTCTCTCTCTCTCTCTCTCTCTCTCTCTCTCTCTCTCTCTCTCTCTCACACACACACACACACACACACATGAACTGAGACATAATGACTTATCTCTCCTATGTGTCTTCTTTTTTCCAGTCCAGCTACCCCCGTCCAAGAGCTAATTGTTTCTACCAAGACATCTCTCCTGTAGGTCCTAGTTCTATGTTTAAGAGAAGCAATGCTATTTCCAACTTCCTGATTCTAATTAGGATCCTGACTTTCCTACCTAATAATATTTAGGGTCATCCAGTGTCTTCAGTCACTTCAGTTTTTGTCTCTTAAACCTGACATAGTTTGGCTTCAATTTGCTTTTCCAATCTGGCTTCCACTTCTCTACTCCATGTCTCTATGATTTTTATATTACTATAGACCAGACCATGTACACCAAATTCACCATCTTTTAGCAATGATTGTTCTTTCATCCATCCCACTATCCATCTTTCCACCCTTCCAACTTCAACTCAAATTCCCCCTTTCCTTTAGGAATTCTTCCATTCTCCTAGAAGAAGAGTCCCCCTACCTCCAATACATATTTTTGGCATTTTCTCCATTCAGTTCTGTGGACACTTCTTTTGTTTTAATTTTTGGGGCATGCCCAGTGGTGCTCAGTAGTTACTCCTGACTCTGCACTCAGAAATTACTCCTGGCAAACTCGGGGGACCATAACGGGATGCTGGGGATTGAACTCAGATCGACCTCTAAGGAAAAAGCCCTCCCTGCTGTGCTATCATTCTGGCGCCTCCTTCTTTGTTTTGTTTTGTTTTTGGGTCACACCTTGAGGTGCTCAGGGTTACTCCTGGCTTTGTGCTCAGAAATTGCTCCTGGCGGGCTCGAGGGACCATATGTGATGGTGTGTTTTGAACCAGGGTCCATCCTGTGTTGCCCTCAAGCAAGGCAACCGCCTTAACCGCTGTGCCATAGCTCCGCCCCATCCTTCTTTGTATTCTAAGAGTTCATTTTTTATCCAATTACTCAGGTATCTTTTTAATTCTCAGGGTCACCACTTCCATTCTGTCTCCTCCAAGGCCTCCCCAAAGGCCTTTTTTCTTATCATCCCAACAATAGGTGGTGGTAAAAATTCAAGCACTGAATCACATGAGATAATTTTTGAAGTTGTTTGATCTGCAAGGTAAGGGAATCCACTATAATTTTGGGTGCATGAAATTCCTTGATTTCCATTTTCTCCCAGATGTCATTTCTTTCAGGAGATTTTCTCTTCAGCTGTCCCTCAGGATCAAGCTTGCTGTCCAGTCTCAATCCTATTTTCCCTTTTACCACCTGAAAGTATCTCATCTATTTAAGGAATCTGAAGCCCTCCATTTTTCCAAATATCTTTTAGGATTCTTGTGTGGCAGTTCTTAGACCTCCTGGATTTGTTCAGTTCAGGTGTTGCTACTAAGCTCTGTCAGACCCCAAAGCACTTTCTGTTAGTTTGTGAAGCTGTATAATCTAGTAGGGTAAAGAGCTTGGAAATAGGCTAGTTTGATGATTACTGAGCAAACAAGCAATGTGGAGAAAAGCCTAAAGATAACTTTCCTCACGACATTTACATTAGGGTTTAGATCAAACAGAAAAAATGAGTTGCAAAGTCAAGTAGAGTTGATTGGGAAAGCTCATTCATTTGTAATCTGACAGCTAAGAGACAACATTAAAAAAAAACACACTCACATTTCCTGTTTGAGTTTCTCCTTGAACAAGCAACTGATTATGGAATTTTAATTTAATATTACAGCATATGTTGTTTCTGAATTTAAAAAGCTATGACTTGATTTCAAAGTGTTTTCAAGTACTGCTGAAGAATAGTTTCACCAAAATAAGGTCATCACTGATAGTATTTATAATAAATTTACAATTTCTGAAAAAATTGGAATCAATATATACAATTAATATTGCAAATAAATGTCAAAATGATATACTTCCCACCATACAAATGAACCCTGTTTCACACATAAATGTGCTCTGTGGCAGTGGTTCAAAATCCTTTTTCTTCAACAGTAAGCAGATTGAATAAAATAAAAAATGATGTGCCAGGACTTAAAGGTACAAATGGTACAAATTTCAAATTATTGATTGCTGACTGCGCTTACAGACATCAAACAATACTTTTTCAGGCAGCTATAATAGTCCCCTTCATTGGAGACATGATATATTACAGGAAAATTGAAAATGTGAGAACTCTTTGACTGGTCAATGCTCATTTAAATTATTAAAGTTTGGGGTTCTGTTGTTGTTTTTTATTTTTTAGGTTAGAGGCAAAGTAATGCAAAGTAAGAGGACTCTCATTAACTTCAAATTTTTCTCACCAAGCACCTTTATGATTATAGTTGGGAAAGTACTAAGATTCTTCTTGATTATATAAACTCAGTTTCTCTTAGAAGTACATATTTGGCTGAGTCCATGGGCAGTGACATCCCTTAATGGACACTCTAGCAGGCCAGACCAATCACTCTTGAAGTACCCAGAATATATTTATGTAGGCAAGGAGCTGGCTTCTGATAGATAGCCGAGACAGATACTCTAATAGCTTTTGAAACTGAGCCTGTTCACTCTTCTGAAGTTGTTAGATGTCATCTTCCCATATTACCAGTCAAGTACTGCATCGAAATAAAGCCCTTGAACCTACCACATTGCATGCAAAGGGCTCTTTCCATAACCTGGAAACTAGGAAACAGATACGAGTATGAGCATAGTCTTTTGGTTAAAAACAAGTGCCAAAAATTAAAACCCAAACCAACTAAAATACGAAGTCACGTGATTGAAAAATTCAGGAAACGTTAGATCCAGGGGTTCAGATGATGTCACTGGAATTGTGTCTAATTATCTCCATATTTTAACTGTTTTTCTTTACTCATGAATTTATTTCTTCTCATGTCTGTCACCACATAGAATGTCCACTCAGAGTCAAAAAGTGTGTGTGGTGTGATGAATATATGTTTTTCTGGTTCAAAATCTTTACACAGGTTTTGTCCTGATGCTTACACTGAAGCTCAAGGAACTTTTGGATTTCTTTCCCTACTCTATGTATTATCTTTCTTTCTCGGCAGATACTCCTAAAGTTGTCTAGTTATGGGCTTCTGAATTACAAGGCAGGAAGATTTAGCTGTTTGTTGTCTTGCTCTATCTTTGGGTCACAAACCATCCCTTCCTCCAAACCCCCAATCACTTTGTTTGTTTGTTTGTTTGTTTTGGGGGGCAAACCCGGTGGCGCTCAGGGGTCACTCCTGGCTCAGGCAACTGGGAATCAAACCCACTTTCGTCCTGGGTCAGCTGCATACAAGGCAAAAGCCTATCACTGTGCTACCACTCCGTCCCCCACACCCATCACTTCTAAAGCATACTAAATTCCGAAATAGGAGACCAGTTGGTCAGACTGAGGTTTGCCTCTCAGCCCTCGCCAATCACTGTTTTCAGTGACATGGCATATTTTGGGGGTTTTTTTTGCACTCACTTCCCCATGGAAAATAGAATGTACCTCAACTGACAGCTTTATTCATTACATATGAAATCAGGGTGGGGACAACTGGTCCCAAAAGAAAGAATTCTACTAAGCACAAATAAAAAACAGATTCCAGCTCAACTGTTGAAACATCTCTAAAAGAATTAGGATTTGTTATTTTATGTAATTCCCCCTGAACTTGATGATCTGTCTCAGTTGAGACCCAAAAAGCCAGTTGAAATAAGTCCAATATGGAGAGCTATCACTGCAAGCTAAGTGAGGAAGGAAAAGCTGGTGCTCAAGGGCTATGGCACTAGATCTATCTACACCAAATATATGTTGCTCAAATATATATTCACACCCCCCAGGTTTTCAAATGGGGATTTGGCCCCCAGCGATGAAGAACAAAATTTCTGTTGACTATAGGATGGGAGTGGAGGAACAGACAAAGGGAAAAAAATTTTTCCCTTGGTCCTTTGACTAAGGTGGAGAATATACCACCTAGTGCAAACTCGGTCAAATAGCATGTACTGCTTATGTAACAATATTTTCTGGGAAATATTGGTAAATTAAAAATGACTGCCTTGAGAAAATCTATAGCATTTGGGAAAGTATAGAAACAGTAAGTAAGTAAGTAAGTAAGTAACTAATACCAAGTGATTGATTCCATCGGAATAGTGTATAGCAAAGTGTTAGGATGCAAGGAGGCTCAGTTACTTATTTTCCTGAGGGGAGAGGGAATGAACAGTTATCAGAGAAGTGGAGAGAGAGGGGTATGAGTAGAAGTTTCCCAGGACAGGTGGCATTTGACCTGTAGAATAAGAGAGAGTATGATAACTTTGGAAGGGAAGAACCTTTCAGGCAGTGGAAACAGTTCCAGGAGGAAGGGTGAAATTAATCCAACAGCTCTTTAATAGCCAAGTTTCCATAGCAAGCACAGGGGAAGGATTGAAGCAATTATCGAGAAAACTGTCTCCATCTTTCCTTCTTTCTTAGCTGTGGAAATTTGGCTATTGCTTCATTTTTGTAAGAGAATGAGTCTTGAACCCAGAGACCACACAATGTTAAGTGATTTTTTTTTAGACAGAACAAAGAAAAATTAGAACACCTGAATTCAATATGTGTGTGAGTGTGTTAGGCTTTATAGAAAAGGAAAACAAAAACCTTTGTTCTCTTATTTCTTTCTTTCATTGTGTGTATGCATGTGTGTGTGTGTGTGTGTGTGTGTGTGTGCGCGCACGCGCGCACCTTAGAAAGGGGAAGAAGGAGGAAGCCTGGAGAAAGATTTCACTTCAAAGAACAAGTCCACTGAGCCAAAACCATGTATCTATCTATGTGCACTCGCTGCCTTCTGAGCGGTAACTAGTTCTATCAGGATGGTGATTATTATTCAAATAATTCTGCAAGAATTTACTAACATCAAAATAAAAAAAAAATAAAGCACATCTCCAGGAATTGGTTCCCAAAACTTCTCTTTCTTTATTCCATCTCCCAATTGCCTGGAAAGCTTGTTAGCATTCAAAACATCTTTTGAAGATTAAGCAGCATTAAATTTTTGCCCTGCAAGGAAGGAGATTATGAATTTTTGTGAAAACAAGGCATTAGTATAAATGTAGGCAGAAATCCAGAGAGGAAGAAATGATTTTTGCAAAAGTTAATTGTTTTATTAAGGCACCATCATTTACAAAGGGATTCATAGTTGACTTTCAAGCTTATAATATTTCCACACCAATCCTACCACCAGTGTCAGTTTCCCTCCATCTATTAAGGGTTTCCTGCTAATCCCCCAGCCTGCCTCCTTGTCAGGCACATTTTGAAGTTTGGTTTCTAGTTTGGTTGTTGCTGGTTCTGTGGTATAGGTATGTAGAGATACCACATCATTAATTCAGTGATGTGCCTGAAATCCCTGGCCTTGGTCTGTTACCTCCCATTCAGCTCTTCTGGCTATTCTGAATTTCAAGCAATTCTTTCTCAAAGCTTGTAAAATATGCTGAAAATGACCAGTGAATAAACCTCAATTTGAATTTCAGCACCACTATTAATTTACTGAGTAATTTTGAATAAGTTTCTTATATACATATTTATTTAAACATCTTGATTACATACATGACTGTGTTTGGGTTTCAGTCATGTAAAGAACACCACCCATCACCAGTGCAACATTCCCATCACCAATGTTCCAAATCTCCCTCCTCCCCACCCAACCCCCGCCTGTACTCTAGACAGGCTTTCTATTTCCCTCATACATTCTCATTGTTAGGATAGTTCACAATGTAGTTATTTCTCTAAATAAACTCATCCCTGTTTGTGGTGAGCTTCATGAGCTGAGCTGTAACTCCCAGCCCTTCTCTTGTGTCTGAAAATTATTATTACAAGAATGTCTTTCATTTTTCTTAAAACCCATAGATGAGTGAGACCATTCTGCATCTTTCTCTCTCTCTCTGACTTATTTCACTCAGCATAATAGATTCCATGTACATTCATGTATAGGAAAATTTCATGACTTCATCTCTCCTGACAGCTGCATAATATTCCATTGTGTATATGTACCACAGTTTCTTTAGCCATTCGTCTGTTGAAGGGGATCTTGGTTGTTTCCAGAGTCTTGCTATGGTAAATAGTGCTGCAATGAATATAGGTGTAAGGAAGGGGTTTTTGTATTGTATTTTTGTGTTCCTAGTGTATATTCCTAGGAGTGGTATAGCTGGATCTTATGGGAGCTCGATTTCCAGTTTTTGGAGGAATCTCCATATTGCTTTCCAGAAAGGTTGAACTAGACGGCATTCCCACCAGCAGTGGATAAGAGTTCCTTTCTCCCCACATCCCCACCAACACTGCTTGTTCTCATTCTTTGTGATGTATGCCAATCTCTGGGGTGTGAGGTGGTACCTCATAGTTGTTTTGATTTGCATCTCCCTGATGATTAGTGATGTAGAATGTTTTTTCATGTGTCTTTTGGCCACTTGTATTTCTTCTTTGTCAAAGTGTTTGTCCATTTCTTCTCCCCATTTATTGATGGGATTAGATGTTTTTTATATGAATAAGTTTCTTAACTTTTTTAATGCTTGGTTGTTAAAAACAAACACACACACAAAAGAAAACAGAATAATGGCAGTACCTATAATATGGGTGGAATTACTTTCCCCAACTTTAAGGTTTTCTACAAAGCAATAGTTATCAAAACAGCATGGTATTGGAATAAAGACAGGCCCTCAGATCAGTGGAATAGGCTGAATACTCAGAAAATGTTCCCAAAACATACAATCACCTAATTTTTGATAAAGGAGCAAGAAATCCTAAATGGAGCAAAGAAAGCCTCTTCAACAAGTGGTGTTGGCACAACTAGCTAGCCACTTGCAAAAAAGTGAACATAGACCCCCCACCTCACATCATGTGCAAAGGTAAAATCCAAATGGATTAAAGACCTCGATATCAGACCCTAAACCGTAAGATATATAGAACAACACATAGGCAAAACACTCCAGGACATTGAGACTACAGGCATGTTCAAGGAGGAAACTGCACTCTACAAGCAAGTGAAAGCAGAGATTAACAGATGGGAATATATTAAGCTGAGAAGCTTCTGCACCTCAAAGAAAATAGTGCCCAGGATACAAGAGCCCCCCACTGAGTGGGAGAAACTATTCACCCAATACCCATCAGATAAGGGGCTAATCTCCAAAATATACAAGGCACTGACAGAACTTTACATGAATAAGTTTCTTAACTTTTCTAATGCTTGGTTGTTAAAAACAAACATACAAAAAAGAAAACAGAATAATGGCAGTACCTATAAAATAGATATTCTGTTTTTGAGAATTAAAAAAACTGATTCAGGCAAACATGTTTTGAGTTAGTGGTTTCCAAAGTGGGTGATACCAAAGGGAATAGGACTGATGAGCTAGGGTGTGTTAATTATCTTGGATACAATGAGGTAGGGCAATTTCTGCTTTTCTCTTAAAAGTTATAGACTTTTAAGAGTTAAGAGACTTTTTAGAAAGGGAATTTCCTTTCTAATCTCCCCAATATTTACTGTGCCAGTGCAAGAAAAAGAGAAAAGAAGAAGCACAAATTAATTTTTTTGGTTATTGTTGTTGTTGCTTGGTTGTTTTGTTTGTGTGTGCTTTGTTTTGTTTTTATCTCAGGACCATGGTTATTGTTTGGTTGTTGTCTTTATTGCTGTGGTGCTTATTGCTGTGGTGCTTTTCAGTTTTTCCTTGATTTTTTGTATTGTTATATTTTTCTTCCTTTCCCCCTTTCTTCTCTTAAATTGATATTTATAGCCTCTAGAAGGACTCCTCCTGATTTTTGCTTGCTTGATTTTTTGCCCCCCTTTCTTTTTTTCTTTTCTTCTAACAGAACCACATAACTTGAATCATCTTGTTCTGCCTCACAAATTGAAGGAGAAATAATGGAGGGTACCAAGACCAAACAGTTGTATGAACATTGAGTAGAAATAAAAAATGAACAAACTTAAATACCAAATTCAAAGCCAATGACAACAGAATTGATACCCAATCTACAACAAGCTAGACACAGAGAGGACCACTTATACTAGCAGCCCAGGGGTCAAAGGAGGGGGATATATGGATGCATACTGGGAACAGCAGTGGAAGGAGGACTACATTGGTGGTGGGAATGCCTTTGATTCAATGTCACTATGTACCTAAATTACTACTGTCAAAGATTTTTAATCTACTGTGGTCAAAATAAAAATTATTTTAAAAAAGAGGAAAATATTTAAAAATCCCCAAAACTATAGACTTCCAGAGGGGTGCTGAGTAATATTTTTTCTGAAAAAGAAGCAGTAGCAGTAGGCGGAATAATCTAGAGAGCCTCTGCTTTACATTGTGTCTGTCACATAGTATTGTCTGAGTCAACATTGCAGTGGAATAAAAAAACATTAAGTCAAATTTTTTTTGTCTTAAGTCAGAATTTAATTTGGTGCCCTCTATCCCTTTTTTTTTTTGCCCCTTTATTTAGGTGTTACATTATTGTCATGACTTGGGGAATGTAATGATTATAGTGATCCATGGGTCAAAAAGACTCTCCATCCCTCTGTATCTTCTTGCATTTTTGCAAAATGTAAAGGCAAAGATGTTTGATTTACTTTCTTGAAAACCTTGACCACAGGATAACTTTAGTAATAGAAAGAAAAGAGGAGAATCTTAACATGAAGTTGGCAAGGGAAAGACCATGACCCAAAACCTTTCCCTCCCTCGTGGCTGAAATTCCTCCTGAAACTACATTTGAAAAGCATCACCTTTATTTAACACAGTATCTTAGTCTCAGTTCAGGTTTAACTTTTAGCTTGAGCTAAAACAGAAATACCTGACTCATGGGTAGGGATGTGGAACCATGGAATGATCTGTTTCAAAGATGGGCATGAACATGACATTCTTTCTATACATAAGGTTTGTAATTAAATACTGCATGCCTTTAAGATATATTTACCTATTGGACTCTTTAAAAGAGTTTAAATAAAATAAATAATTAAAAAGCCATGATTTACAAAATGGTTGATAGAGTTGAGTTTTAGACATACAATATTTCAACATCAATATTACCACCGGTGTCTACTCCCTCACCAGTGCTTCCATACTCCATCATTTCTACACCATCCCACCGTACCCTCTTGCTTGCCACTTTGATAAGCACATGATCATGTTCTATGGTTGCAAGTTAGATCTCATGTTTTCAGGGTTGTTGAGTCTCTATTCTTTGGATATAGAGCTTTCCCACAACACCAATATAACCAATATTGGACCCTTGACCTTTGTGGGTAATGGTTAATTTCTTCCATTGGAACTAATATATGAACTCATGTAGAAACAAAATCACATGAGATTTCAGTCAACTGAATTATAGGATATTTATAGATTTATATGTAAATACATGAATTTATAGATTTTTTGGGGGGGGTCACATCTGGCAGTGCTCAGGGATTACTCCTGGCTCTACGCTCAGAAATCGCTCCTGGCAAGCTCAGGGGACCATATGGATGCCAGGATTCGAACCACCAACCTTCTGCATGTGAGGCAAACACCTTACCTCCATGCTATCTCTCCGGTCCTGAATTTTTAGATCTTTATAACATACATTTATAACATACATTAACATTTCATTTATTTTTTAATTTTAATTTCTATTGGACTTTTGGCAATTGAGTTATAATGTAAAATTTTTGGTTATCAATGTTCAAAGGGTTCTTACACCCAGTCACCCAAGTATACAGACTTTTCCCCAACCCATTTGTCACCTCCAATCCAAAGTTTCTTCTCCACCTTTTATTTATTTATTTATTTTGGCTTTTTAGGCCACACTGGTGATGCTTAGAGGTTACCCCTGGATATGCACTCAGAAACTGCTCCTGGCTTGGGGGGCCATATGGGACACTGGGGACTGAATCAAAGTCAGTTCTGGATCATCTACTTGCAAGGCAAAAGCTCTACCACTGTGCTATCTCTCTGGTCCCTCATTCCCCCATTTTTATGATTGACGGTTAGTGCCAATTGTTACTTCCTTTAGCATCACCCACATGCTCAAGACTCTCCACTTATGTATATTCCTGTATTACTCTCTGGTGACTCATAGTTTCTCTTCCTCCTCCTATCTAGTTCTCTTGGTCTATTTTCCAGTATGGAGATTTAATATTGACTGATCATATCCAAACCCTTTATTTGTTACCACAAATATGAATAATGAATGAGACCATTCGGAACTGCCCTTATGCCTTGGTTTTTTTTCACTCAGCATGGCACATTCTAACTCCATGCAAGTCATTGCAAAATTCATGATTATTATATTTCACCATGTATTAGACCATAACTTCTTTATCACTTCATCTGTTATTGAATCCTTAAATTGTTTCTGTATCTTGGCTATTGTTCTAAGAGATGCAATGAACATATCTATTAGCTATGCCTATTTCTTTTCAAATGAATGGTTTTGTATTTGGGGGCAATAGATTCCTAGAAATGGGAGGGCTGAGTTAAATGGGACCCCATTCTTTGAGAAATTTCCAGCTTTGTTTTTCATAAAGGCTAGGCCGATGACATTGCCTCATGTATACAACAGTTTCTTTTTTACCCCCCACACACTTCTTTTTAGTTTTTATTAATATATTTCATGTAATGCACTTTTTGAAGTTAACTGCTTTAAAATATTTTTATTCATCTCATTTCATACAAATGACTAATTATGATGGATTTCCCTATACAAATGGAAGATAAACATATAAAAGAAAGTGTGTAGGGGTGAGCATTCTGTGGACAGAATTTCCCATGACTTGTTCAAATAGCATGTAAGTTCATACTGAGCTAAATATATAGAGCAAAAAGATAAGTTGACTCTGTGATTAATTGAAAAAGCTAAAGCTCTGCAAGATATGAATCTTTCTGGCCATCTCTCATTCTGAATGATGATAAATCTGAAAGGAAAGTTTAATTCAGTAAAAAGAGCAACAGCAGGAATAGGTCCCACCATAATATGTATTAATAATGAAATTTGAGAGGGAAAGTCTGAGAAAAATTTAACACTTTTTAATTAGGTTTCATTAAATTTGGCATAATAAAATAAATGCGACTTTGTAGAATAGGTAAAATACCTTACCCCTGTTTCCTAGGAATTTTCCTACTTAATTTTTTAAGTTTATTGTAATGGTCTTTGACAATATCTACATTTTCTTTTAAAAAGTGTGAAGTTGAAATAAATTCATACTTAAAATTGTATGCATTGGGGCTGTAGTGGTGACGCAAAGCGGCAAGGCATCTGCCTTGCATGAGCTAGCCTAGGATGGACCCCAGCATCCCATATGGTCCACCAAGCCAGGAGCTATTTCTGAGCACATAGCCAGAAGCAACCTCTGAGCACCACCAGATGTGGCCCAAAAATCAAAAAAAAAAATTGTATGCATTAAAAATTTTGAATTTAGAAAAATGCTATTGAAAGTAGTAATTTTTGAATCCAGATTCAACACCATCACTTTCACATTTAAGCAAACTTGAACCTCAGATTTTCAGTTTATAAACGAGATAAAAATGGCAATACTTGCTGTGCTCCAGCCCAAGAATGGCTATGAGAATCACCATAATTAGTCTCCCAAAATCAATTAATTTGAAAAGAATTACACCTATAACTTTTCTTAGATGTGTTAGATACAGTCTTATGTGGGAGCACAATGGTGTAATACATTATTTGAATTGTAGCAATTGCCTTGAAAGTGAGATATCATTATGCTGTTTGTTATATAATTACATTTTATCTTCAGGCTGAGGGACATAAAGAAATATTCGAATTTAAGAATTAACCTGGGGCCGGGCGGTGGCGCTAAAGGTAAGGTGCCTGCCTTGCCAGCGCTAGCCTTGGACGGACCGCGGTTCGATCCCCCGGTGTCCCATATGGTCCCCCAAGCCAGGAGCAACTTCTGAGCGCATAGCCAGGAGTAACCCCTGAGCGTTACCGGGTGTGACCCAAAAACCCCCCCAAAAAAAAAAAAGAATTAACCTATTTGAATATAAACATATTCTAAAATGATTTTTTAGTTCTCTAAAAGAATTAATATATAAATTCATAAGCTTACCTTTGTATTTACTTAAATATATGTATGTGTATATTTAGACCAGGGGTTTTGGAACCAGATGTGTTTGTTGTAGTTTAGGCCCCATGTTTACAATAGTTACAATAGTGTTAATTTATGTACACGTCTTCCTCACCTCATCACCACCAAAGTGCCCAAGACCTCTATCTATGTTTCTGTTATATCTAGTCCATCTCATACTTTCCTTTTATTATATCACCCCTTTATTTGGTAATCTCAAGTTTGTAGTGTTTATTTTTTTTATCATTTGGTAATGCCTATTTCCATGTTATGTTTTTCTATATACTGTAGATGATTGAGATCACCCAGTTGGGACTTGTCAGTCCCCTCTGAATTACTTTGTTTAACATGATATCCTCTAGTTCCAGATGGCTTAAATCTGTATACCACTAAGTTGATTGTAGCTCATCTAAGTAACTTAATCTCAGTCTTACTGGGTCTTGTTTTTCTTATATAGAAAAAAAATCTCATAAATATGATCATGTGAAAAGAGAATTGAAAATACTGAGAATTTTCTTTTTTACAATGTTGTTTACAATGTTGAGTTTTAGGCATACAGCGGTTCAGCACCAATTATCACCAGTGTTAGCTTTCCTACATCAGTACCTGCTTCCCACCCTGCTTCCTTGACATGCACATTTAAAACAACATTTAAACACTGTGATTTATAAGGTTGTTTATAATACAGTTGTTTCAAGCATTCAGTGTTCCAACACTAATCCTATCACCATCAGGACCTACCCTCCACCAATTCATGATTTCCCTCACATTAGGCACAAATAAATTTAATTCATATTACTTGTTACAACAAAATAGCAAATGGAATGATAAAAAATAGATCATTAAAAGACAATTTGTGATTATTGTTACATCTCACTATACTGTCACTAAAGTCATTTTATGAGATTTTATTTATTAAGCTGGTTGGTTCTAGTTGTGCCTTTTGTGTTATTGTTTTTGTTCATTGAAAGTGGTGGGCTTCGGTGAAGCTTTTCTGTCAAATTTTCAGTGCTCTTACTGGACTGTCTATACTAAGAACTTTGGAGGAATAGTGGGGCTGGGATATTAATGAGGTTCAGTTGTGGCACTGCCATTTCTATGCTCGAGAATGTTCTGTGTGGGTAAGGCTGCTGGGCCTTAGGGCAGAAATGAAAATCTTCACTCCCCTGTTTAGAGAAGGCCCAAGAGTTCTCAACCTGTAAAAAAAAAACCTGTCTGACTGGGATGATTCATTGTCATGATGTTCCTTTGAGATTGATATGGAGCTGGGCCATTTATATTTAATTGGATGTCAGGTTTAAGTGGGGCCTTCTAAGTGACAGACACATTTTGGTTGTACTTTGGATTTCATGCTTTCAGTACTATTGACTCTATGGTTCAGATGTATAGATATACCACCACTTTACACCACTGATCTACTCAAGGCTTTTGACCCCTTCTCACTATGACTTAGTGTCTGCCTCTTCTTATTTCGTCCCTTGCTTTCTTTCCTCCCCTGACATTTTCCTACCTATACTTTAAGATCAAGGGTTATCTATGTATTCCTCCATTAATATCTTGCATTTCCTCATCCAGGTATCTTATATACCACAGGTAACTGAGATCCCCTTTGTTAATCTTTTGACTTACTTCACTTAACATAGTGACATCCAGTTCCATCCAAGTTGCAGCTAATTGCATTTCATTGTTCCCTGTCATTTTATAGTATTCTATTGTGTATATATTACACCTTTATAATCCCTTTATTTCTCACTGGATATCCGAGTTGACACATAGCCTAGTATTATGCTAAGTGCATAATATAATATGCATATGCTTACTTATACATATGCACTATTATTCATAATATAAGTGAATAATAGTATGCATATGTTCCTTTGTATAAATGTTTTTGTATCCTGGGGAGATACCTGCCCAGAAGTAGAATCATTGGGTCACATGGCAACTCAATTCTTACTTTTCTGAGAAGTTTCCATACTGTTTTCTACAGAGATAGATCCAGAGAACGATGTCTTAACATATTGTAAATGTTTACTTTACTTTATATTTGCATTACTTTAACTCTATTTCTTTTGGATTACTTTTAGTAGCATAAAAACCTAGATATCATTAGCAAATCAAAGATGATTTAATTTGTTAAAAACCTACACCTGCACCCTGTTACTCCAGTTACCAAAATTTTACCAACATGCTAGGTAAGGCTGGATTACAATTTTTGGAACTCTTGACTAGAGGAAGATGTAATGACAAAAGCCTTGTTATCTTCCCGAACAAAAATCCTCAACAGGTTTTGAACCCAAAATTGCATGCTGCAGAACATCACAGATTCTACTGTGGTTAGGAATGCACTATGAGAAAAAGAATCATTCATGGTCAGATATGCTGAGACACGTTTTCTTGAACTACAAAGCAGAATGCCTCAGCATCTTTAATCAGCTCATGTGAGTTATGTGTCTCCAGGGGGACTAGAAAATGAAATTTCCTAACTTATTTTCATTTGGAATTGTGGTTTGTGTTTTCTGAAGAAAGCCTATATAAAGTGTGAGGAAAACTAAGGGCTCTAGAAAGCACATTTTGGAAAATACTCAACAAAATGCTCAAATGCTCTTGAGAGTGGTGGGATTGGAGATATAGACTCCTCCTCTAGACAGTCTTGGGATTGTGTTTGTTGGTAATAAGCTCATTATGATTTGTCAGTAGCTTTAAAAAGAACATTCCCCAAACTCTGGAGATTGCCAAGGGCCAGGAAAACTAGACTTAAGTGTTCTCTTCCGGGAACCCATTTGCACCATTTAGAGGTGATGAGATTTTCTATGGATTAAAACAAAATTGTTAACTGTAGAGCAGAAGTAGGGTCAGGCAGATATACCACTCCTGAGAATATGTTGATGATGATTTGTATTTTATGGTAGTTGAAGAGTTTGAGCTGCTTGTTAATGAGATCAAGCACCATTGCATACAACACTAGCATCCTCAGCAGCTGCTGATCTATTTGGATATATCTTTATGCTACATTTGTTCAAAACATTGTCTTTCTATTGAAAGAATTTACCTGCACATTAAATGTTCTCAAAAATGTAGTACTGATAGTTTAAAGACATATTTCTGTGGATCTCTTTGTCTGAATTTAGAAACTATGTATTTTCTTAGAGTCCCATTTCTTCATAAAACTAGTTGCTGACAAATATGACTGTCACAATAATTGTAGGACTGAATTACACTGTTGATTTCCTAATTCGTTGCCTGAATTGTAATGACTCAAAAAAGAGCAGCCGCTTTCAAATATTTTGTCATCGAAACACTTTTTTGGGAAAGAGTAATGGTCTCAAACAGAAGAGTTGTTGAAATTCTTCACTAGACTAGATGTTTCTACATGAAAGTCTCTAGTCGAGAGAAGGTAGGTGGCAGGGCTTTCTATACTGGCAGGGAGGTTTCTTCTATGCAGGGGAATTCTGTAGGGTAAAATCTAAAATAAAAAAAAGAAGATAAAGGAGCTAGATTTCCACAGTAAATGACCTGGGAGGTGTATTTAAAAGAGGACATGGTTCCTGTCTAGATCTGTCAGGAAGCCTTCAGTAAATCAAACAGCTGCCCAGGCATCAATTTCCATATTTATGAAATGAAAAGAATAGGCATGAATAATCTATAAGATACAACATCTTCCATTAGAAAATAGTGGAAAACAGGGAAATCTGAGGCAAGCAACTAATTAGTCAATTCCTTCTATGTATTAAAGGTGGGGAAAAGACATTCTCTTAGGACTTTTCATTTTTGTCATTTTGGTTCTCTTTTAACTTGTAGTTAGGCAATGGATATTGCTTTAGGGGAAACAGCCTCAGCCAACTGGACTCAATTTTTTTCTGCCTAGAAATTTGTATGGTGGTGTTGTTTGCCTAGAATTGGTTTTAGGGTGTTTTTTTTTTTTTTTTTTTTTTTGCTGTTGTTGGCATCTCATTTGAAAGGCTTTTACTTACTATGCCTATAAGCTATAATATTAAGGTTCAATACCAGTAAACTTTCAGGGAAAAGAGTGAGAAAATTATTTTAAAGAACTGCTTTTTGATAATGGCTGTGTTTTGACAGTTTTTGACAGGCAATTTGGAATAATGCAACCTCCTGGCTTTCAGCCAACCTCTGCAGTGGGCTATAATTTAGAATGATGGCAGCTCCTATGACCCCTAGATTGGAGAGTCACTGGAATTAGAATAAGAAATCTCCAAACAATTTAGGTTTATTTTTAAAAATCTGGTTTAAATGTTCTGACATGCGAGCATTTAACAAAAGGATCCATCTAATCCAAGGCACAGCTCCCAAAATTTACCCTAAGGTTTGGGGTGGGAGGTGTTTCAGGGTTTGTTTTTTTGTTTTGTTTTGTTTTTTTTGTTTTTGTTTTTGCTTGTTTGGTGTGTGATAAAACTTCTTCCCAATTCCACTTTCAAACAGATGATGGACATTATAAAGTGCTGATTATGAATGTGTGTGCCCCAAGATGTCATTTCCAGGGCTGAGAGAATTCATCGGCGTCTCAACTTCCCAGTTTCTCCTTTCATGCAAATGTGTTGTCTCCTGTGCTGAAATTTGTCCTCCAGGCCCTGTTGAAAAATAGTTGCTATTACTCCCTTAATTCTGAGAGCTAAATGCTTTTTAAAGAGTTGTGCAAGTTAAATATGAGCTGGGTATGCTTGGTAGGATTTTTTAACTGAACCACAATCCTCCAAACACACCAATATATTCCAAAATTGCCAGTTGCAGGCCATAAAATATTTACATTACAGAGTAAATAATGTATGTTTAGTAAGAAACGATGAAATATTTACAGTGGTTCTAAAGATACTGCATGGGTTTTTCCCCTACCAGAGCCATTTTTCTTGATGCAGGCAAAATAGGCAACTTGAAGAGCTCTGAGAACAAATATGGAAGAACCTAGGAAGGAAGAGAATATTGTGAGTCAGTAAGTGGAGAATCTTTACAAGGAGAAAAAATAAAAGCTTATTCTAGCTATCAAGACGCATTGGTAATACATTCCCAGGGGCTGGAGGCATTGGCAAACAATTTTGATATTTCACTATGGACTGGAACAGTGACTGAGCCAGGTCACGTGACACTGACTGGTCAAAGCCAGTCAGTGGTTTCCTCTGAGGATGGTATGATTTTTCAGGCTTCCTAACAGATGCATTCTGACCTCCTTTTCCTTCTCCCCTACACTTCTTGACTCTGACCATGGGAGAAGTGAATCTATCACTTTAGATTGCTTAGCAAAGAGCCTGAACTTCTGACCAGAAATTTCCAGAACAATCATGTGAGTGAGTTGTACAGTGACATTTTTAGGCCCGCACCTGAAAAAATCCTGAAATGGTTGCCCTTATGTTGAGGCTGGAGTTTGTTATTTTTAAAAAAGCCTCCTAAGTCATGCTGATGGTCATCTGGGTTTGCAAACTGTGATAAAGAGTAATCACTCCGGCCTATTTGAACCCCTGGAACCTGTGAATGTTTCCTTCAAGGCAAAAAGGGATCATTCAGAGGTCACTACATCATCACTTCCAAAATGGGAAGATGATCCTGGATGTTATGCCAGGGCAATAAATGTAACACAAATATCCTTTGAAGAGGGAAATAAGGAAATTTGATTATGGAGGATGTTAGTGAGATAAGGAAGCAAAAAGATGTATTTCTGCCTTTGAAGATGAAGGGGGGGGGCAGGAGCTTCTTGGCCTTCTTGCAAGTGCCAGAAATGGGAAAGGCATTTCCTTAAATATATTTCCCTAAAGATATTTTTGGCTTCAAACCTCCAGAAAGTTATCAAGCCCTGCAAACTTTTTTGGCTCTTAGCACAATAAAACAAATTTTAACGTTTGACATTTAGGATTATAAAGAAATAGTTTATGTTATCTTTAGCGATTGTTGGTGACCACTTTTATAGTAACAATAGGAGACGTGAACCATTCCACTAACCCTGCTCAGTTTTAACAATCACTTGTTAACCACAACTCTTTCAGGCAGAACCATAAGGCTCAAGATTTGACCTTTTCCCAACTATGAAGGAACTCAGAAAGTCTTGCCTCTAGAAAAATGCCACCACCTCTTTCTTTTCACCACCTGAATTGAGCACCACCTCCTCCAATAGTCATGTTCCATTAAGGATGACAGAGTTTTTCCAAAATGAAATAATAGCTAGGGAGGACTGTGGCCAATGATGACAACCTCCTACTTAGGACATCGAGCAAAGAAACTCATCACTGTGTTCTCAGCATCTTTGCTAATCACTGCAGGGAATTCAGAGAGCCCCCACCCCTTCTGCTGCTGAGTATATAGATTGCACAATGATTACCAACACTAAGGTTGCATTTTCCAGGAATGGCAACACGAAGTTTTCCCTAGGAACAAGAATGTCGTGTCATTGTGGGATAAATAGTGCATCATTGGAGCTTCAGGGAAGAGGACATAGCCAAGCTCAGCTTTCCCAGTTCTGCTCTGATGAAAAGAGTTTGACATTGAGTTATTTCTATCTCAGTTTCAGGCTCTTGGTAAATTGAGGGAGAAGATTATCAGTGCAACAGAGTTTTATTTCCTAACTGGATGGGCATGCACTGAGGGGGTGGGGGCGACAGAATCTCTATTTTATTATGACATTTCTTTCAGAACTCATCACAGTGAAAGAAGAAAACACACACACACACACACACACACACAAACAAAAGATGGCAGCTGCATTGAGCTGGGATAGCATCTTGTTTCTATGACAACAGTGTCTTCTTTGCTCCCAAGCTCCATATGGTATTTCAGGCCTAACAGCCAGGTAGTATCTAAATGTCTAGTGTAAAAAGAAAAAAAAATCATGTGTAGAGATTCTTCAGATTAGGCAAACATGCACAGTCTCACTATGCCCTTTGGAAAAAAAAACAGTGATTTATTTCACCAGCAATGGGTATTATGAAGACAAGCCAAAAACCTTATTACAAGCTCCACATGAAGCAAACACAATATGCACTGAAAGTAAAGTAGATCTTGGCTGGGGGGGTGGTTTGCTTTTATTCAAGGCAAATAAAAAAGCTCCCCAAATATAAGTCTCTCTGTTTCCCTCAGTCCCCATTCTGGTCAAGCAGGGTCAATCTTAGATCATCTGGATAAAACATCCCTTACCTTCCTCACTGATCTTCTCTTGCTACTGATGGTTCCATGTATTTCTTCAGAATTTCTGAGTTGAATTTCAATCTTCTTCCATTATCATGCCCTTCCAGAAAAACATGTTTGCCAGCAGTATATCACCCATACTTTGCACATGCCTTTATTTTTATTCAGAGGACAACCAGGGAAAAACATTTTTTTTATCACTCACATCATCACTAAAAGTAGAACATCCTTATAAAGTGATTTGTCTAAGGGACACTAAGTATAATATGATTAGAGAACTAGTTTGTCATGACATATTTGGAACATATGTACCCCAAATTACTCATTGTTATCTGACATTCAAATTCAGCTGGACATCCTGTATTTTTATTTGCTGCATTTGGCAGCCCAATTTATAGATAGACTAGAACCTTCTAAATTCATTTTATTACTTAGGCTTTGGGTAATATATAAAAATGTAAGCATTCTAAATTAAATGTTGGTTTCCAGCATTTCCTAGTCATTAAAAGGAACATTTTTATACGTGGTATTCACAACAAAAGCTATTGCTTACACCAAAAAAAAAATCGCCTACATTAATTATCCTTCATTTACCGGGCATTGTCCCCCGATAGACTCTACATTGAGTTGTAGCTTCTGGATTTTATTTTAGGACATTTACTTCTAATGCCAATAAGGCACTTTGATAGACTTTTCCTGTCAGATATGATACTGCCCTTCAAAAGAACTAAGCTATGCTGATTGGTGGTCCTTTGCTCAGCTTAAATTTCTCCCCAAATCTTACCAAAATAATATCAAGTAATTCCAGGGGCATTGAATCACAGTGGAAATTAAAATTGTGCTCTTTCACTGCTTTGATCCCTTGGTAATGCAGAGTGGAGATAATCAAAGCTGAAGGGCTGCAAAATACTTTGGTGTAAAGTATTTTACACCTCAAGTTTCTGCATTACTTTTGTCCTCAGTGTGTTCCATCTACTTGAGGGCCATTGCTCTGTCCTGTCCTTTCCTCAACTCTTACAGAGAATTTGCACACAATGATAATGTTTATTTTCCTCCTTTCTCTTCCTCACTTTTTTCTGTAATGCCTCAACTATTTTCTCTTTGTAGGCATTTCTTTTACTTGAACAACTATACTACCAAAGCGTAATGTTTAAAGTCTGCAGTAGTTCAGACAGTTCTTGAGACAGTGGACTACTTGATTTGGGATTCTTTCTTCTCATATCCCCTTTTTTTTTTTTTTTTTTTTGGGTCACATCCGGCAGAGCTCAGGGGTTACTCCTGGCTATCTGCTCAGAAATAGCTCCTGGCAGGCACGGGGGACCATATGGGACACCGGGATTCGAACCAACCACCTTTGGTCCTGGATTGGCTGCTTGCAAGGCAAACACCGCTGTGCTATCTCTCCAGGCCCCATATCCCATTTTTTTACAGAGGAAAAAAGATGATTTTATTTTATGAGAACTCTCGGTAGTTTATGCATACACAAAAAAAATGGTATTAAAAATAACCACCGTAGTAAACAAAATAGTGATCCCCAAAGATGCATCCTAATCCTAATCCTTACTTAGTACCTTTGATTCTTTCATCTTAATGACAAAGCAGATTGTAAGGTTTATGAGAGAGTGGTGTTATCTTGACTTAACTAGGAAAGCCCACTGGAATTATAATAGTCTTTGTAGGAGAGCAAAATGAATGACAGAGAGATTTGTGTGTACAATATTGCTGACTTGAAGATGGAGGAAGAGCCTAGGAGCCAAGGAATGCAGTCACCTTCTATAAAATTGAAACAATAAGAAAAAATCCACATTTCTAGTCTGAAAGCTTCTTGAAGCCTGCTAACCAATTGATTCTAATTATGTAAGACTCATTTTGGGCAGATGATTTTGTAAACTATAAGATAACAAAACTACAAGATATCTTAAGCCTTTAGTTACATTGTGACTTTTGATGTAATAATTTGTTAAGGCTCAGGCACTACAAAATAAGAGCAGACCCTGAACAAGTCCCTTTAGGCCCTTTGCAGACACAACTTCTATTGCCATAAATCTGCATGTCAAAACGAGGATATCTAGGGGCTGGAGGTGGCCCTGGAAGGCTAGATATTCATCAGCTATGAAGGGAGCATTTCAATATATTTAAAGTCAGAAATGTAGACCAGTAAATTCCATTTCAAGTCACATTTACATACAACTTAATTATAGTTGTAGACCGAAAGGGGTATTCTGATATTTGTTGGGTTTTTTTTCCCTAAGTCTCAGATATTAACTGAACTAATGCAGTTAAGGCAAAATTAAGTTAACTCAGCTACATTTCTTAGGCTCTTTTCTCTATCCCACATTGGGCTTTTCCATACTATTGACAGGGATGGTTCTTTTTTTCCTAGGACCTTAATTTCTCAATTCTATTTGAACTTTCCATTAAAGAATACTGTGGTTGTTTTCCTTCCTCACCTCTCTATTTCCCCCTATTCTTTAACTTGGTCCTACTTGTACCCACTTAAAAGAAAATGAAATAAAGGAGAAAGAGGCTTGTTCAAGGTTATACAAGGAATTATCAATCACATTGAACCCAGGGGCCAGTTCAACATATTCCACCCAATCCACAGCATTTGGAGTAACTCTTCGATCAAAAGAAAAGAGCTTTGTCTTCATCTTCCTACCTTAAATAGCAATCATTTCCTTATCAAACCCTTTGATGGCTTTCCACTGCACTGGGAATAGTACAGTTGTATTGTTTTCCAAGTCCTACATAATTAGACTCTGACCATTTTTAGTTCCATCCCCATTGGTACCAGAATTTCACAGCCTTCCTCTTCATACATCAAACATTGGTTCTGTTCAGCCTGAGAGGTTTGTGGCAGCAAGAATGTATCATGTACAATGTCTAACTCACATCTCTGTTATGCGCTGTTAGATTCTACACCTATTTTACTCCATGTATTTTGAATTAATAAAAAGGATGTCCATACTTTGTTGCTCCTGTAGGCTCCAGGAGTGCAGAAAACTCACTCATTTATTCATGGTGATGGCAGAGTTGGGAAAATAGAAGCCAGACACAGCAGTTCTTTAATGAATACATGGTACATGCTTTTTGTGGTCATTCCTCTTGACTCTATACTAAAGCCATGCCATCTGTCTCCAGGCACAAAATTCTGAGTTCACCTTGTCTCAGGCTGCCTGTCAGATGCGGAGACTGATGAAAAAAACAACATGGTGTTTGGTCGTTATGTAAAATAGAATAGCAGGCACTAAACTGAAGTGGAAACTAAGTTTCTGCTCTCTGCTGTAATCAGCTTAGACGCTGAAGCAAGAGATTTGCATCCCGTATCTATATCTAGATGAGAATATTATATCTCATTTATAGTTACCGGCTTCTGGACTGAAATATCATTTTATGAGTAATAGCATCTGTAAGTAAGATAAAAGACATCACCGAAGAAAATGTAATCATTTAAAATGCAACAATTACTGAAATAAAATCATCTGTAGGACATTCTTCTGACAAGTTCTCTTAGGTTTTATTAACTTCTTCTAAGAATATCATGATGAATCTTTTTTATGGGTGTTTGGATCATGTGTGCACATTCTATGCATTTATTCTTGGGCTAAAGCACAATGGAGTGCAGAATCACAGCTATTTCCCTGCCTTTTCTGTGTTGACACCTTGAAAAAGGAAATGGTAATGGTTGATTATCAAATGGTTTGGATAATCTGTGCATGTACCTGCTTTGTAAGTAGAATAATGAAATATAATAGGCACAGAACTATGAGATTTGCATTTGAAGTAATGATTATACATAGCTTCAATAATTCTAATAGATTGCAATATTTCCTTAGTTGTTTTCAGATATTTATATTTTTTCTCTTTATCCATTTTTCTTTACATTTTATTCCTGAACAATTTACTGTTACCTATGAAACAATCAGTTATTGTCTGAAGTTAAAAATGATTCTTAGTGGACTTTTTTTTTCTTTTTGGGCCACACCCTGTGATGCTCAGGGGTTACTCCTGGCTATGAGCTCAGAAACTGCTCCTGGCTCGAGGGACCATATGGGATGCTGGAGATCAAACCAAGGTCCATCTTGGATAGGCCGCATGCAGGGCAAACGCCCTACTGCTGTGCTATTGCTCCAATCCTCTTAGTGAACTCTTTCATTTAATGCTAATTATTGTTTCATTTAACCACCTTGCAAAGTTTCTGTATTCTCTTATCAACACACCTGAAATTTCAAATAAATATAAAGTTTGTGAGCTATATGAACTATGTTAAAACATTTTGAACTTTCTATGACATCATTAAGAAAAAATAAGGGCAGCGTTTGGTCTCTATATTGTAATATTATTGTACTAAAGTATTTTAATCATTGGAAGCACATAAAGTGGTATTGTTCTGATAAGCAAACAATTTAGAAAATATTTTTTTTTACTTTTATTTTATGAAGACAAAGATGCAAAGAGGACAAGGTGAAATTACAGTGGGAAGACAATCACCCATAAACAGAATTCTCAGAAGAAATCTCCTTGCTAACACCTTAATTTTGAACTTTCAGCCAAAAAACATTAATAAAACAAAACACATGCACAATTACTTTGTCCCTCAAGTCCCCAGATTGTATATATTATAACATTTCTTAGCAGTACAAAAGCAATCTAAAGCCACAAAATTTATGTTACTCCTTTAACATTGAAGGCATAGTATTTTTTTACAGTTCCATGCACATGCATATTAATTTAAGTTAACCTGAAAAGTTTAAGTAATAGACCTTGAGACTTCCTGATCTGAAGTTTAATACTATTATATTAGTCTGCTTTTGACTTTTCTTTTTTAAATTTATTTAAAGAAAGTATATCACATAATTGACACAATTGATCATAATGCATTTGTTCAGGAAGAACAAAGGCAAAGTTATTATTTTCTTCTTCACTCTTTTTTTAAGGAGAAGAGTGAAAGGAGCACAGCAGAAATGGTGTTAGAGAGGCAATTGTTGTTTGCAAAATATGGGGGACATATTTCATAATTAGAAAATAATTTTAAGAAAAAGCATATGATTTTGTTTCTACCAATATACAAATGTGTTATATAAAAATAATATTATTGCTATAAGTTTAACATTTCATATAATTAAAAAATTTTCAGAGTCACTGTGAATAATTTATAGAAAAGGGATTATATTAAAGTTTTCCCAAGTTCCCAGTCATGATGACCAATTTACTGAAATCCGTAGAAATACTTGAAATCTTCGCAGAACTAAAAGTCACTGTAGAAAATAGTTTAGATTTGGATCTATTCAAGAACTTAAGAGTTAATTATTATTATTATTATTATTATTATTAATTTTGTTTTGGATGATGCTCAGGGATTACTCCTGGCTATGCGCTCAGAAATCGCTCCTGACTTGGGGGACCACATGCCAGGGATCAAACCACAGTCTGTCTTAGGTTAGCGCGGGCGAGACAGACGCCTTACTACTTGTGTCAATGCTCCAGCCCCAACAGATAATTATTAACTAAGTAGCCATATACTTGTTACATAAGCAAATAATATATTAATCACTAAAACAATTGGCAAGAAAAAATACTTGTTTTCTCTCTTAATTACTTTTATGTAATCTCAAACCACTTAAGTATGTTGCCATGGAAACAATAGTTTGATATAAGAAAATTTCAAGCCCCTCATCTATTATCCTTGTAATCTCAAATTCTAAATGCCTTACTACAGATAAAACAATAATATATATTAAATAAACAAATGAGTTTTATACACTGGATAACAGTGGTTTCCAAGTTGGGGTTTGCTTTATGTTTATTTTCTGCACTTGCCAGGTAATGCTTTAGATAAGGCTCTAGTGCAGCTTACCTGGATCTATTGCTGAGAACATCCAAATTACCCAGCTACATTACTAGCATTTCTTTAAAAGATTATGGTATTTGATGACTTTTAATGTGTTAATGAAATTTATTCCTGGAATATATTTCACAACACAAAAGTTCACTTTTCTTAATTAGCAATGAAAAATTGACAGTTTACATTTTTCTTTTGTAAAAGTCTAAGACTGAAAGTAAAATTGACACCTTAAGTATTTATATTTACATATGGCTTTATAACACATTTATGATAATGATTTGTGAAATACATGCAAATGTTTTCTTTGGTATCTTATAATACCTCTTTGCCTCTGTCCATGTTTATTTCTTTATTCATCAATCCATCAAGCCATATATTCTAGTTTCCTTCCTTCCTTCCTCCTTCCTTCCTTCCCTCCCTCCCTCCTTTCCTTCCCTCCCTCCCTCCTTTCCTTCCCTCCCTCCCTCCCTCCTTTCCTTCCTTCCTCCTTCCTTCCTCCTTCCTTCCTTCCTCCCTTCCTTCCTCCTTCCTTCCTCCTTCCTTCCTCCCTTCCTTCCTCCTTCCTTCCTCCTTCCTTCCTCCTTCCTTCCTTCCTCCTTCCTTCCTTCCTCCCTCTCTCCCTACCTCCCTTCCTCCTTCCTTCCTTCCTTCCCTCCCTTCCTTCCTCCTTCCTCCCTCCCTTCCTCCTTCCTTCCTTCCTTCCTTCCTTCCTTCCTTCCTTCCTTCCTTCCTTCCTTCCTTCCTTCCTTCCTTCCTTCCTTCCTTCCTTCCTTCCTTCCTTCCTTCCTTCCTTCCTTCTTCCTTCCTTCCATCCTTTCTCTTTTTTTTACTGAAGAAAGATCCCTAAAGATGAATTGCCCCAGGCAAGCTCTGCAGATACACTATCTTCAAACACTTACTAAAAATTCCAATATAGAAAAAGATGAGAAGAGTTGGTTTAATGAACGCAGTTGAAACCTCTTGGTGAACAAAACAGATCTTTCATTAGAGCAGAAGGAATTAAGAAGGGAGTTCTAGACTTAGCTCTGACATTAATTGCTGCTGCAATGGGGCGGGGGGGGGGGGAAATCTTGTGTTTTGGTTTTTTTTTTTTAGCAATGTTAAAAGAGGACAATGAATGAAGCAAGGGTCTGCAAGGATATCCAAGGGTCTGTAGCTATAATTAGTTACAATAAATTCATTATGGATATGTTGTTAGGTTATTTGAATCTTGCAACTGGAGACTTTATATGGAGAGGTGAAGAGATAGAGGAAGCAGCAGCTACAGGCCAAGGGATACCAAGATTACTAGCAAAAACCAGAAGCAAGGAAGAAGCAAAGACCAGATATTTCCTTTGAAGGCTCAGAAAAGAACAAACTCCTTGATTTAAAACTTCTAGGCTCTAGAATGAAGTTCTCAAACTTTTTAAACAAGGAGCTAGTTCACTTTCTCTCAAATCATTGGAGGGCTGGACTATAGTTAAAAAACATACTTATGGGGGCCCGGAGAGATAGCACAGCGGTGTTTGCCTTGCAAGCAGCCGATCCAGGACCTAAGGTGGTTGGTTCGAATCCCCGTGTCCCATATGGTCCCCCATGCCTGCCAGGAGCTATTTCTGAGCAGACAGCCAGAAGTAACCCCTGAGCACCACTGGGTGTGGTCCAACAACCAAAAAACAAACAAACAAAAAAAAAAACCAAAAGAAAACATATTTATGAACAAATTCCTATTCATGCGGCACATATCTTATCTTGAAGTAAAAAAAACAAAAGGAACAAATACAATATTTAAGGTGAAGAATAAGTATTTCAATGGGAACTATCGGCCTGTTTTTGGTGGTCCATAGTTTGAGGACCGCTGCCTGAGACTGAGGGGAGGAGTAGAGAGAGAGAAAGAGGGGAGTCAGAGAGTGTGGCACACATCTCACACATGAGCACTGCGGACCTGGAATGAGTCGGTTGTTAAGCAGGACAGGCAGCTGCAGCAAAAACACTCAGAAGACTGGATAAATGTCCTCAGCAGGCCACATGTAACTTGCTTGTAATAGTTTGGGGACTCTTGTTCTAGAACTCTCAGGGAATAAATTTTTGTTCTAAACCAACCCATTTATTCTTGTTGTTTTCTCATTCCTAGGAGACAACATAAATATTCAGAAATGAACCTGATACTTTTTATATAAGCTTTATATTTAGTTTTACAGGAGTTGTAGCCAAATTATTATTGATAAGTCATGATCCATTCTCAATTATTTTTTCTTAGACCACATTTAAGTTTAACTCATTACAGATGTATTGAATTCAAATTCAAAAAGTCTGAAATTGTCTTTAAAATATATTAACTAGTTGGTAATAAGCATTTTTTAAGGAAACATTATTGTCTATTCAGGAAGCACAGCAGCTAAAAATAATCTAATTTTCTCTAATAGTCTCTAGGTTTTAGAGGTAGAGAATGAAGTGGTTTAGCATGTGCCTTAAGAGATTATCAGGGTTCAAATTCCAATTTGGTTACTTCTTAGCTATTGTAAATGTTTTGAAAAAGTTACTTAATAATTTTGCCTTGGTTCTACAACTGCACTCTAGATACAGTAGGAGCCATGATTTCTTAGGGGAGTTAGACTGGTTAAAAGAAGGAACCATGCCTTCGTTTCAGATGGTGGGTGATAGAACCCTCTTGCTTTATTACTATTCATTATCTGTAAGTTGCTTTCTAATCCACTGCTACAGATAAACAGAACTCATCTGAAATGCCCTCAGCTTATCAAAAAACATTGCCTAGTACCTCACCCTACATGTGAGAACCACTAGAAATGTTGGCTTCCTCTGACTTTCTGCCTTTTCTCTCTCTTATTTTTATTCTCTTCAAGTTCTACCCTCCCTTCCATTAAGACCTAACTGAGGGCTGGAGATATAGTACAGGGAAAAGTTGCAAGCAACTTACCATGCTTTGGTCCCTGACACTGAATATGTTCTCCTAAACACAGAGCCAAGAGGAAGCCCTGGGGACAGCTCACTTACCCCTTATTCACTCCACTCATGCATAAAATGAACTCAGATTTTATTCCCTCTGTGAGATGTAGACTTTCTTCCTCTGCCATATTCCCACAGCACAAGAACAACACTCTTGTACATAGCCTGTATAGGTGCTATGACCTCTAGAAGGGCAGGGCCTCCACCTTTTGTCTCCCTCATACGACCTAGCAGAAATTTTCACACTTAGTAGATACTCAATAAATGGTTGTTAAACTTAGTTGAACCCACATTTTTTTTCTTTTTGGCAGATGCCCTAAGAAAAAACATAAAATAAATGAATTACTTTTCTTTCTTTCATTGCAATATATATGCTCTGGGCTAGTGGGTATTTGCAAGCCTGGTTTAGAACTTAGGGAAGCCATCAATCTAAGATAGGAAAGGAAATGCATTTTAAAATCACAAGAACAATATAACCTTATATAAGGCCTTCTAGCAAAGCAATTACCAATGGCTCAATAACCCAGGTGCTAGTGTTATTGTGAACAAAAGTCGGAGGTTGAGAGACAATGAGTGATCTTATCTTATATTTCATAGGTATGCAATTCAATGAAAAATGTACAGATGGAAAGTTTAGATCTGAGAGTCATATGTGGCTATCATAATGCAAATAATTGGCTTTCTTTCTAAAGAACATCTGTTGAGACATCTGAAAGCAGTTGTTTATACTGCTGCCAAAATGTTGAAAAATATAATAATTCTCCAGTGAGGTTAGAAATATCCAGAGGAAAAAATACTTCTTATGTAGTTCTGTTTTTTTTTGTCTGAAATCCTGTTGTTTTTCTAGTATGTCACATAGGAGATGCTCAATATTTGTTGAATAAATGTTAAATGAATAGCAAAGATTATTTTTGAGTGAACTATTTCTGTAATCTAGATCAATCAGATACATTTTAAGAAAATAGTGTGGTATTGTTTTACCATGCCATACATGATTTGATTGGTAATATTACTTTTTCTGAACATGGTAGCTTGTAATCGGTCTAATCAGCACTCACATATAGATACATATGGAAGATATGAAAAACATATGAGCACTATTAAAAATCTAAAATAAAGCTAAATTATATCAATAGTATAATGTTTTAGTTTTATTTCATAATGTGAATCACTTAAAATCTGAATTGCAAGTTTAAAGGATCGTGTCTGAATTAAAAAAAAAAAAGAACTTACTAGTGTCTATCATATGGAATTTCTAAGAAGATTTGAATTTAGGACTTGAAAGCACCAAAGTATTCTAGGATATATACAAGATGGCAGAAGTTGAAGCCTTTCTTCCCGCATCCACTTTCCTGAATTCCAGAACCTCTTTCCACAAGCTTCTGCGAGAGAAGCAGTGGGACTCCCAGAGTCTGCCCAGGCATCCCTGTGCCAAGTTTCAGCACAGGAAGAGCATATTAAATAATAAATGTGAGTTTAGTATAACTAATAAAATTGGAATGTTAAAGAGCAGTATGCTTTTGAAAACCAGCCTCCTTGTGAAGCTGCTCTTTCTGCAAGTCCATGGGAAAGGATCCTGAAGGGACTGATATTCATTAGTCATATAATTTATCTTCTGAAAGGAAGTCCATCCCTTTGATGGCTGCTGTGGCACAGTTCTTAAGCCTTCAAATGAGCGTTCAAAGAAAATGGCTCAACCCACAATTTCAGTTTTGTTTTCTATCCTTGAATAGATAAGAGTCAAATTTATTCCAGCATATCTAAACTTTACACATGCATCCATATGATGGATTGAGAACATTTAAATATATGCTTATAAAAGGTTTTCTATAGAAAAGCAAAATGCTAGTGTACAGTAAGAAGGAAAAACATGGAATTGCCAAAATAAAATTGGTGGTCTCCAGACTTCTTGTTTTGGATCTTGTGTTTCAGATATTAAATGTGCAACCTTGACAAGTTTTCAGCTGTTCTTTGTTTCAGTTTTGTTGTTGTTGTTGTTTTTGGGTCACACCTAGCGGTGTTCAGGAGTTACTCCTGGCTCTGTGCTGAGAAATCACCTCTGGCAGGCACAGGGGACCATATAGGATGCTGGGATTATAACCATTGTCTATCCTAGATCGGCTGCATGCAAGGCAAATACCCTACCGCTGTGCTCTCTCTCTGACCCCTGTCTCAGTTTCTTTAACTATGTTTGGAAAGCAATAACAAAAAATTATTTCAATGGAATGTATAGTATTCAATATATGGCCTGGAAAATAATCAGTAATAACTATCAGTGTTGTTTGTAATAATGTTAAACTATAAGCGGAAAACTGGAAGATGAGGAGGGTTATCTAGAAAGCAATAACCAAAATGTCATTAATATTTTTTCTGAGTGATGCTTATGGCAATTCTTTTCTACTTCATTAAACTTTTCAGCATTCATTCCTTTATAATGCTGTTGAAAAACTAAGTTTTATGCATACATGGCTTGATGTAAATTAAGGTAGAAATATGGAGTAGTTTAAAACTTATAACCGATTTTTACCACAATACTAACGAAATATCTATTATATGGATGATGTGAGAGAAGTTACATGTGCCTTATTTCACTTAGTTCTAAATACATTCTACTTAGAAATTACTTTTAAAAGTTTAGTCAATGTCAATTTAAATTCAGAAGTAAAGCAAAATGTTTATTATAACTTAATATTTTTGACCTACTAAAAATATTTTATTTTAATTAAAAAAATCCCTTGGCAAAAGTCCCAAAGGTGCCTTTCATGTTTAAGCTTTAATTAGAAACCACTTTGGTTTCTGACACACATTGTGTAGATATTGAAGTATTAATATTACCGAGCTTGATTACAAAAGGCAATGCTTAATTTTAAATCAGACAAAAAAGATATGCCCTGATTACAAGGAAATGATTAAGGTGGAATGTCAGACCTTGCACATTTATAGCAGTCTTTGCCATAGTCAAAGGATAAGACTTTGCAAAAGTTTCTATGGAGAATCGTATTTTGTACTTTATAAAGCTGGTAGCTGCTTTGAGATAAAAGGAAAGCCGAAGTAGACCTTTGAGAGTGACGCTGCCTTGGGCAAAAGACTTGATCACGGAATGGGCCCACTGGGCCACCGTAGTGTCAGTTCTGCCTGAGGGGCCACTTGCCTTGTGCTCTGTGGCTCTGTGGCTTCTGGCCTGCAGCTACCCGGCTAGGCTAGAACCTTCCAGGAAAGGGCACCCACTGAAAAGGCTACAGGCGTGAGCATCGCCCTTTCATTGCAGTAGAATCCAAGGACAAACCAGTGAGGGGCCAGGCCACGCTGAGGTGGAAAGGATGAGGCTGGGCGGCCCTGGTGTGCGGCAGACTAAGGGTTCCGTGGGGGAAACAAACAGAGGACTCAGTGAGGGTTCCGGGTGGAATGACGGGCCTGAATGAGGGCTCCGTGGGAGACTGAGTAGGGCCTGAGTGAGGGGTGAGGTACAGCCGGGCCTGAATGAAGATTGTGGGGTATAGCCAGGCCTGAATGAGGGTTTCAGGTTTCAGGTTCTGGGGTATAGCCCCGTCTGAATGAGGGTTCCAGTGTACAGCCTGACCTAACTGAGAGTTCTGGGGGGACAGTGGGACCTGAATGAGGGTTCCAGGGTACAGGTTCTGGGGTACAGACTAGTATGAATGAGGGTTCCAGGGGGACAGGAATGCCTGAATTTGTTTCCAGTTTACACCTGGGCCTGAATGAGAGTTCCAGGGGAATGCCAGCCTAAATGAGGGCTTACGGGGGGTGGGGGGGGGGGGAAGCTGGGCCAGAAAGAGACAGGCCTGTATGAGGGTTCCAGGGGACAGTTGGCCCTGAACGAGGGGTTCCTGAGAAACAATAGGGTCTGAATGAGGGGTTTAGGATGGACAGTAGAGCTTGAATGCAGGGTTCCAGGAGACAGCTATGCCTGAATGAGGGGTTCTGGGGGACAAATGGGCCTGAATAAGAGGTTCTGGGGGACACCTAGGCCTGAATGAAAGATTCGGGGGAATGATGGGCCTGAATTAGGGGTTCCAGGGGAACAGTGATGCTGAATGAGGGTTTTGGGAAAACGGCCTGAATAAGGGGTTCCTAGGGATAGGCAGGCCTTGAATTGGGGCTCCAGGGAACAGCTCTGCCTGAATGAAGATTCTGGGTGCGGGGACGACAGGCCTGAACGAGAGGTTCTGGTCTGTCAGCCAGGCCTGAATATGGGTTCTAGGGGACAGCTGGGCCTGAATGCGGGTTCCAGGGTGACAATGGGCCTCAATGAGGGGTGCAAGGAAACAGAGCTAAGGGTCTGGCTGGAAATCCGGGTCTTGAGCCACAATCCCGGTCTTGGGGGCTCTGTTGGTGGCACGCGGGAAGGGGGGAACATCTGCAGCAGCTCACACCCCCACTGCGCTTTTGCTTCCAGGCTCCTCATACTGTTCACAGATTCCGAATGGCTCAGGGTGGCGACATGAGCCTGGAGTCCCTATTGCAGCACATCCTCTGCTCAGAGCACCAGGCCGAGGAGGGCCGCCGCCTGCAGCGGGAAGGTAGACCCCAAGCCACGGGGGAGGGGACAGTTAGGGCGCCCTAGTCGTCCTGTGGAAGGTGCTGGAAGGTGGCCTAAGTGGCCATTGGATACACGGTAGTCACAGGTTGGGCTTGTGTTCCAGTGAGGGCAGAAATAAGCAAATCCCGGGAGCGAATCCGGACAGCGGCTGAGTTGCTCCAGCAGGACAAGATGCGGTTGGAATCAAAGGTACTTACCCAGACTGCGGGCTCATTAGCACTGGAAACACACTTAGAAATGATTTTAAATGTAATTAAAGAAGTATGGTTTACAAATTTATTGATGGTTGAGTGTTAGACATATAATATTTCAACATCAGTCCACCACCAGTGTAACTCCCATCACCAGTGCTCCCCATACCCCATCATCTTCACCCCCCAACCAACCTCCCCTACCCCTGTCTGCCGCAATCAAGCTAAGTGGTTTCCTCTTAGATCTGGTGTTTTCAGTGTTGCTGAATCTGTGACTTGGATGAACAGCTGCACACTATCCCACATCACCAGTATAACCAAAGCTCTGACACTTAGTACTCCATTACTTCTCTTCATTTTCTTCCTTCTTAGCTTGATGGTTTCTCTCTCTCTCTCTCTCTCTCTCTCTCTCTCTCTCTCTCTCTCTCTCTCTCTCTCTCTCCCTCCCTCCCTCTCTCTCTCTCTCTCTCTCTCTCTCTCTCTCTCTCTCTCCCCCCCCCCCCCTCGCTGGGTTCTAGGCTCAAGGGTGATCTAGGCATCCCTCCTTTACTACATTACACACATACTTTTATATGAGTTAAAAAACAAAAAGCATGTTTAGGGCAGGAGAGATAATACAGTTGGTATAATCCTTGCCTTGCATGTGGGCAATTGGTTCAATCCTCATATTCCTATATGATTCCCCTAGAACTGCCAAGAAGTAATTTCTGAGTTCAGAGCCAGGACTATGTTCTGAGCATTGCCAGGTGTGACCCCCAAACAAACTAAAAAGCTATGTAACTAGTTTTTAAGTAGGAAGCATCTTATATGTAATATGTAGGAAGCATATTCTATTCTATTTATTAACCAGCAGCAAGTAGAGCTCTGTGTTTGAAGAACTAAAATTTGAAGTTCTGATGTCTTGCCTTCTAAAATGGACTTGTCCTAAAGAAACCACTTTAACTCATGAGGTATTTGACCAGATTGTGGGGTGGTCCACATTCGGCCAAAAGAGAACAGTCAGTGGGAAAAGAATTGGTTGACAGTTAATTGGTACAGTTTTGTATTTTGAATAATCAGTAATTTTAATGTAATTATTTTCTAATGTATCTCCTTGTCTCCACCCCACCCCAAATTCTTTGGACATGCCTTTCATCTCAAAGCATGATTTCCCTAAGAGAATATGGTGGATGGTGGAATTTTTGTAAGATGATCAGTGAAAAGAGAGAAACAACTGAGGCAGGGTCAGAATATGAATGAAAGGAAGACATGCTCAAGGCATTTGGGGAGGGAAATTGAGTCTATACAGGGCTTATGGTATAGGAAGAGGGCGAAAGCCACTAGTGCAGGGCTTTGATCAGGCAGCGCAGTGAAAAAGCAGTTTCAGAAAAATCTGAGCTTGGGGAATGGGAGATGACAGCTATCTAGTAAACCACAATTGAAGACCTCACTGTGGGTGGAGGCAGAAGATTATGCAAAATATTTATTTATCTCCCCAGAATCAAGTAATTCAGCCTTGTGCTGCAGAAAGTCTGTTTGTGGAAGTCTCTTTACTTAAAATAGGTCTGATTTACCACTGCAAAGCATTTCCAGTTCTCTTGTCCAATAAAATGACAAAATCTTTCCAACTGGTGAGCTTCTGCATATCACTGTGAAATCCTCCTATTGGCATCTTGGAAAACTTTTTAGTTCTGTTACTGCATTTTGTTTTAACTTTCAGTACCACCTGACAAGTGAACAACAGTAAGAACTTGGGCTTGTTTGTTCTTTGCGATTGAGTGAGCAACAGCACTATTTTTTTTAATTATTTATCTTTTATTATCACAGCTAATGCTTAGCAAGTAGTCCACATTAGTATTTGGAATTAATTAGGAACACCAGAGAGGTAATAGTACTAATTTTTCTAAGATAGAATGGGGAACTATTTTCTGTGAGACCCCAGCTTTGATATTCCCTGTGGACTGATGGATGGCAAACTAGCTGCTGATTTGATGATAGATGAGTTGATGGCAAATAGAATGTGGTGATGTGCATGCTTTTTCTTGAAAAAAAAAAACTTAAATATATCTTTAGAATTGGAGCTGCTAGAAATTAATAGGGAGAAATATATAGAGTAGGTAGTACATAGGCAACACTTAGCACTTGCAAGGTACTTTTTTTTTTTTTTTTTTTTACTTCACCTGTATAAAGTTCGTCCTATCAGAACTTTCTATGCCCTCCTTACAGAAGGGAATCTGAGAGGTTTGATGACTTGTCAATGATACATAATTTTGAGATACATCATCATGAAAGTAACAAGTAATTATGACATGACATATTTAATTAGAGCAGTTTTCTTGAGCTATTCTTAAACATTTTTCTTCATGGTAGTCACATATCTGAAACTTCATCTAATTTGGGACAATGTTTTTCAGTGGTTACTGAGAAAATGTGTGAATCAAAATGTATTTTAACCAGTTTGTATTGGTGAAAATATTGATCTGACAGATAACAAATGTAAAAAAAAAGTACTCTGAGTACATCTTTGAAAATAAATCTTTACTCTTTGTGACCTTTTCTTTGTTAGAAGCCTAATTTGTTGAATATTGAAAAATAATTTGTTGGTACATAAACATACATAAAAATGTTGATTAAAATATTTATACTTGACAGTGAATTCCTAACATTGTTTAGAAACATTTTCTGAAATTATTAATTAATATGGCCTCATAAATGTGCATTACTTTTTAATCAGCTCATATATGTGAGTAATTCTCTAACTGTATCTTACTAATAAAACTAACATGAGGTTTACAGCTGATACTAATTTGTAATTGAAATAAGTTGATTTATAATATAGTCAAATGGTGTGTATATGTCGTGTAGGAAGGTTTTAAAAGTAGAATCACAATTATAATGTAAATGACTAATGGGATGAACTGAAGAAGTAATCATAAATTGATTTCTTGTTTCTTTCATTCTCAGAGTTAATTATATGTCTGCCAATAACAATGAAAATATATTGATGTGGATATTTGACTTGACATTTATTGACCAATTTATCAAGTGGAAGCAGCATAAGAAGTAGCTTGAACATAATTTGAATAGGCCAGTGCTTGGGCTATTTTTATAGCGATATATGCAGAAAATATTTTGGGCATTTATTTTGGAAGTTACTTGTGGTCAAAAAATGTATTTAGGAAGTACCACATTTATCTTTTTTTGTGTGTTGTTCTGTGAAACCCAGGTAGCATGTAATTAGAACTTGAATGATAGCATTTGCCTTTCAGGGCTCGATGAGTCCTTTAAAATTATATGGTTGCAAAAATCTCAGATTATACAATATGAATACTTTGTGAATTGGACAGCTGCATATGCCTGGTTAGGTTTGGTAATATGAAAACAGAAAGACAAGAACATGCCCTGGATTTGCATTAATAAACCAATATGCTTAAAGCTTTGGATAGTCAAGGAAAGATTTTATGGTATTAATGAGAAAGCACATCAAAAATAAGTACTCAAATACATTTTTTTGTCTCTGATTTCTGCACTCAAAAATCACTGCTGGCAGGCTCAGGGGAACATATGGGATGCCAGAGATCAAACCCTGTTGGCTGTGTACAAGGCAAATGCCCTACCCTCTGTGCTATCACATTTTTAGTTTCTTTATTTTTCTTTTTGAGCCACACCCTGTGATGCTCAGGGATTACTCCTGGCTATGCGCTCAGAAATCACTCCTGGGTTGGGGGACCAAATGGGAAGTGGGGGGACCAAATGGGAAGCCCAGGGATCAAACGGCAGTCCATCATTCTACGTCAGACGCGTGCAAGGCAAATGCCTTAGTACTGCGCCACCACCTGGCCCCAATTTTTAGTTTATTTTAATATAAGTGGGTTTCCTCCCTTTTTTCCCTTCTTTCCTTCAAACAGAACCACATAACTTGAACTATTTTGTTCCGCCTCACAAACTGAGGGGGAAATAACGTAGGGTACCAAGACCAAACAGTCGTCTGAACATTGAGTAGAAATAAAAAATGAGCAGACTTAGGTACCAAATCCAAAGCCATCGACAACAGGATCAATATTTGTAATCCACTTTGGTCAAAATAAAAGTATTATATAAAAAGAAGATTATTGCTACCCTAGAATGATATTGTGCAGGCAGTGAACATGGGGCAGATGCCATCTTCATGGCACAATTCTGCTCTCTAATCTTGAGGTTTTGGGACTCAACCACTACCAGTAATTGTCAACTATCAGATAAATACAGAATCAGGTTAAATTAAAGATTATTTGAATGTTAAAAAATGGAAAGGTTTGGCAGAAATCTTAGTCTCAACTCAATAGTGCTCTGTTTCAATTTTTTTCTAATTTGGCTCATGCCTTTTGTGTTTCATATGGGTTGTCTATGTTCCACATAGTCTGGTATACATCATGAACTTTCAATAAATGCATGTTTGAGTGACTGAATAAATCAATGATCTAATAAATGTCAAACACTTCAGATCTTAAAAAAATAAAAGTGGGGTTTTTTTCCTCTTAAAAGATAGTAATTTCCAATTTTGAGGCATTTATTTTATTTTATTTTATTGAGACCATTGTGTCTTTCACATTTATATTTCATATATAAATTTATATATGAAATATATAATTTATATTTATATTTCATGTGTTTAGTGACAGTGAATTAGGAACATTCCCACCACCAGTGTTGACCTCCCTCCACCATAGTTCCTAGCATACATCCCATACCTCCACCCTTAGCCTCCTGGACTACTAGTGTTATAGATCCATTTTGTGTTAGCTTGTTATAGTTTGGGTTTCTTGATTGTATTCTCATTCACTTTGGTTTGGGTATTTAGATCTGACCTTTTTTTTCTTTTTACTCACTTGGCCCCTGGGTCCCATCCACTTTTTTTTTTTTATCAATTTGTAGAAAGATATAGAAATATGAGGCAGAACAAAATGGTTCAAATTCTAAGGTCCTATGTAAAAGACAGGTGTGGCAAGATTTATTATTATTATTATTATTAATTTTTGTGTAGGCTCACTAAATATTGGAGAAATTAGAAAGGAAATTTCCTTGGTGAGGCATTTAATTTTTATAGATGTATTTCATAGAACCTAACATTCTATATTCCCTCAAAAAGAACTAAACTGGAGAAAGTCTAAGCCTCTTTTATTTTCTTGTGATTTTAACTTATTAATTAAAATCTTACCAATTAAATTATTTCATTAATTTTTAAAAATATTGAAATAAATAACTTAAAATAACTTATTTTATTTTTTTACTTAAGTGTGTGTATTCCCTTTTTTAATAGGTATAAATTAGGAACCCACTTAGACAGAAAAGTCATCTCCTTTAATATTGTTATTTCGATTTTAAAAAATCACAAATAATTATCATTTAGAGTATTGAAACTGAGGTTTATAATTGAGGTTCTTTCTTTTTGAAGTTTGAACAAAAAATTTATATCTTCTTTAAATTTAATTCTATTATATTACAATTGCTTAAATATAGTTTAGGAGATTGTTATTTATTCTCTCTAGCATATAATTAAATAATGAGCCATAGAATTGATTTAATTTATTAATTTTATTTAATATTAATTATTATTTAATCTTAATTTTAAAAGTAAAAATTCTTATCATAGTTATTTCATTTCTATTTTCATAGAGTAAACTTGAAAAATTACACTTAGTTTCCTACAATCTATCTTTTTTTAATGTAAAACTTCTTTAGGCCAAATTTTTCCTGTCTTCAATCTGCTGTACTTTGGGGTGTGGGAAGCCAATGCCCAGGGGCCCAGAAGCAAACAGTATTTAAACAACTGAATCATTCATTGTTCAATAGCTGTGTCTAGTGATATGGGGCTGTATGGGCCTGGTGACGTTGGTGTCATCCAGGAATACACCTGATTGTACTTGTGGGCCTCAAGCATGCTAGGAATGCACCTCTAAGTTTTTAATATAGAACTCCAGCTAGATATTTACTTTATATTCCAAGGTTTATATGTACAATTAATAGTCATGTTTCTGAGTTGGGTTCTATGGAGGTAGATTTTTTTTTTCAAATCTAAGAAACCTGTAATTTCTTGTCTCTCCTCTTCACATCTTCCCCCTGAGTGCCACCAGGTGTGGTCCCCCAAAAATCAAAGAATAAGCTACTCAATTTTGCTGAGGTTTTTTTTTTATTTTGGGGGGACATACCTAGCAGCACTCAGGGGTTATTCCTGGCTCTACATTTAGAAATCGCTCCTGGCAGGCTTGGGGGACCAAATGGGATGTGGAATTCGAACCACCATCTGTCCTGGATTTGCCACATACAAGGCAAATGCCCTATCACTGTGCAACCTCTCTGGCCCCCAAATCGAGTAATGTCTAATGAGGATACTTACATAAGTAATAGAGTTAAGATTTTAATCTAATTGTGTGTTTCACTTTGTCCATGCCTGGGATTGAACCAAGGACCTTATAAATGCAAAGCATGTGCTCTACCACTGAGCTGCATCTTCAAGTTCTAGACAACCCTTACTATTGACCATTATAGGATGAAGTAAAAGCAATGAAGGAGGAATCAATTAGGATATAGGGAAGTTAGATGACAATGATAGTCAACTGAAATTTGATGACTTAACGACAGTCAGCTGAAGGCATAAACCTTTTCAATAACTAGATATCACCATAAACTATGTGATTGGACTATATAAAATAAGACACAAATGCAGATGGGGTAGAGTGGGATAGGGAGAAAAGATATACCTCATGTACCATTAGTGGGAAGAGAAACTAGTAAAACTGGTATGAAGGATAATGTAGATATTTCTCAGAATATTAAAAATATAGCTACCATTTGATGGTAATTCCACCACAAGGTATCTATTAGAACACAAAAGCACTAAAAAGTCAGATCTATATTTATGCTATTAATAATAGCTAAAATATGGAAGTCACCAATATGACCAATAACAGATGAGTGGGTAAATAATTTGATACTTATATATGTGTACACAGATTTGATTACCAATCAGCTGTCACAGGATTAAATCTTGCCTTTTCCCCAACTTTAAACTGTACTACAAAGCAATAGTTATCAAAACAGCATGGTATTGGAATAAAGACAGGCCCTCAGATCAGTGGAATAGGCTTGAATACTCAGAAAATGTTCCCCAGACATACAATCACCTAATTTTTGATAAAGGAGCAAGAAATCCTAAATGGAGCAAAGAGAGCCTCTTCAACAAGTGGTGTTGGCACAACTGGCTAGCCACTTGAAAAAAAAGTGAACTTAGACCCCCAGCTAACATCATGTACGAAGGTTAAATCCAAATGGATGAAAGACCTCGATATCAGACCCAAACCATTTACACGTAGGTAAAACACTCCAGGACATTGAGACTAAAGGCATCTTCAAGAAGGAAACTTCTTGCATTCTCCAAGCAAGTGAAAGCAGAGATTAACAGATGGGAATATATTAAACTGAGTAGCTTCTGCACCTCAAAAGAAATAGCGCCCAGGATACAAGAGCTCCCCACTGAGTGGGAGAAACTATTCACCCAATACCTATCAGATAAGGGGCTAATTTCCAAAATATACAAGGCACTGACAGAACTTTACAAGAAAAAAACATCTAATCCCATCAAAAAATGGAGAGAAGAAATGGACAGACACTTTGACAAAGAAGAAATACAAATGACCAAAAGACACATGAAAAAATGCTCCACATCACTAGTCATCAGGGAGATGCAAATCAAAATAACTATGAGGTACCACCTCACACCACAGAGATTGGCACACATCACAAAGAATGAGAACAAGCAGTGTTGGTGGGGATGTGGAAAGAAAGGAACTCTTATCCACTGCTGGTGGGAATGCCGTCTAGTTCAACCTCTATGGAAAGCAATATGGAGATTCCTCCAAAAACTGGAAAATCGAGCTCCCATACGATCCAGCTATACCACTCCTAAGAATATACCTTAGGAACACAAAAATACAATAAAAAATCCCTTCCTTACACCTATATTCATTGCAGCACTATTTACCATAGCAAGACTCTGGAAACAGCCAAGATACCCTTCAACAGATGAATGGCTAAAGAAATTGTGGTACATATATACAATGGAATATTATGCAGCTGTCAGGAGAGATGAAGTCATGAAATTTTCCTATACTTGGATGTACATGGAATCTATCATGCTGGGTGAAGTAAGTCAGAGAGAGAGAAAGAAGCAGAATGGTCTCACTCATCTATGGGTTTTAAGAAAAATGAAAGACATTCTTGCAATAATAACTTTCAGACACAAAAGAGAAAAGAGCTGGAAGTTACAGCTCACCTCATGAAGCTCATCACAAACAGGGATGAGTTTAGTTAGAGAAATAACTACATTGTGAACTATCCTAACAATGAGAATGTATGAGGGAAATAGAACGCCTGTCTAGAGTACAGGTGGGGGTTGGGCGGGGAGGAGGGAGATTTGGGACATTGGTGATGGGAATATTGCACTGGTGATGGGTGGTGTTCTTTACATGACTGAAACCCAAACACAATCATGTATGTAAGAAAGTTGTTTAAATAAATAGAAATAAAAACAAAAAAAAAAAGAAAATAAATGAAAAAGAAGAGGAAAAAAATGGAAAAAAAATCTTGCCTTTTGTAAAACATGAATGGATCTGGAGGGGGGTCATGCTAAATGAACAGAGTGAAAGAAGATGAATACTAGATGACCTCACTCATATGTGGAACATTACAAAACAAAACAAAGATGCATACCAATGTAAATAAGAACAAACCCTTATTCTCTGACCCTAGTTTGGGATTACCAAAGGGGGTTAGAAGATGAAGGTGTTCATGGGAGAGATAAATGAAGAGTGGGAGAGTGATCCTGGTACCTGTAGTGGGTATGATGTGGTAATGCATACTTTGAAGAGAGAGAAAATTATACTTCTAAAACATACAGTCTTGTAAACCATTATTACCTCAGATAAAATAATAGTCCAGTGGGTATACTTCAGTTTTCTGGAATGAATAATATATTACCTCTGTCTTCAGGGACTTAAATTCAGAACAGGAAATATTACCTTTCCCTTTAAGAGAAGGCTATTTTAGTGTTAGGGACTTTTAAGGTTCAAGTAACAGAAATTTAGTTCAAAATAACTTAATATCAGGAAATATTGGCCTGTGTTTGAAAACTCAGCACTTAATCAGTAGTTGGAATTACATAGAGTTGCCAATCGCCAGTGTAGCTTTATCCAACCTGATTTTCTTGTGTCGTAGGACAACTGGAAGTGAGCAATCCAGTCCCATTTATTTAAATTGCTAAAGGAAATCCTAAAAGACTCCAGTACATTAGATCTGTCTATTCCATTACACATAGCATGTGATTTTCATTCTCACAATCCCAGGTATTATTACTCAATCCCCAGATGGGAAAAAGAGTAAGAGATGAAAATTCAGAGATCTTCTCTTTTGGTTTGCTTTTATTTAGGTGGAAGAGAAGTCAGTTCTCTCAAGAACTTAGATTGAATTTCAAGTGTTAGAATTTTGGAAATGGAGATGAAATCTAGGGATGTGAATATTTTATTTATTTATTGGAATATCTGGTAGTGTTCAAAAGATATTGACTCTGCTTGGGGGGTTGCTCCTGGTGCTACTTGAGGGACATTGTGATTCCAGGGATGGAATCCAGGCCTCCTGCATGAATAGCAGTACTCTATCCCATTGAGCTATTTTTCTGGCTCTGTTAATATTTTTGACTGGCTATGTTATTGCACTGCACACAATTGGTATTTAGCTATTCAAGAAGAATGGTAAAGTGGTTGGTTATCCTTGCCAGCCCCAAATGTTAATAACAACTTTGAAGTCATGTTCTTGCTTACTCAGAATCAGGATGCTTTCAGAAGCTTTCTCTGAAAAGCAGGTAATTTATTTTCTAAACCTCTTCATATACCTTCTCCCATCTCATTTCCATGAATTGTGACTAGTGATTACTTTTTTTTTTTTTTTTGGTTTTTGGGCCACACCCTGTGACGCTCAGGGGTTACTCCTGGCTATGCGCTCAGAAGTTGCTCCTGGCTTCTTGGGGGACCATATGGGACGCCGGGGGATCGAACCGCGGTCCGTCCTAGGCTAGCGCAGGAAAGGCAGGCACCTTACCTCCAGCGCCACCGCCCGGCCCCTAGTGATTACTTTTGAATCAGTAATTGTGAACAAATGACAGTAACTTCTCCCAAACTAAGTAAGCTCACTGGGAATGCAGCAGGTTTCCAAAAATAACTGACTAGTTTTCAAGAAAAGAAAAAGAATGCATGCTAGTGGGGGAACCAGTGTCTGAGGTGAATATTTTAAAACCATAGATTTTATGTGGTAAGTCTCTATAATTGATTGAAAGGTTTTAGTCTATTTATTATATGCATTACTTAATCTTGGTTTGTTATCTTATCTCATGGGAAAATGCAGTTTTCTTTACCTTGAGTCCAGAGGATTCTTATAATCATAAACTCCATAATAAATTATGAAATGTACTTTAAATTCTTTTATTTTGAACAAAAAAAATCAGTGTTGATTTAGGATGCTTGCAAAAATCATTTGGTTGAGTTATTGGAAAAAAGGCAGAAATATTCCCCCAATTTTACTTTTGTTGAGAGTGTTATATGGTATTGTGTCATCTAAAAGATTCAGTATAAAAATATGGGCTGGACAGCTCTAATATGATATCCTGACAACGAGGAAAATGGGAACAACTTGACCTAACAGCAGGTTATGCTACCTTACCAGCTAACAATAAGACAAAATCAGAAGACTTGTCACCCTTTGGTAGGTCCACAAGCCAAGATCGCGATTTACAGATGACTGGCTGCTAGAACCATGACCAGACTGTATACATCTTGGGACCAATAAAAAGCCCTAGTCTAGGGTTTGAACTACGACCTGCACAATAACCATGATCCCCAGTTTCAAAGGTCTTGCAGAGACAATTGTAACGGAATGGGGCTTCTGGAAGCACAAATAAAGATGCTATCCTAGGTGCCATCCTAGGTACAGTGCAAAGACCAAGACCACAAACCACAGAAGATGGATTAAAATGACACTAAGGGAACAGAACTTCTAGAACCACAAAGACTGACTTCATCATAAGTCCCACCCCTGGATCTGTGCAGATACTGAGATCTCTAGACACAGAGGTCTGATTGTATCACCCAGGACAGAACAGAAGTCCTCCAAACACCACAAAAGCACCACCAGGAGAGTAAATGATCCTGAACAGAGTCTATAGTTAATCCCATGACAATATACTCCAAGGACGGAGAAACCCCATATCTCTTAGGCCAAGTGAATTCCTTTTCAAATGACTCCAATATTTAATGTGCCAGGGCAGGAGGGAAAAAAACAAAAAAACAAACAGCACAAAGCATTGTTTATTTTTTTATATATTGTTTTTTATCTTCATTTATTATTATTGTTATTTTTATTTACCTATCTATTTTTGGTCGATTTCTCTGTTTGGGTGTGGTTATTGAAGCTGTTGTCCCCAGTTATACCTATTTTTTTCTCTTCTTTTCTTTTCTTTCTTTATGTGCTATGCCATGTTTCTTATCTCAAGACCATGGCATTTTTTTGTTTTTGTTTCTGTTTTTGGTTTTGTGGTGCTTATCGTTATTGTTGGAGTCCTCACTGGATATTTGACACTTCTTTTTGTACTGGTGGAGTGTTTCATCTTCTTTTTCTCCTTTGTCTCTCAAATCGATGATGAGAGCCTCTAGAAGGATTCCGCCCATTTTCCGAGTATTAGACTTTTACCCCATTTTATTACTTTTCTTCAAACAAAACCACGCAACTTGAACTAGCTAGTCCTGCCTCCCAATTAGAGGGGGAAATAAGGGAGGCACCAAGACAAAACAGGTGCAAGACTACTATGTAGTAGGATAGGTACATAGGGGACCACATATTCTAGCAGCCCTGGGGGTGAGGGAAGAGGATATGGGAGGTAGGACAAAAACAGAGGTGTAGGAAGGACAATTTGGTGACGGAAATCCCCCCTGATTTTATGTAAATATTTACCTAAAATATTATTGTCAACAATATGTAAGCCACTATGATCAAAATAAAAATTATATTAAAAAATATGGGCTGGATTGATAGTACAGTAGGAGAGCATTTGCCTTGCATGCAGAACACCTGGGATGAACCGGGTCTGAACCTCAGCATCTCATATGGTTGCCCTAGCCTGCAAGGAGTGATTTCTGAGCATAGAGTCAGAAGTAACCGCTGAGCACCACTGGGTGTGACCCCCCAAATAAACCCAAAAAAATATAGTATATAATAATACTTATAATACAATTTACAAATCTAAAACATAGTATTGAAAATTTAAAAAGCAATTTGGGCCAGAGTGATGGCTCAGCAATAGGGTGTTTGCCTTGCATGCAGCTGACCCAGAATGGACTGTGTTGATCCCCTGGTGTCCCATATGGTCCCCCAAGCCAGGAGCGATTTCTGAACACATAGTCAGGAGTAACCCCTGAGCATCACCGGGTGTGCCCCCCAAAAAAACAACTAGTAAAATCTATGTAATATACTACCACTTAAGATCTGCCAAAGAATGGTATATCTTACGAGAGATTTAAAAAATATACAGAGAAAGTATAATGACATGCATGGAATGGTAAATGGCACATCAAAATAGTGATTATGTGTGATGGGACTAGAAGATAGATGCAATCAGGGGGATATATATAGGGCGCGTAAGCTGGCTATGTGATGTTTCATTTCTTATACTTGGGGTGTGGACATGTCAAGACATGTCAACACGCTTTATAAACTTAAGATGTGTTTTAAAATTATTTAGCAATGGTTTCTAACTTATTTGGAACATTGTACTACTACCACTGAATCCATCCACCTTGATCACTCCATCTAGCCCCATTCGAGTCACCACTTGTCTATTTTCTGCATGTGGATATTTCTTTTTTTAGGAGGGACACACCTGGAGGTGTTCAATGCTTTTTTCTGACTCAAGTATACTTCTGGTGGTGCTCAGGGAACCATACATGGTAAATAGGGTCAAAATGGGGTTGGCTGTGTGCAAGGCAAGAAAAGAGACTTAACTCATCTGCTATATCTCTAGCCTCGGAGATGTGCCTATGTTTAGCTGTTAGCTAGAATGATTTAACTATGACTTTTTTGTATGTTTTCATATAAATAAATGTTTTTCAGTTATCTTGTAATTCCATTTAGGAGTAGAATTTTCAAGTTTAACTTTTGAGAACATGCTATACAGTTTTTATTGTAGCAGCACCATTTTAATGTTTCTATCAGCAACAATATATGAAGGTTTCAGTTTTTCTGTATCTTCAGTTACACTTGTATTGTTTTTATTTTGTTGTTGTTTCTTATAGTAACCATCTTTGAAGTGATATCTATTGTGGTTTATATTTCTCATTCTCTGATGACAGTATTGTTTATTGTCTTCTCAGGTGCTTAATAACCATTTTACATATCCATTATTTGACATATCCATTATGAACCGCTTGATTAATGTTTATGTACAAGGCTACAATTCTTTTATGGGGGGGCGTTGTCCTCGGTGAACTAGTGATCTCTCTTCATGTACTAGAACTTCATTGATTCTTTAAGTGAAATAAGACCATATTACGTGTAACACATGATTGGACCAATGTTTCTCAACTTAATTTTCCTCAACTTTAAAATATCCTAAAGAATATTCCATAGTAATAGCAGTTTAGATCACACTTGAAAACAGTGGGTCATACAGCTTTCTGTTTTCAAGTACTTATAAAACACAAAAGCCACATACTTGCTGCTCTTGAGCCTCAGATATAAACTATATTGTTTCTAATGGTAAACTCTACTGATTTTACCCAATTAAAAAACAAACAGCTAGTTTGAATAATTGTTTTGCCCGAAATGTTAGTAATGTTTGAACAGAATAAAATTCTCCAGGAACTGGAGAATGTTCCTCTAATTAAAGAACATTAAGTCAGTAAGTTTGTACGCAGAGAGCCAAAATTAAAATTTTATTTTCTAGCCTCCTCCTACTGTACAGTACAGAAGAATGCTTTCTAAAAAATTTACCTTTAGAGTTACTGGAAAATTAGTGTTGTTTCTTCACTTCTAAATATCTCACTCATATACTCAATAATTATTCATTTAACAAACATTCATTGAGCATTGTCTAAATCACACCATGAAAATTGACAAAATTGCATGCAATTTTCTTAATATCAAGCAACTCCAGCTACATAAACTCAACTTAGATACTCAAAATTTTTGATGTCCTCATTTTAGAAATACGTTTACAGTTACTTTAAACTTCCTTTATGACTCTGTGAAGACAGCTGTATTATATTTTATGAATCATTAGATAAAACATGAGAAAAAAAGAGGTCATAGGATAAGTGCAGCACTACCCACCTGCCTGGGGATAATGTGATTTTCTAGCAGTGTGTACCTTTGTAGTGGGTTCTTGTGATCTGGAATATACCAATCACTCTTTGATCTCAGGGCCTTTGCACTTGAAGTCTCCTTTGTCTGAAATGCTTCTATCTTTGGCTATTTGCATTTTATATACTTTCAGTTCATTGCAGTCTGTCCCATTAGAGAATTTTTCCAGTGTTCATTTAAACTTTTTACCTTAGGATAAATTTTTATGATTGGTTACCTTTGTTAGGTAGGCCTTTGTTCATTAACCACTTCAGAGAACTAGTTCTCAGAGGCTAATCTGCAGATCTGAAGGAGTGACCAAGACACTAGTGGAGATGTGGAAGGTAAACCTGTGTTCTTAATATAAAAGTATTATTTGCCATTTCACTATGCTAACATGCATATTGAGGTTTCACAAAAATGGTGGGTAAAATTGTTGGTGCCTTAGCACAAAGCAAGGTAGTTGACACCAAACTATATTAGAGGTTTTGCTATGTACTCACAGTAAGAAAAAAAACCCTTCCAGTTTCCCTTTTGCTCTTGATTAAAGTCTAAAAAAAGCATAGGTTGTTTTGAGGCTGGCCATTGTGTATGTTTTTTTTTTTTATATTGTGTGTGATGATGGGAAATGCATATAGAGAATTGCTGTGTTCCAAAGTACATTGATGGTTTCAAGGCAGACAACTTGTGTGATTGTTTGAGCTGCAGTATGAATTAGCTGTTCTTTTTCTGACACAAAATTTTACATGAATCATTGACAGGCAAACTGTATTTATTTAGACTTGAGTATTTACTTGGCAAATTTTCCATAGGAGCTTGACATTTCAAAGAAAACAACTGATGTTGTTGTTATTGTTATTTTGCCAGTGATGATATTCAACCTTTAAAACAAATTTAGAATTCAGGAAGACTCATATCTGTCACTGAAAACTCGATTGCTTTACAATACTTAAAATATCTTTTCTGATGAGTTTGTCAGTGATACAAAAATATCTTTTTAATATTATATTATGAAGTTTATCAATATTTAGAAAGTTAGAGTTGTTCAGTGGAGTGATATTTTCCAAATGATCATATTGTGGTAAATCTAGGCACAGACAAAGGCTACTCAAAGCACAAAATAGATCAGTTGGATGTTATTGTAGAAAGAGAATAAAAAGTTCATTGAAATGGTTACAGATTCCACACTGCAGCTAACCTTTAAGGAAATAATTTACCTTGCAGTATCAAAGAAAATTTGTACAATAATTTGAAAAGGGATGGTATTTAAATACCCTCTCAATTTTAGCTAGATTTCTCTGTAAAGTCTGATTTTTTTCCATGTATTTAAATTAAAAGGACATTTTGCATTGCATAGAAATTGCATAAAGACATATTTTAAAAAACTGGCTTTCTAGTAAGGCAGACAGCAAAACAATGAGAGGCAACACTTCTACTATTTGTGTTATGAAAACACTATTTTTCAAAGTATATTTTACACACATCAGGCTAATTGTTCAGAAAGGAATTGAATTCTTCTGTTTTAATCTCTTTTTTGGAGGCCTTGGGGGTTACAGCTGGCAGTATTCAGGGATTATGTCTAATTATATCCTTTTGTTTCGGGACCAATAAGGAAGAACTTCAGAGGGCCATATGTGATGTCAGAGATCAAATCCCTCCCACTGTTCTATCTCTCCAGCCTCCTCAGTGTTCATCTTTGATATAGAAGATACTGATAAATATCACACAAAATCAAGAGTTCACAATATTTTTTAAAAACTTTAAGATCTTGGGGCTGGAGCAGTGGCACAAGCGGTAAGGCATCTGCCTTGTCCTTGCTAGCCTAGGACAGACCACGGTTTGATACCCTGGCGTCCCATATGGTCCTCCAAGCCAGGAGCGATTTCTGAGTGTATCGCCAGGAGCAACCCCTGCGTGTCACAGGGTGTGGCCCAAAAACCAAAACCAAAACCAAAAAAACTTTAAGGTCTTTAAGGTCTTGAGACATGTAGATTAGTGCCCGAAGCTCTGTATTCAGCCACTGGTACTATAAGAAAAAAATAGACCAAAGTCTTAAAAATTAAAAATTATATCATAAAATATTTGAAAATAGCTACTGACTTCACCATTTAAAATAGCATCATCTTGGGTTTGGGGAAATATCACAGTGGTATGGTATGTGGTTTGCATGTTTGAGGACCTGGGTTTGTTCCCCAGAACCAAAAAAGAGAAATTAAAAAGTACTTTTGTCTCCCTTTTTATCTCAGCCATATTTCAATCTTTTTTTCTTCATATTTCTTCCCTACTTGCTCTTTCTCCACATTCTATATTTTTGCATTGTATGTTCTTGAGGAACCAAGAGACCTGAATTCAGTACTTTGCACTACAAAAAAAAAAAAAACCAAAAAAAAAAAAACCCAACAAAACAAAACCTGAATTCAGTACTTTGCACTACAAAAATCACACAACATAAAACAATCTAACCTATTAGAGTATTTTGGAGATAGTGTTACTTTATGATGTTTATTCATACTTAATTTTTCAGTAAATACAATATATAAATCATTTGTCCCATTCTTGTTTTCTTGAGTTCTTAAGAAACTGTCTTCTAAAGTGAAAGTTCATGGTTGACAAATTGATGTGAATATCCCAATATGATCTTTTCTTGCTCATGTGCCAAGAATTCTGATTATCAGGGGAAATGTACATTTTAAAGCACCTGTGACATTTTATAGTTCTTCTATTAAACAGGGTAAAAACCACTACCCTCAGCATTACACTTTTATATGCTGACAGAATAGGAAGATGTACTATAAGGGACTTTTCCCTGACTTGTCAGGTAGTACAAAAGTCACCTTATTTCAATACATTTCCCTACTGAGAGTCAGATTAAGAAGTATCATTACAAAGTGTTGTGGGCCTATCAGTATTTTGTGCTTTACTGCTCTTTTCCTAATGAGATTAATATCCAGCTGACAGTACTTCTCTAAAGAGGGGAGATTTTGTTTGAGGAGAGAGGGAAGAATTCTTTTGGAGTATAGGGGTTACTTGAACACTGGTGGTTTTAGATTGACTATGAACTTTGGGCTAGCAGGAAAGTCCAGAAAAGGTGAGCAAAATGTAAGAGTTGTACCTATCACCTCAGTGCTATTGGAAAGAAATTGTAGCCCTTATTGCTTTGTGTCTCATGAGTTTCTATTGTCTGAATTAATATTTCAAGCTAAGTTGAAAGGCTGCCTACCTCAGCTTCTTTGATTTAGACTCATTCTATAACTTTAAATATAGTCTAGTCTCTCTTGGTTAAAATTTTAATCAATTACTCTGTAAAGAAGACAGGAGAAGAAGGAATAGGAGATAATGTGACCATCACAGGAGGAAAATAGATCAGATTGTTACTCTAAAATGGTAATTTTCTTTTCATTATGAGCTCCTGCTTGCTTTATCATTGTTATGGTTATAAGTCCAGAATATTATGTAAAGTTATATTATATTTAGTTATGTGTGATAGAATTTTATTTTTATAATTGAACATGCTTTGTTGTTTTAATTTTGCATAAAAGCAATGCACCTTTAACTCAAATTATTCCTGAAACAGTAAATAGTAAAGCTACCCATTGTTTTACTGCATAGTTTTCACAGGTTTTCTTTCAGAAATGTTTTTGTGCATTTGTTAAAAAATATATGTATTTATTCAAAAGTGATTTTATTTTTGTACTGTTTATTACATACTGAATATTTTAGTAAAAGTGTGTAAATAAGCAATTTTTAATGATTGTATAGTATTCCAGAAATTCCATATTTTAGGTTTTTAAATTCTTTTTTAAGTACCAAACTAGTAAAAACTATTAGCAATAGCATCACTATGATGTCAATATGTATATAATCTGTATGCACATATTGGAACGCCCCTTCTTTAGCATTCAGTAGTCCAAGTCACTCCTGCGATTTTTAGTCTGGCAGTAAGAGACCCAAAATCCTAGAGCTTAAATCACTTTATAAATGTATATATAATTTTGAGACCATCAATAATTTCCAGATAGTACTGTGGAAAACTTATTCTGGTTTATTTTCCCACAATTTCGCTAACACAATGGAAATTTAGTTTTTAAAAATACAGTAAAAGTTGAGGAGCTGGAGCGATAGCACAGCGGTAGGGGGCGTTTGCCTTGCACGTGTCTGATCCAGGATGGACCTCACTTGGATCCCCGGCGTCCCATATGGTTCCCCCAAAGTAAGAGCAATTTCTGAGCGCATAGCCAGGAGTAACCCCTGAGCATCACCAGGTGTGGCCCAAAAACTGAAAACCAAAACCAAAACAAAACAAAAAAATTAGTAAATTTGCATTACTTTTTTTGTTAGTTGGCTTTTCCTAGATTATCTTGTTCCTAGATTATCCATATTTACTTTGAGATTAAGCTTCCTATTTCTTTTAAATTCTATTTTTTTAAATTCACTTCAAACTTTATGCATGTTATAAATATAGCTTGGCCTTTATTTAAAAAATTAAGACAAGGCTCCTGGAGAGATAGTACCAGAGGGTAGGGCCTTGCTTATCTGGCACATGAACCATCTGGGTTCAGTTCTCAGCACCTCATATGGTTTTTGAGTACCACTAAGAGTCATCCCTGAGTTCAGAGCCAGGAATAAGCCCTGAGCACCGCTAGGTGTAACCTTAAAACCAAACCAAACCAAGCCAAAATTTTAGTCAAAATTTAGAATGTGTTGCTAGAATTTTAACTCTTTTTATTTGTTCATGAAATGGCATTACTTGGTGTGGGAGAACCTGTACCATTTCATGGTTTTAAAGAATATATTTTCTCAGGTTTTTATTCTCATTTGTATTTTAATTAAAATGCCTCTCTATTTTCACCTGGGTAAATCTACATTATCTACTTTTTAGAAGTACCCTCTTTATTATATTGTTAATTTAAAGATTATTTCTAGAAAGATTTGTTTCTAGAAATTTTATGGTTGTTTCAGTTATTTTTTTTTCTGGATAAACGTGAGAATCATTTTGCCATATTCCAATAAAACAAAGTTGGGGGATTTAATTAACTAAATTTATGTGGTAATTTGAGAAGAATTGATATATTTATAACTCCAGATCCATGGTTTATAATAAAAAAATCACTTAATTTTTATCTTATGTAACTTTTAAACAATGTTTTTACATGAGGATGGAGATATAGTACAGTGGGTAAAACTTGCTTTGCAAATACGTGACCTGGGTTTGATTCTCAGCATCCCATATGGTCCCCAAAGATTGCCAGAAGTAATTCTTGAATTCTTGAATTGAGGCCAGAAGTAAGCCTCAAGCACTGCCAGGTGTGGCCCCCAAACAAACAAAATATTGCTTATATGGTCATATTTCTTATTAGTATCATTTGTATTCTGTTTATTTAATTATGTTGTAAATGAAATCTTTTTCTTGTTTTTTCTTTCCCTGTTTATTATTGGTAACTAGAAAAGATACTTTATGGTAAACTTTGTGGAATTACTTTTTTCAAACAATTTCTTGGCAGATATTCTTGTATTTACTAGGTATAAAATAGTGACATTTGCTCAAACTAAAGAGAAAAAGAAAATTATGTCTCAACTATTTTGATAATTTGGCTCTCTTGTTTCTTTTTCTTTTCATATTAACAAAGATGTCTAAGAACAAACTTAGCTAAGGTTCTTTAGTTACTGTGATAAACTCAATGGACAGGTGTGAGAGAAGTTAAGACTTGACTGTTGAAGGAGTAAATGCTCAGAAATATTTGAAAAGACATTTCCAGGGAGAGTCCAATCTGTGCAAAGGCCTGAGGAAGGTGTGTTCTGATACTGTCATGGAAATCCTGAGAAAGAGAGAAGAGAGGAATACAGATCATGTAGTGCTGTGATGCATTGAAAGGACCAGTTTCCAGATCATGACTCTTATTTGCCTGATAGCCTAGGATAATTGCATCAAAGTGAGTTTTTCTTAAAGCACAGCATTTATGGTTGAGAAATATATTTGTAAAAATTAAAAATATCTTAAAATTTTCTACTCTGCAATATTCTTAATGCTTAAAGAAATCCTCTATCATACCCATAACAAATACATTCTTTCCTCAATTGCTGTATCTTAAAAAAAATTTGAAATTATCTACTTTTGGGTCAGAGAGATAGCACAGCGGTAGGATGTTTTCCTTGCATGCAGCTGATTCAGGACGGACAGTGGTTCGAATCCCAGCATCCCACATGGTCCCCCATGCCTGCCAGGAGTGATTTCTGAGAGCAGAGCCAGGACTAACCCCTGAGCATCACTGGGTGTGATCTAAACTCTCCCCACAGGCCCCTAAAAAGAAACTATCTACTTCTAAGTTTTCTTTTGTAAAATTGCCCACAACAACAATTTGTAGAACATTTAGTCAGCAGATGTTTGATTCTTAAGGGCTGAAATTCTGGCCGCAGAGAGAGCACAGCGGTAGGACTTTTGCTTTAGAAGCAGAAGGACGGTGGTTTGAATCCCGGCATCCCATATGGTCCCCCGAGCCTGCCAGGAGTGATTTCTGAGCGTAGAGCCAGGAATAACCCTTGAGTGCTGCCAGGTGTGACCCAAAAACAAAAACAAAAACTAAATAAATTAAGCACCACAACTAAAACTAGCTATGAACTCGCTGAATTGGATTGAAGCTTTAATTTCAAATCTTCCGTCATTTCAGTTTTCAAGTTTTTAAAGGCACCAGGCAGCAGAATAGTAAATAGTCACAAATCATGACTACAAGACCAACCTAGCTGGCCAGATAAGTCAAACTGAAAAAAACTATAGGCACTGTTGAAAAACCACACATCCTAAGAGGAATTATAGGGAAAGGGAGAAAATAGACTTTATTGCTAAGAGTAGTATAATTAATGAATATTGGCACTGCTTTTGAATTGAAATGTTCTAAACTAGCAATATTTTCTACCAAAGCCTAGTTACTTGATTCTAGAACATAACTTGAATACTGCATGCAAGCATTTTCTCTTTTGCAGTTTGAGAAAAGAGAGACATAAGAAAGAAATTTGTATTTCAGTGACTAGAAACCCTTCTATCTCTTTGTACGTTTAAGATTCGCCACATCAACTATCAAAATTCCAGAGCCATCCCACCACCAAAAAGACAGCCCCTTCTCCTCCCACCCTCTTTGCCCTTGGGTTACCACCATTGTTAAGTAGGAGTTAGTTTTTGTTCCGCTTTGGTTTGGTTTGTTTATGCCTGTTTATCTGCTTCCTTTGTTCAGCAGTACCTTTTTTCCTCCAGACTTACTTCACTTAGTCTAATCACTTTAAGTTCTCCCATTCTCTTGCAGAAGACACTAGCCCATCTTTCAAAAGTATCTTTTTCACCAGTTTACATCTCTCTCTCCTAGTATTTTCAAAATTCTGATCTCTACCCATCACTTTAGCAACAAAAAAGGTTTCTGCTGATAACTCCTTCTGTGAAGCAACCTCATCCTGTGATTTAATCAATATCTTCAGGGCTATATTTGGTATATTTACTTAAATATTGTACATCAGCAGGTGTGGTTTGAAACACAGAGTGTGTGAAATAGTAACACTATTTTAAGAAATTATTTGCCATCACAGAAAGATCAAAAGGAACAATGAGAAATGCTTTCTGTAAATAGGTGTCCACGGAAAGCTTTCCTGGTTCTAAAGAGTTAATAACTCATACTTGGTTGGAAGGAATTGGGCAAAATCAGAAGCTTCTGTTCCTATAGTTCCATTTAAAAAGGAAGACTATTGTATCTTCTGCAACTCAATTTATTGCTGTCCTCACCAGGTGAATCAGCATATTGGAAGCAACTCTTCGTTCTTGACCTTCCTGATTGGAGCTTTCCCAAAATGCCCTTTTCTCTCTTATACTGTGTCCCCTAGTGCCAATTCCCTTTTTGCATGAAATATTTTGATGACAGAGCCCAAGTAAATTTAAAATTAATATTGCTATAATGTATAGTTATTGACTTTCTGGGATTCTTCAATTTGATGAAAAAAAAAGAAGGAAAAAGTAAGATCCACAGTGGAAATGAAGAGGAGAAACAGACTAGTATTAAAAACAGAAGCAAAAAGACCTTGAAAATGGATGATTCATGTAGAATTGTAGTGAAAGTGGAAAATTTGAACTATGTCCTTATAAATCTTTGAGCAACTGTCTACTTTTTAGTTTGGGAGCATGAGTTTTATTTATTCAAGTTAAGATAAAATAATTTTATTTATTAAAATTATTAAAATTAATTAAAGTCTGATAGCTTTAATATCAATTATGTCCCCTTTCAAGAAAGAGAACATTACTGCTTTTAGATAATTTTAGGTCTTAGTTGGCAATCGTTGTAACAGAACAATTAATGTCTGAGACATTTACATATGGCATTTTTTGAGCTTGAATAACATATTTGCTCATCTTATTTAAATTTCTTTCGTTGTATAGTGTTTTCTACATTTGGGGTTTTAAGATAAATATTTTTGGGTGGCCACACCCAGTGACACTCAGGGGTTATTCTTGGTTATGAGCTCAGAAATCGCTTCTGGCTTGGAGGACTATATGGGACGCCATATGGGTCATATGGGTCAGCGTGTGCAAGGCAAGTGCCCTACCGTTGTGCTACAGCTCTGGTCTCTTAAGATAAAATTTTTACAATTGATTGATGGTAGAAATAATCAAATTTAGGAATTTTTTCTGAAAAACCAGATACACAAAATAATTTATTGTATTAAAGCAAAATTTACATAGTATTTTGTAAATTTACCAAGGTATTTTGTGGCCATTTATATCCACAAAGCAACTCTAAGTGAGATATACACTTTACTCAATACTCTTTCAGTAAGCTCTGATGTATTTAATACCATTTTTTCTTAGGCTTGCATATTGACAATTTGTGCTATTTTTGAGAGGGTGAAGTGATATTTCCAGAAATATTCATTATTTTGAAGTAGTTTTACATTTTTTAAATAAATATCAGTTATTTAAGAGAAGTTGTCAGAATACCTAGATTTTTAGCAGCCAGAGAGGTGGTACAGTGAGTAAGTCACTTGTCTTGTTTGCATCAACGCCTGGCTTTGATCTGCAAAACACATGGTCCCCTAAGCCCCACCAGGAGTGATCCCTGACCTCAGAGCCAGGAATAAGCCCTGAGAACAGCTGGGTGTTGACCCAAACAAAAACAAACAAAAATGAATACTTGGATATTTAGTCCTCATTTGGTTGTTCTTAATTAATATAACCCTTGTAAATTATTTAATTTCTTAGGGAGTTAATTTTATTCTAATTTGGATAATAAATACTAAACATCTGTCAAGTACTTCTTATTTTAAATGTGATAGAATTCTTAATCCTACCCTTCTCTGCCATTACATTGTTATAAGTTACTGTGTGACTTTATAGATCTAATGACTTTTTTCTAACTTTTTTCTCCCAAGAAAGTTAAATTATGGTCCTATTTCCCCCCGATATTTATTTTCTGAATTTGATTAGCCATGTAAATTACCTGTCTCTCTAATCTTTCTCTGCTGAGCACTTCCTTAACATAGAGTTGATGAAAACAGCACCAACTGCTATTGAAGGTGTGGGCAGATGTGCTATATTATATAAATGTAAGATCATACTTTCTATTTTATTTTGGTGAATTTTTTAATGTCAGTATTTCTAGGGGTTCTTAGCTATAATATCTCAAAATGTCATTTAGACCAATCCCTTGCCTCTGGACTAGACTGTTCTTAAGCTCTTTACTATTCAATATCTGCTGGGACAGAGATTTCACAGTCTGTCTCTCACCTTGAAGAAGTTCTTATAGCTAACATAAATCTTGCTTTCTGCAACTTAAGTTGAATTTATTTCCCTTTTTCTTTTTTTTGGTGAAGATTGGAACAGTCCCAAACTAAAAGTGATGCGCTCTTGTGAAGGCCAGTACTGAAAAGGGTACAAAGATGGTCTTTAGCTCAGCATCATTTTGAGCTTTTGAGTTTTTCTAAAGTTTCCCTAACTTCCATTTTAATATTCATGCTCTCAGGAGATGTCATTCTTTACAACCCAGATTAAATAAAAGCTACATGTCTAATATTAATGTTTAGCTTTTGCCAGTTAGAATCAAATCAGGTACTAAAATCAAAATTTTCAAAGCCCACTGAGGACTTAGCAGGTTAATGTTGTATTTGGTAGGACTATAGTTCTTTCTGGGACTGGATTTTTGCCTATGGCCTGTAGATTTTTAGTTTTGATGTCATATTGTATAGATGACTGGTTTAGTCCAAATCTTTCTTATAAGTGATAGAGTATAATCTCGTTTTTTTATTTATTTATTTTGGTGGGTATTTTTTTTTGTTTGCTTTTGTTTTTGTTTTTGGGCCACACCTGGTGATGCTGAGGGGTGACTCCTGGCTCTACACTCAGAAATTGCTCCTGGCAGACTCAAGGACCATATGGGATGTGGGGAATCGAACCCAGGTCTGTCCTGGTTGGCTGTGTGCAAGGCAAATGCCCTACCACTGTGTTATTGCTCTGGCCCCAAATCTTGTTTTTAAAAAGCAATTTTTATGTTTGTTTCAGGGCCATACCCACAGTGCTCAGCACTTTATTCCTATCTCTTTATTCAGGAATCACTCCTGGCAGAACTAAAGAAACCTATGGATCCATTTAACAGGAGATCCAACCTGGCTCTTCTGTGTGCAAGACAATGCCCGACCTGCTGTACTTTCTCTGGTCCCTACAGCACTATATTTAGCCATTTAAATCGCTGTTGTTTCTGTTAAATAATATTTGTTTCTGAAATGATGTTCCTAATATTTTGATAGATAATAGGTGCAGAGTTTGTTAAGCTAGGTTAAAAAATATTTTTATAATACATATTAAAAACCTTAAAAACACAACCTCTTTTAGATAGAAAAACTGAGGAGACATTCAAAACTATGGACCAAAATATATACAACACATTTCCAATTAATATTTTAAAAACTTTAGTTGTTTGACAACGCAATATGGGTAAGTAAAATATTTTTGTACAAATAAATGATTTATGATATCTTTGTAAATTATCTTTCAAATACTTTAAATAACATAAAATGTAATGTAATTAAAGGGAATGAAAGTGTTCATAAATCTAATATTTATTCACTTTGTTGGGTAGATCGATAATTCAGACTCAAAAAGTAGTCTTGAAGAAAATTTGTTGTCCTATATGTTTAACACTAAACTAAGCAATATGCTAGTAATGGAAAGAAAAATTTTTTTATTGTAATTAAAAGCATTCACTAAAATAAGATATTTAATGTGAATTTTATTTTGCATTTTAAAAATTGCAGAAAATGTTTTATATATTATTATACAGATCTGTTCTCTTTTGAGTAATGGTCATCCTAACATGTCTAATTGTTTCATTCTGGTTTCTGCTTTTCTACTTTAAAGGTTCAGCAGTTTTCTGAAAAATCCTTCATCCTACAGATTTTGAAAGCTCAAGAAAATGCTTTAGAAAGACAATGCAGTGAAATTACAAGCCAGAGGAATATGCTTCTCCAAACATTTGTAAGTTTTCAGTCACTTAGAAAAAATTTATTTTATTAATGTGGAAAGGTACTTAAATATACTTAGTTGTATTTCAGAAATTATTCATATACATACGGGCAGATAGTCTTTTCAGATACAGAAAAGTATTAAACTCTATTAGGTGCTATTTAAAACCTGTTGGTATATTAATATAGCTTGAAAGCTTTTTACTAGCAAGGATATAATATAAAAATTATTTGTAATTGAGTAAGAATAAATAACAGTGAAAATGACTTTAATAGCTCAGACTTTGAGACCTTAGTTTTATGCATTTGAAAAACAATCTTATACTTTGGGCTATTTTATGGATGTGGATGAAACAATATTTTTGTTTAGTTTTAATCATAAGTCAAAGCAGTAGGGGCCAGAGCAGTAGTATACTAACTGAGGCTTCCATGTGGCCAACCCAGGTTTGATCTCTGGCATCCCATATGGTCCCCTCACCCCAGCTCTTCATTAGTAAAGAGCCAAGAGTAAACCCCTAAGGACCACTGGGTGTAGTTAAAACAACAACCACAAACAAAAATAACTAAAAACAAGCAAACTCAATAGTTATAATAGATATTTTAATAGATTTTAATTTATATTTTTAATATTTTAATTTTAATAGATATATTTTAATATATATTTTTTGGTTTTTGGGGCCACACCCATTTAATGCTCAGGGGTTACTCCTGGCTAAGTGCTCAGAAATTGCCCCTGGCTTGGGGGGGACCATATGGGACACTGGGCATCGAACCGTATATATTTTTTGGTTTTGGGGGCCACACCCGTTTGATGCTCAGGGGTTACTCCTGGCTAAGTGCTCAGAAATTGCCCCTGGCTTGGGGGGGACCATATGGGACACTGGGCATCGAACCACGGTTCTTCCTTGGCTAGCACTTGCAAGGCTGACACCTTACCTCTAGCGCCACCTCTCCAGAATAGATATATTTTAATTTTAATTTTAATAGATATATCTTAAAGAAAATACATTTTAAGGTATTAAAACTTTATCTAGAGTATAGAATACTACAGAGCTTAAGGCTCTTACCTTTGTGTGACCAACCTGAATTCAATGCCTAGCACCATATATAACAACATCAGAAGAGATCAATGAGCACAGAGCCCAGAGTAAGCCCTGAATACTTCAGGTATGGCCCAAACCCTCTACCCCATTTAAATAATTAACATACTAGTTTTGAATCACATTATCAATTTCTAAGTGGGGCTCATATTAATTGATATTTATTAGATAAAAAGAGAAAAACAATAATATTTAGCATTTTCCTTTATAAAAAATTTAGATTCTGGAATTGTCCGAGGTTTTTGAAAATTTTTATTTGTACTCTATGTTGATCGATATTTTACTTTATAAAGTATTATTTAGAAAAAAAGTATTATTTAGAACTATACTTAGAATGGATACGTAAGTGTGTCTCGTTTATATTCTAGAATGCCTCCATCATGCTAGAGAGATAATGCAGAGGTTAAGGCCTTGTATATAGACGACCCCATTTTTGTGCCTAGCAGTCCATATGGTCCCTGAACAAGTCTGGAGAGCACTCCTTAACACAGAGCCAGGTAGCTCCCGAGTATTGCTATGTGGCCCAAATCCCCACCTCCATGTTCGTACAATAAAATGTATCCTTAAATTATTTTTAAATGTTTATATAACAAGAATTCCTTTGGCGTGTAGATATCAACATTTAACTTTGGTCATTAATTATACTGGCCATTTTTATTTACTTCTTGATTTAAAAAATTGGTGTGACCACACCCAGAAGTTCTCAAGGTTTACTCATTGATCTGCATTCACAGATTGTTCCTGGCATTGTTCAGGGGACTGTATGGGGCTTCAGGCATTGAACCTGGGTCGACTTGCCAGGTACACAACGTACCCATTGTACTATCTTTCTGGCCCCTACCACTCAGTTATAGATTGAAATCATAAAATGGAATATATGTTGTAATTTTAATTCACAGAGGTAATGATGAGTGATAGAATTTCCACATCAATAATTTCTCCCAAATATTAAAGATAGATCGCTAATATAAAAATATTTGTTAGTAGTATATAATAAATTTCAGACTTTTAGTAATATTACTGGAGAAATAAAGTGGTTTTGTGAAAACATAATTTTATTCTTTTGTTGTTAATAGTTCCAAATGATTGCATTTTAATTCACTAAAGAAAATCTAATTGCAATTAACACTTAAATGTGATTGTTTTGTTTGTTTTGTCTTAAGGAGAATATAACAAAAAATATAACAGAAGAGGAGGAAAAATTTATGAAGGAAATTAAAGACTTCAACAATGAATATGAAATAACCAGAAAAAGAGAGCTTTTGATGAAAGAAAATGTCAAGATTGAAATGTCTGACCTAGAAAACCAAGCAAACCTTTTGAAAATGGGTATGAATACGTACAAACACCTCATTATTTGGTATTATTAGTGAAAATTACTGTTTCAAAGAGTGGATTTTCCAGAAATTTAACTTTGTCTTAAGAAAATAACGTTATTTCCTATTATTTTAATTATTATTTGTTTTGGTTTGAGGATCACATCCAGCATTGCAAATCCAAGATGCTCAGCAATTCCACATACACTGGAGTTGAAAAATTTATGGTGAGGCACATATTAACAAGCAGGATGTTGAGAGATAAAGATAAAATCTTGAAAAATACAGAACAAAGAAACAAATGACCATGTACATGTCACTAGAAGAAAAAAAGTACTCCTAACAGAATACTGTAGACAGGTTTGTGGGCAGTTTATAACTAAAGAAGTGCACTGTTCACATCCGGAGGTTGTGAAGTCCACGTTTGTTAATGTATTTAAGGGAATTAGTCGATATACCTTTACAGGGTGATGGTGCTCCCCAAGGGCTTTTGGACTGTGACACACACCCCTGGACTGACTCGCTTCCCCTGTAACTGACAATTGCTCTAACTCTGAAAAGGTAAAAAAAAGCCCAGAATAGAGACTGGAGTAGAGCCTGCTGGCCCCCGAGAGGTGGGGTAGGGGGTTAGGGTGGGTAGGGGATGGAGGTTCAGGCCCCCCACCAGGCCAGGCCTGGGCCTGAGATAAAGCATTGGAAGATGCTGCTCTATCCTCTTCCTCTCTCATTCTTTCTTTCAAACCCAGAGCTACAGGCCTTTGCAGATTGGCCCAAGAGCTACAGGCCTCCTCCTCTATGCTCTCTAGCCTGTGATCTCGTTCTCTCTCTAACCCCCCACCGCCTGCAGACTTCAGGAGGTGTGTAGAAATAAAGGCAATGATGTTTCTGCTACTCCTTTCCCACCCCCCTCAGCCTCTCCGACTGATTGGACCAAGTTGTGGGTCGCTACACACGATGAGTTGGCTAGCAGAGCAGTGTCTAGGGAGATCCTGATTTTTGATTCATTAGACTTACTGTTCTCAAGAGCATAGGGGAAAACGTAGTACTTAAGGGTTTTTATAGATGGGAAAAGATTAATCTACCAAAGGCTTAACTGCCCAATACCATCATAGAATTCCGCATAAGGGTCTGTACTTCAAGATGTGAATGCTGGGAGGACCCAAGTATTTAATTTTTGAAGATGATGATGTTGGATACTTCCCTTATTATTAACTTTTCATGGAAATACTTCTAAAGTTTTATAATTAATCTTGATGCCATGTTGAAAATTTCTTTTCTCTCCATGTGCGCATGATCCCCTTTAAGAATATAGATATTTTTCCATTTAATCTATTAACATAGATAATTTTATTAAACATCCTCTTACTAACCTCATTTATTTTCTATTATTGAATTTAATTATATATTATATATATTCATGTAACGACTAAATATATATATACATATATATATATATATATTTTTTTTTTGGTTTTTGGGCCACACCCAGTGACGCTTAGGGGTTACTCCTGGCTATGCGCTTAGAAGTCGCTCCTGGCTTGGGGGACATAATGGGACGCCGGGGGATCGAACCACAGTCCGTCCAAGGATAGTGCAGGCACCTTACCTCTAGCGCCACCACCCGGCCCCTATATTTTATATATATATATATTGATTGTGGGCCACATTTGGTGATACTCAGGGGTTATTCCTGGCTATATGCTCAGAAATCACTCCTGGCTTGGGGGACCATATGGGAAGCTGGGGGATCGAACCGCGGTTCATCCTAGGTTCAGCCACCACTTGGAAGGCAAATGCCCTACTGCTGCTCCACTGCTCTGGCCCCATCATTTGATATATTTTAAAGATGTTTGTCTCAATATTTATATATCATATTAATCTTTTTATGTGTTCTATTGCCTTTGAAGAAAGGATGTCAAACATCTTTTCCTTCTCCAGTTGAAAAAATATAATTACTGGGCTGAGAGATAGCACATTGATAGAGCAGTTGCTCTGCATGTGGCCAACCTAGGAGGGACCTAGCTTGATTCCTGGCATCCTATATGGTCCCCCAGCCTGCCAGGGGCTATTTCTGAGTGCAGAGCCAGGAATAACCCTTGAGCGCCACTAGATATGCTCCCAAAAACCAATCAACTAATAAATAAATAAATAGAGTTTAATAAAAAAGAAAAATATAATTACTTGTTGGCTGAAGAGATGATTTACATGGCATAAAGCATGTGTGTTGTACACAGCCAACCCCAATTTGAAACCTGGTATTGTACATATTCCCAGTAATACAACCATGATGATTGTAACTACAAAGTAAGGAGTAAGCCCTGAGCACAGCCAAGGCTTACAATATATCAATATCATAACAACATGTAAATATAATTACATAAGTATATTAATGCAAAAATTATTTGTTCCTTCAGAGTTTGAAAGAATGTACCTATAAATCTGTTGCTGGCACCTCTTCTGTCTGGTGATGGAGAAAGAAGTTATTCAGTTTATCTAATTAGTATTATTCTTAGGCAGTTTGAGTTCTTATTGGTCATCTTTCCCTTCCATGGGTATTTCTCCATTAACTCTTCTTTTCATACCTTAACATCAGCTATTTTCTAGCTCTTGATTTTTCTTCTCTCTGCTTTCCCTTATTTCCCTCCTTCTAATCTATTTAATGAGATGTTAGCAAGCCAGAAGGGTTATAGTGTTTTCATCTTTATTTCTATATAGCTATTTTTATTTTCTACTTCTGAGTAACTTTTAATAACAGAAATCTCTTATATTTTATTAGTTTTTAACCCCAAAAGTCAGATTATATATACATATATGAAAATATATATTTAGATTTGGAGTCATGCCCAGTGATGCTCTTGGGTTCCTCTTTGCTATGCACTCAGGAATTACTCGTGGTGGTGCTCAGGAGACCATCTTGGATACCAGGCTCAAACCTGGATTGAGCACATGCAAGGCAAGCACCTTAATGACTGTAATATTCCTCTAGTCCTCTCATTATATTTTAAAAATAATTATTTTTTGATACTTTATATGGGTTTTCTTCTGGCATCCCTGAGATTCCAACGATTCTTATGCTGTTTCTGTTGAGCTTATCAAAGTCTTGTATTTTTGTATGTTGCCATTCTTTGAGGACTTTTTCCCTTTATCTGATTGTTAGTTTGAGGCTCTTTTCCAATCTCTTCTGTTGTATGGAATTGTTTTTAATCTCATATACCAGCTCATTGATTTTTGTTTGTTTTTGTTTTTGGGTCATGCCTCGAAGCATTCAGGGGTTACTCTGACTCTATACCCAGAAATCGCTCCTGGCAGGCTCGGGAGATCATATGGGATGCCGGGATTCGAACCACCGTCCATCCTGGATCGGCTGAGTGCAAGGCAAATGCCCTACCGCTGTGTTATCTCTCTGACTCCCTCCAGTTCAATGATTCTGTCTCCAGCTGCTGTTACTGTTGGAGAGGCTTTCCAGTGATGTTTTCATTTTGTCTACCAAGTTATTCAGCCCTGTTATTTCAGTTTGAAGTTTTCGTATTTCTTTTTTTTTTTTTTTTTTGGGCCACACCCTGTGACGCTCAGGGGTTACTCCTGGCTATGCGCTCAGAAGTTGCTCCTGGCTTCTTGGGGGACCATATGGGACGCCGGGGGATCGAACCGCGGTCCGTCCTAGGCTAGCGCAGGCAAGGCAGGCACCTTACCTCCAGCGCCACCGCCCGGCCCCGAAGTTTTCGTATTTCTACTCTCAGATCCACTTGAGAGTAGAATATGCCATTTGCAGCATATTCAGTTTATTCCATGCTTTCTTTGAGTTCTGTGAACATCCTCCATATTTCTTCTTTAAAGGCCTTATCTGAGAGGGTAAATAGATGGTTGGTACTTTTCAGGTTATCAGAGCTACCATCTTCATTCTCAAAGCATGGTGAGGGCCCATGTTGTTTCCTCATTAGCACAGTTGTAGTGTGATGTTTTCTGAGTTGGTGTTCCTTCGCCACCGATGTGGATTCTGGGTCCCAAAGCCTCAGGTTCTGCTGCCTATGGCCATGTTATCTCTGATTAGGATTCCACGGCTTTGGTTCTCCACCTCAGATTACATTGACCTCATTTGTTCCCTGGGCTGTGCTATACTTACTGCTATTCCAGGAACTTTCCACATGCCCCATTTGCAATCCTTTATTAACTTAATCATGCTTTTTATCTCAGCTCAAATATCACTTCTCATGAAATCTTTCTCTGACTTTCACTCACAACTCCAGTTCCATGTTGGTATAGTTCCCAGGTTTGAATCTTTGTATTTTTTCTTCTTCAGAGCACTGCACTTGAATGTTTGGTTTAAATAAAATACCTGTAAAGGTAATGGAATAAACCAGATGAAAATCTAGAGGAAGAGCACTTCAGATATAAGTTATTGCAAATGAAATAACCCTATGGATGATGGTCCTTAAAGTTTTCTACCTATAGATAGAAACAGGACAAAGAAATCTGCTGTTACTACTTAGTCAACATTCTATTACAGTTTTACTGAGAAAATCGAACAAGAAAGATAAATGAAATATATTATCAATACATTTAATGTAGCACTATTAAAATCTCAGATGACATTTTGCAGAAATCAGCATTTTAACCTGAGTACTCAATTTGAAAATATAAGTCACAAAATAATCATGAAAAATAGAATTTTGAATATTCATACTTTCTTGTTTCACTCAATGCAAAACTAAAGTAATCAATATAGTTGGAACTAAGATAAGAATGGGCACACTGTTCATGGTCAATGGCTGGGAATCAAGAAATAAAGTCTTATCTATATGGTCAGTTTATTTTTGATAAAGATGCAAATGAATATGGAGTCTCTCCTTGGAATAATAAAATATTATAAAAGTATATAGCTGTGATAGGTTTTTGCATGTTTGAATATAATAAATATATCAAATTGTATATTGTAAAAGAGTGACTTTTACAGAGTATGAATTATATATTAAGTTTTAAAGTGTTTTACAAAAAGAACAATAAATTTTCTAGAGGCTAAAAAGTACAATATCATGGTAAGAGAAGGGGCTAGTTTTTTTTAATGTGCTATTGAATAAGAAATATTTTCTGAAAAGGATTAATAGAAATTAAATTTTGCATTAAAATACATCAGTAAGCTTGAAAAAATTTTAGTAATAACCAAAACACTAAAGGAGAGATAAAACTTCAGATATCTTAAAAAATAAACAAAAATCTTCAGATATCTTAAAATTCTTCAGATACCTTAGGGACTGTGAGAGGTATTCTAATTTGTGTGAATTTGTAAGATTGGGCTGTTATAACAAATTTTTCTAGACTGAGTAGTTTAAAAACATATATTTCTTACAGTTTTGGAGGCTATGAATGTCAAGGTCAAAGTGCTTATAGATCCTGCATCTTGTCTACCTGCTTGTTTGTACCCTCTGGCCATATTTTATTATTATACTAACATAACAGAGTGAAAGAAAACATAGAAAGAAAACAAAAAATTCTCTGGTTTCTTAGTAGGACTTTTCTATCCTGGATGGGAGAGATAGTACTGGAGGTAAGATGTTTGCTTGCCTTGCATACAGCTGTGGCAGCCCTGAATCTGACTTGAAACCCTGGCACATCAAATGGTCCTGTGGACACCGTAGGACATGCTTCTGAGCACAAAATGAGGAATATCTCCTAAGAATTAGAGTATAGTCAAGCCCCTGTTTAAAGTAAAAAACAAAACCTACCAAGATCCCTACTATCAGTGATATTGAAGACAAAATACTATCATTACCAATCATGAAGTGACTAAAGAGAAGTAAATATGTGGAAACAGAACTCAAGGTTCATGACACCTAAAAGCAATATTAATACTCTTCAAATCATAGGAATGCTAGAAAGAGAGAGAGAATGGGAAAGGAAAGGGAAAGAATGGCTGGTGGAAGAAATACTGAAAACTTTCTAGATCTCTACAGAGAGGCACAGTATAGATTAAAGAGGCCCAAAGAGTACCAAACAGAATAGAATCAAGCAAACAGTACCAAGACAAATAGTAATCAAATGGTAAAATCAAAAGTCAAAGACTTCTTAAGGCAGCAAGAGAAAACAAAGCCTTTAAATACAAGGTTCAACTTAAGAATGACAATAAACCTTCCATGTGACATCTTTTTTTTAAAATATTTTTTACACCAAATTCAGAGCCAACAACAAAAGAATTGACAATCAGTCTATAACATGCTAGACACAGAGGGGACCACTTATACTAGCAACCTGAGGGGGTAAAGGAGGGGAATATAGGATGCATGCTGGGAACAGGGGTGGAGGGAGGACAAATTGGTACTATATACCTAAACAATTACTGTGAAAGATTTGTAATTCACTTTGGTCAAAATAAAAATTTTAAAAAAATTAAAAAAAATTTTTATTGTGATCAAAGTGAATTACAAGACTTTCACAGTAATTTTGTTCAGATGACTGGTTGCTCCTGGTACCATCCATTTTTTTCCCCTCAATTTATGAGGGAGAACAAGATGATTCAAGTTCTGTGGTTCTGTTGAAAAAAGAAAAAAAAAAGAAGAAAAATACCTGGAAGGAATCTGTCTAGAGGCTATAAATATCAATTCAAAAGAAGGAAGGAAAAAAAAGAAAAGGAAAAGCAAAAAAAGAAAAGGAAAAAAGAAAAACAAGCAATCAAAAAAAAAAAAAAAACCCAACAGCAGCAACAAAAAAATTATCACCAAAACAACAACCACAAGAAAGAAAAAGAAAAAAAAGGAAAAAAAAATGAAGGGCTGGAAGGCTTTGTGTTTTGTTTAGTTTGTTTTATGTTTTGTTTTGTTTTGTTTTTGTTTTATTTTGCTTTGTTTTTGCACAAGCACAATAAGTATTGGGGAATTCCCTTGGTGAGATACAGAGCTTCTGCACCCTTGAAGTATATTGTCATGGGAGCAACTACAGGCTCCATACATGCTCATTATTAAACCCAAAGGGCTTTTTTTATGGTGCCAGGAAACTTTCTGCTCAGTTATGAATGACAAAATCAGTCCTCTGTAGCTAGACATTTTGATATTTCAACAGGTCATAGGACAGAGTCTAGAATAGTCTTTTGTTATGGTTCTAGATCTGTTCTGTCACGTTTGTTATAATCAGTCTTCTGTAATTAGTGATCTTGTTTTTTGCACAGATAGTAGGTCGAGGCCTAGGATAGACCTTTCTTTAAGGTCTTAGCTCTTTCCTATGGCTCCAGAAGTTCTGCTCAGTCACGGTTGTCAACGTAAAGACCTCTGGAATTAGTGATCTTGGGTTTTGTACAAATTTCAGGCTGAAGCCTCGGCGAGGATCTTTCTTATTGGTCCTAGGAAAAGTTCTGCCCAGTCACACTTGTCAAAGTCCATCTTTTGTAATTTGTGATCTTGGTTTGTGTGCATGTCAAAGATTGGTGTGTCTTCTGATTTCATCTTACAGTTAAGTGATGAGATAGGGTAATCTGCTCTTGGATCAACTTTTTGCTATTTTCTCATTCTCAGGTTGTTGTAACAACCTGTCACAAGTTGGTGCCAGAGCAGTATTAGGGATTCCCCAGGAGGAGTTTGGTTCCTGATGCTGTTGCAGGGAGCTGTGTCAGATATTTGTTTGGGATGTTGGGTTCGGGGTTGGATGGTCTCTGTCCAATCATATGGAGTCGGGTCCTCATGACAATTATTCAGGGTGAGAGGTGCCCCTGCATTATAAAATATAAGGGCTCTTATCCTTAGTAGATAAGTGTTTGTTTTTATACATAAGATTTCCCCCTTTTTTAAGTATGCCTATGCAAAATGGAACAGTGCCATATTACATAGTTGGTGCAATTGGGGGTAAGAATGACAGCTATACAGTATCTGTACCCTGTTTTTGACCTAAACTTTTATCCCAAGCAGAACCAAAACAAGTAAAATTAACAAAAAAAAATATATATATATATATGAAAAAAGATTAAAAATTAAAAAGGATGGAGGAGGCTACCTACTCCTTTGAAAATAAACACACTAAGAAGTTTAACAATTAAGTTATTAAACATACAAGGAAAATATAGATATACCCATTAAGTCTTTTGAGATACTCTTGCAGGGTGATGGTGGGGAGGTCCAGGGCACATTTTTATCCAACACTGTAGACTTGTTGAATTTGAAAAGTGATTTTCAGCAGTAAGAGATCAGGTAGTGCCCTTGGACTGGGGATCATTCTAGACCTGAATCAGGTACTATGCATCAGTACACATTTATGGGGGAGGTGAGAAGAAGGGGCACATAACATGAGTCAGCAGGAGTAGTGGTTGTAGCTTCTTTTCAGGGCAAGAGATTTGGGGCCAAGAGGGTGTTTTTCTGCTTGGGAGCTGGGTAGTAGCTTATTGGAGCAGGAAGTTAGACTCAGTACCTACTGAGTTAAGAGCTGAGGGTAAAGAGGGTTAAATAGGAAGAAATAACAAATAATGATTGGGGGAGGGTGAGAGGATAGAAGAAGCTCTGAAGGGATAATATATAAGAGGGGCTATATATACTCGAGGCATATAGATTTGGCTGACAAAGAGGAGTACATTGTATATGAACTCATGCCCACATATAGACAGACATTAGAAATCTCTTCATAAGTTGTTTTTGGAGGCCTGACCCTCATAGGATGGGTCTTAGCTCTTAAGAAATAATTGAATTAAGAAAAGTGAAATAGCTAAAATATAGATTAGGAGAAAAAGAAAGGAAAAACGATAAGAGGTAAAAAATAAAGAAAACTAAGTTAAAGAAAAAGAAAAAATAGCAAAAAAAAAAAAGAAAAAATTTGCTGGTGTCTCGGGGTTGGGAGTTTTTCCCAATTCTAAGCACTTCATCAATGACAGGGGTGAACTTTGCTAAATGAAGCTTTCAGGGTTAGTGACTGAAGCATTTTAGAATAGGCATAATTTTCACATCTGTAGTGCTAGCCAATGTGGTGGTGAGGACTATAAGAGGTGTCTTCCTTATGTATTATCATCCGCCATGTCTTGTGTATCAAGGTTCCTTTCCTAAAAAGAAACTGACTGCATGGGCAAAAACGTATTTGATGAATGGGATCTGTAACATAAGTCTGCGGTGCGCAGTTGTCTGTTTCCATGGTCTCAATGTCATATGCTTTGGGTTCAAATAGAAGATATACACAAAAGGAAATGAGAAAATGGGAGTATTTTTATCAAATCATTGTTATAATGCATACTGTATCTGGTATATAGTATGATTGAGCACCAACTTGCAAAATTAGGGTGTCCACCCTATTTTTCCAGGAACCACTGTGAACAAAGAAGCTAAAGGGTTATTTTATACCTAATAAAATTAAGGCATTAAAACATATTGTTAGTAATCAGTACAGTGGGAGTCACTGGTTTCCTATTATACTCTGTACCTCGTTCTGTGGGTCAATACATTAGAACATTATTATAGGCCTTTGTAGTGAGAGGCTGAATGAGCACCTGTTCACTCTAAACCACTGTTTTCCTTGCTGCTGGTTTCTTTATGGTATAAAAGATAGTCGAGGCTTTGTGTTTCCCTTCTGCTTGCTTTGATCACTTCTTCCTATACTCTGACACCCATGGTGTTAGGAGTTTCTACCATTTAGACTGTTGTGTTTCTTCATGGAGTATTATATGTATATATGGTAAATATTCTAAAAACCTCAGATATGAGCTATCATTCTGTATTTATCCTTTTTCTTCTGGCTTCATTTAACATAATATTTCCGAGTTCCATCCATGTTGCTGCAAAATACATGATTGTATTGTTTCTAACTGCTAAGTAGTATTCCATTGTGTATAAGTATCACATCTTCATGATCCACTCATCTGTTGTTGGACATTGAGTTTGATTCCAAATTTTGACGATTGTGCTGAGTGCTGCAATAAATAGTGGAATGCATACATATTTTGGGATGTATTTTTCTGTCTTGGGTATAGATATCCAGGAGTGTGATTGCTGGGTCATATGGCAGTTCAATTCTGAGTTTACTGAGCACTCTCCATACTGTTTTCCATAGGGTTTGGACCAGGCAGCATTCTCACCAGCAAAGGATGACAGTTCCTTTTTTACCACATCACTGCTAACAGAGATTGGTCCCGTTATTTTTGATGTCTGCTATCTTCACTGGTGTAATGTGATACATCATTGTTGTCTTGATTTGGTTCTCCCTAATGATGAGTAATGCTGAACATGTTTTCATGTGTCAATTGGCCATTTGTTGGTCTTCCTCAGAGAAGTGTCTATTCATTTCTTCTCCCCACTTTTTTCTATGGCTTTATTAGATTTTGTGGAGCTAAACTTTCTGAATGATTTGTATATCCTTGATATCAACCCTTTATCTGATGTGTTGAATGCAAAACATTTTCCCCATTCTGTTAGCTTCTAGTTCTAACCAGTGTTTCTTTCACCAAGCAGAAACCTTTTAGTTTGATGTAGTCCCATTTATTTAGGTTTGATGCTTTAACACTTGCCATTGGCATTCTATTATCAAAGACTTTTTTTGAGGCATAAGTTTTGAAGTGTTCTGCCTATTTTTTCCTCAATGAACTTTATACATTCAGGTCTGATTTCAAGGTCTTTAATCCATTTTGAGTTGACTTTTGTGTAGGGTGTGAGGTATGGATCAATCTTTGAATTAACAGAAACTCCCAGCCCCTCTCACAAATGTTCCTAGATAGCTAAGGAAAGCCAATTGATAACTTAAAATTTGTTTTACTATGTAAAGCTATATTGAAAAATTAATTAAGGGGGATGGAGAGATAGCATGGAAGTAAGGCATTTGCCTGGCATGCAGAAGGATGTTGGTTCGAAGCCTGGCATTGCATATGGTCCCCCGAGCCTGCCAGGAGTGATTTCTGAGCATAGAGTCAGGAGAAACCCCTGAGCACTGCCGGGTGTGACCCCCCAAAAAAGTTAATTATTGTTTAGACAAAATTAAACATTAAAATATAGGGTTTTGTTTGATTTTTTCTAGAAATGAAATTAATGGAACATGATAGTGACCAGTTAGCTCAACTTCAAAGACAAAAGAATGAATTATTACAAGAGTTATTTGCACTCCAAGAAAAACTTAAAGGTATTATCTTTAGGAGTCACTTTATCTTGACAGTGATTATAGTCATAAACACATGCTTGGGTCATATTACTGCTTCAAAATATAATCACCTATTGGGATATGGTACTAATGGTATAAAAATGAAAGAGGTAAAATAAACCAATGTATTATTAAATCTATATGCCATTATTTTATACATAAAAATAAAATAATTTAGCATATACTTATTTTACAAAGTGCAAAATTTAGAATACTGTTCTTATGAATGATGAACATTTATATCTAATAAATAAAAAGATTTCAAGCATTTCAGCATATTTAAAAGTGATATTATATAGTAATAATTACGTAATTACAAGCTTTCGCTATTGTTGATACTATATTTTTTTACCTGGTAAGACCTTACTCCATTCATATTCACAAATTCTAAATTTCTTAGTTTTTGAAGATAAAGAAAATGAAGCCATTTGTACTACGAAACATTTAGAAGCAGAAAAAATAGAAATCAGTAAAAAGCCTCAAAATGATGCTGAATGTTTAAGGTAAGCGTTCCTTATCATACTTTAGTACTAAGTCTGGTCATTTTTTCAAGTTGTCAAATAGTTTTTTGACATAAAAATAAATGCATAGAATTTATTTAATGTTCTCAACGAAGTCATTATTTCCTTTATGTGTATCCAAATGCTAATATGCAGACATTTCACTGGCTGAAAATGCTACATATGCATTTCACAATACATAGGATTGGTAATACAGAAGCCAATTTTATCTTTTGTAATACATAAGCTTAAAGTGTTGATTCTACAAATCTTTTATTCCTTTGTTTTTAAAGAAAATGATTAAATTATTTTTTTCTTTGTAGATTTCAGGAGTAAAAAAATCACAATCTACTTGAAATTTGTTGCTTTGATTTTGTACATTAGAAATGAAAATATATTTTCTGCTCGAACTATTTAGATGCTTTGTATGCATTTGTGTAATAAAAGAATGGCTGATGTTTGAAATAACATAAGAAGAGCCCCCACTTTATTAAATTGATGATTTTTATTAATAATTCAGTGTTATATTTTCAGGCTTAATTTTAAAGAAGTTTCTATACTTTCTAGGCTTAATATAAGAGAGGAAATCTCATTACTGAATCTATGAAGAAGCAAATGAAGCCTTCTTTCACATAAATCATATAGAAAATATGTCCACTAGAGCTGAACAAATGCTTCATATTAGCAGTGCATTGCCTTGGGCTATAATTTTAGTAGATTGTGAGAAAATATTTGCAATTTAATTTTATGTTAAGTTTTATAAGCATGAAATATCAATCTCTTGGGTGATATGTGTGATGCAGAATGAGTTTCTGTAATGACAATCTGCTCATTGATTTTTTTTTCACTGTTAAAAATGGCAATGCCCACTTGTATCATTAGAGTTAGTAGCACAGGGGCTTCCATGAACTCCAGTTTGTGAGTTTATCACTCAGTCATAAAAATTTGCCCTGGGTTAAAATTAAACACACAAAGTCTGTTACAGAGTGCTTTCCCTTCACAGATGGTGACAGGAAATTTGGATAGAAAGAAACACCAGTCTGTGAATGTGGTCCTTTCTTTGCATGTTAGCAATTACCAATTATTTATCAATTTTCCTATAAAATATCTATTTTGCCATCTATGTGTACTGACTGCTGTATTTCATTAAAATTATCTCAGCTGTGCATAATAGGGCATAATACTGCATATGAACACAATAGGATGGAGGACCATCTATCTTAGAGTGAGTGCAACAGTAAGAAGATAATTATGACAAGAAAAATTGGGCATTTATTCTACTTCATCATGAAAGCCAAAATTGGTATTGCCTCTACATTCATTCTTTCTTTCTCTCTTTCTTTCTTTCTCTCTTTCTTTCTTTCTTTCTTTTTTTTTCTTTTTTTTTCTTTCTTTTTTCTTCTCTTTCTTTTTTTCTTTCTTTCTTTCTCTTTCTCTTCTTTTTTTCTTTTTCTTTTCTTTCTTTTTTTTTTTCTTTTTCTTTTTTTTTTTTTTTTTTCTTTCTTTTTTTCTTTCTTTCTTTTTTCTTTCTTTCTTTCTTTTTTCTTTCTTCTTTCTTTCTTACTCTTTCTTTCTTTCTTACTCTTTCTTTCTTTCTCTTCTTTCTTTTTCTTTCTTTCTCTCTTTCTTCATTCTTTCTCTCTTTCTTCCTCCCTCCCTTCCTTCCTTCCTTTCTTTCTTCTTTCTTTTTTTCTTTCTTTCTTTCTTCCTCTCTTTCTTTCTTTTCTTTCTTTCTTTCTTTCTTTCTCTTTCTTTCTTTCTTTCTTTCTTTCTTCTTTCTTTCCTTCCTTTCTTCCTTCCTTCCTTCCTTTCTTTTTTCTTTTTTCCTTCCTTCCTTCCTTCCTTCCTTCCTTCCTTCCTTCCTTCCTTCCTTCCTTCCTTCCTTCCTTCCTTCCTTCCTTCCTTCCTCCTTCCTTCCTTCCTCCTTCCTTCCTTCCTTCCTTTCCTTCCTTTCCTTCCTTCCTTCCTTCCTTCCTTCCTTCCTTCCTTCCTTCCTTCCTTCCTTCCTTCCTTCCTTCCTTCCTTCCTTCCTATTTCCTCCCTCCCTCCCTCCCTCCCTCCCTCCCTCCCTCCCTCCCTCCCTCCTAGCACTTTAATATTCTCTGTGATGACTACTTTTTTCCTTTTTATAAAGACTAAGAGGTTTATTTAAGAAATTCTCATTTGAAGAGTGTGGGATTATTAATTAACACATATTAAGCTAGCTTGTAGAATATTGCTCTGAGTAATACATATGCTGATTGGGGGATTAATTTGTAAGAAGCCTCCCAAAGGACTGTAGAGCTATGACTGGACTAGTCATTCCCTAGAGTCTGGGAAGAAGAACAGTGATAAGCTCAGTGCCTTGAGAGCTTGGGGCATAGAGGTTAAGATTATAACCCCTCTTAGTTCCAGCTCTGGAATTTAGTAGAATTGTGACCTAGAACAAGCAATTTAACCTGCTGATGTATCAGTCTTCAATTCTACAAAATGAAGCTGATAATAGCACCTACCTCACAAGCTTGAAGAAAGAAAATAAGTAAATATGTTTCCCTTATATTAGACAGTGTGATATTCTGTTAGATATTATGGGTGTTGTAGCACTACTTCTGATTTTGCTTCTCTTTTGCATTGTTAGAAAGGAGTGACTATTGAAACACTTCAGGTTTTTTCCTTGTTTGGCTTTTGTCTATCTTTAAAACAGAGGCTCTCTAAGGATTACTCACTGAGTGTCTTCTTGCTTAGAATTCTCCGTGGCTTCTTTCATCTGTTCTCAGGTTTATTTACTTTCTACAAGTAATTTCCAAATCTTTGTGCTTAACCCTTTAGTCCTAAACTCCAGAGTGAAAATATACAAAGAGATCTAAAATGATTTTTCCTTAGATAAAATAAAACCAGAAATTTTATTAAAAGACACTGGTGGTGGTCTGGTGTAGAAATATTATATATCTAAAACAAATATCAACATCATTGTAAATCAATGTCCTTTAAATAAAATAAATATTAAAAAATAGTTCAAAAGCCTCCTCACAAAATACTGAAGATCTCATTCATCTGTGGTAGAGGAAACAAGCAGGGGACAGTATTAAATAATAACAACCTGAATTACAGAACTGAGACAACTAAACAAGGGATTAAATTGGAGGGTGAAGGTGTTAATGATGAGATGAACTTCAACTACCTTAAGGATGTTGGTGGGGGTCTTGAGAATTTTAGTGATGGTGAGGGGCAGTAACTACTTTATGACCATAAATGTTAACCCTATTGTAACCATCGAGCTTCTCAAAGACCTTCTTTCTATGTGCATTCCTTTTTCTCAGAAATAATCTGGTGGTGCCTCTGAGGACAGTTGTAGCATGCCATAGACCTTCACTCCTCAGTTTCCTTCTCCTGCCTCCATCTTTACTGGCAGAATTTCAGTTTAATCCTCAAGACACAGTACACATGTCATTAACTATGTTTTTTTTTGTTTTGTTTTGTTTTTTTAGTGGCATAGTCTTCCAAGCAGTATTTAGGAGCCTTGGAGACACTCCCAAAGATACTTAGTTCAGGTCTTGGCCCTGGCAATGTGATATTGCTAAGACCCAGCAGTTGTGGGACCACGAGGGTCACCCCCTAGGGCTCAGGGCCTTCAGGGCCACCCTTGGAGATGTTTGGGAGGAATACCATGCTGTAAATCAAATTTGGAGCCTCACGCATGCAAGGCCTTCACTCCAGCCATCTGAGTTCTCTCCCTGACTCTTAGCATGTCATTTTACCTGGCTAGTATTCAAACCCTAAGTGTAGCAGATATATTTGGCATATTCCTAAATCTTATTCTCATCTCAGATATAACACTATGTTTTCTTCCATTTACCTCCAACATATTTCTTTTATCCTTCTATTTTTAGTCACTGTTGCTAAACACCCTCCTTCTTGTTCCTCTCTTCTCCCACTTGGATCGCAGTAATAAGTTGTTTCCTTCATGGTCATCATCCAGTCATGCACCTTTTAAACCACTATATTTTGAATCATTACTTCTCCATGCATTAAAATCTTTCAGAGACTTTATCAGGAACATGATGAAGTCCAAAGTGTTTCTTACTGAGGATGTTGCTTGATGCCCTTCCTTCTCAGGACATAATCTGAGCCTGCGCCAGCCTCTTGTCTCCAGAATCACTGAAGGTAGGAAGCTTCAGAGCTCAGCCCTAGAGTATGGAGGCTGAGGTACTGAGAAATGAGGAGAATCTAATATTAAGTACCAAGGCCCAGACCTGCCTAAATGCTCTAGCTGGAAAGGAGGTTAGGCTTCACTGTCCACTTAAAACAGCTTCCACCTGTTGAAATCCCTACAACCCCCCTGTGGTCTGTCCCCAACTATGCAAAATTCTGGCAGTATGGTGGTGTAGGGGAGACTGGCCTCACAGAAGGTTATAGACCCAGAATGTGAGAGTCTACCCAGGAGCCTGTGGAGCACAGTGGGGTGAGGAGTAAGCACTTACTTACCAAACTCACACCACAGAGCTCTCTCTCACTCAAATTCTCCCCCATTTTTTTTTATTCCAATAAAATGTAGAGAATTTAGTGGGGACAACAGACACCATCTCTTCAGGCTTGAACTCTGGAGTATTCTAAAGTTGCTGTTCCACTGCTCTAGGGAAGCTCACATAGCAGGTGCTTCCTGGAGCCTCCACAGGCAATCATGGTTAGAACAACATAGTTCACCCCACCCCACACAAGAGGGGACTAGCAGCTGAATTGCTTCCCATGAGCACATGACTAGAGCCACAGGTTTTCTTCAGAGGTACTATGGCCAAGTGTGTCTGTGGCCAAGGAAGTGAGGAAAGGATCCCCGACCTTGGCCAAAAAATACCTGAGTCCAGGCCTGAAGTGGGTCTAGAAGCACTGTCCAGCCCTGCTAAGGAGTTACTGTGGACCCCCGTGGCCTGGCAGATATGGTGGCAGTGGTAGAGAGGCTAGCTGGAGTGCCTTTGTTGCACCCTTATCTGACAACCCTTGGCATGGTTTCTGCCCTGCCACATGAGGCCAGCTCACACCAGGCGCTCCTTTTAGTGTCATCAAGAATGTGAGACTTTCAGCTAGTTCTATGCCACCATTTCTCCAAATGCTACTCCCTGAGATCCTATTATTCTCCAAAGGAAAATACCTTTTTTTTCCATACCTGAAAGCATGTTTTCCCCTCTCTGGTACCCCTTTTTTTCTATAGGGACATCGGGTATGTGGTCAGCCTTAATATCCCTTAGGGGAGGAAGAAAGGTGGGCATAGACTATTGTTTTCTGCCTTCCCTCCAGATCTTGGCTCCCAGGATTTTAGCTATTTTCCTAGCAGAGCGGGTTTCATCCCTACCCTCTTCTGATGACCTCGCCCCTTCCTTGGAGGATTGCTATGCCCCAGTATTAGTATAGCCATCATTTCTTCCAAAGTAGCTGTGGCTCCCTTGTCGGTTGGGAAGGGGAGTTGTTCAGCTTCTTCCTCCTTTATTTCTCAAATGAACAGAATTCAGGCATGAAGGAAAAGCAATAAATCACACCGCTTCTGGCTCCCAACACATTTTAGTTTTTATTATTACCCAGCACCAGGGTCACCAAAATGCAGTTCTTGGTTGTGATTTCTTATGTATTCAGAATAGTAATGGACAACTTGAAACATTTAAAGCATTTTTGTAACCTGCAAAGCATCTTTCTAGAATGCTTTAACTTGCTTTTTATATTCAATATATGCATTGTTTACTAGAAGAAGAGAATTTTTTCAGAACTGAGGTTACAGAGTCCACAGTGTGGTCTTTTTCTTCTGTACATCTCAAGAGTGGGGTTTTGTGAAAAGCTTATTTGCAATGGAAACTGCAGAAAAGTTAATAATATACACCTGCTATTGAGAGATACTAAAGTCAGCTGAAGGAAGTTGTAAATCAGGGCTGGTGTCTCTTTAGTGAAAATGTCACCCAGTTAAGTTAGCCAGAGAAGGTCACTTGATAGTTTTTAGGTATATATGCAGGCATAAGCACATGATAGTATTAAAGTACTTTTAATTTGTGTTGTTTGTTTATTTGTTTTTAGGTTACAGACAACAGGGCCTAGAGCTTACTCCTGGTTCTGTACTCAGGAATCATTTCTAGTCATTCTCAGGTTCTCATGGTTGTTAGGGATTAAACCCAAGTCACCATGTCAAGGCAAGTGCCCTGCCTGCTATAAAATCACTCCAGCTCTTAAAGTACTTTTAATTTCATAAACATAGATAAGTTCTATATACAAACATTTACATACTTATATTTTCATCACATGCTTATATTTTCATTTTACTAATTATGCACGAAATTTTAAAATTATAATAGTATACTGTGTCAATTTCAAATTCAGGCACTTTGGAGCCAGAGCAGTAGTTGAGGGAGCTTGCCTTGCATAAGGCTTACCTGGCTTTGATTCTTGGTGGTCCATATAGTCTCTCAAGCACTACCAGGAGTAATCCTTGAGCAAAACTAGGTGTGGCTCCAAAACAAAATAAAGCAATAAGGCAGCGATAGGGCATTTGCCTTGCACGTGGCTGACCCAGAATGGACCTTGGTTCAATCCCCATGTCCCATTTGTTCCCCCAAACCAGGAGCATTTTCTGAGCACATAGCCAGGAGTAACCCGAGTGTGACCAGGTGTAGTCCAAAAACAAACAAACAAACAAAACCCCCCGAAATAAAATAAAATAATGAAAATAAAATAACAGTCTCCCTGCTATCATGTTTCCCCAGAAATCATTTGTGTAATCTTTGTTAAATGTTTGACATAGATCTTTCCAGAATTTGTGTATTTTATATTATTTTTTGTGTATGTGCTTTGAGTTATGCAGAAAAATAAATATATTTAAAGCTAGTATATCTATCTTTAGGTAAACTTAGTGATAGATGTACAAGAATTTCTAAGTATTCATAATTAAAAATATTCTTAGAAATTTGTTCTTAATTACCTGATATGTTTGCAGTACTTTGTGTTATCAATAAAGATGGCATCAAAGTAGACTAGTGTAACAAGATCACAGTTCCAGATTTTCTGGAACCTATAAGTAAAATAATTATTGTTCTTTTAACATTTATAAAATATGAGAATCCTCATTGAATTCCAGGACTGTTCTTAGTTACATATTTTGTTGAGTATTTCTGTTGACTCTGCATTTTGGGGGGCAAATCTCCATCATTTACTTACCAACAGACGTGTCTCTACAGCATTGATTATGTAGCCTTCAAGCTAATAGATATTCTTTATCTTGTGAATTCTTGGCATGTACTATAGTTACTAAAACTTCTAAGTAAATGCAGGAAAATTTCGATGTAGAATCAATTGATAGTTCTTACAGTTCAGTTCTAATGAAAATTGAATATTTGTCCCCTCAACTTTGATATGGTTTTGCTTATTGCACATACCATATGTAATTTGTAAATAATCATTTTAAGAATTTATTAGATTTTTTATGTCAAATAGAGACTTTTTCTCCAGTTTTTATCTGCTTATCTTTATAAATTGCCCATTGGCATGGAGGCAGGGAAAGAGATAGAAAAAATCCATCCAACTATATGTTAAAGGGAGGTAGTTAGCCAGAATCAACCCCACATTTGTTTGGAGTGACAAATGCTGGCCACACCCCTACCTCCCCCAATATCAGCAGATCTTTTATGGTTCATTTGTATATATCTGTAAGTTGCTTACCTTTCTGCTGGAAGCCCAGTAGTAAAATAGTCAGAAAAATGTGTAATTGCAGCTTCTTTCACACAGAAAAAGCCTGTGTTCTCTCTTGAGCATGTATCTTTTTCTTTCTCTCTTTCATATCTCTCTATACTTATCTTAATAAAACTGATTTGCAAAAAATATAAAGGAAAGAAAGAAAATTTATCATTCTACCTTCACAATTCAAATTAATAATTTATTTCCAGAAGTAAACTGTATGTGAAGAGGGTTATTAAACATTTTAAATAGTATATTTTAGTTTTAAATACTAAGGAAATAACATTCATATGAGTCTAGGAAAAATTTAGGAAAGTAAAACCATGTAAAAAACTGGCAACTAGAAATGACTACTTTTTTATTTGGGAGACTGGGGGACATACTTAGCAGATCTCATAGGCTACTCCCAATGTATCCTTGGAGGACCATGTTGTTCTGGGGATGTATTTTGTTTGGCTACATGCAAGGTAATTACTCTAATACTTACACTTTTTCTCAGACCCCAAACGAATAACAAAAAGCTAGCAGAAACAGCCTAAAAACTTGTGTACAGAACTGAGTTTATTATAGTGGAGAACAGGGAGTGGGAGACAGGGAGGTTGAGGGGGAGACAGGCTGGTGGAAGTTGGGGTATTGGGATGTGTAGACGAAACCTTATCAGTAACAGTGTTGTTTGCATGCACCTAAAATTTCAAAAATAAAAATAAAGGGGGCTTGGGGCTGGAGAGATAGCACAGTGGTAGGGCATTTGCTGTGCATGTGGCTGACCTGAAATGGATGAGAGTTCAATTCCTGCCATCCCATAATGGTCCCCAGAGCTTGCCAGGAGTAACCTCTGAGCACTGCCAAATATGACCCCCCAAAAAGGCCTGAGATTTTCATTTAAAAAATAGAAATAGGGCCAGAGTGGTGGTTCAAGAGGTAAGGTGTCTGCCTTGCCTGCGCTAGCCTAAGAAGGACCCCCAGCATCCCATATGATCCCCCAAGCCAGGAGCAATTTCTGAGTGCATAGACAGGATTAACCCCTGAGCATCACCAGGTGTGACCCAAAAACCAAAAGAAGAAGAAGAAGAAGGAGGAGGAGAAGGAGAAGGAGAAGGAGGAGAAGGAGAAGGAGAAGAAGGAGGAGAAGGAGAAGAAGAGGAGGAGGAGAAGAAGAGAAGAGGAGAAGAGAAGAGAAAAGAAGAAGAAGAAGAAGAAGAAGAAGAAGAAGAAGAAGAAGAAGAAGAAGAAGAAGAAGATGATGAAGAAATAAAGCCTTTAATGACTAAGAAAATAAAAGGATGCTGTTAATGGGTTTACTTAGAATATTTAAAATCCCATGTACCAAAAAGAGGCAGCAGTATGAAATGATGAACCAGAACTTATAGTATTATGATCAAGAATTAGAATTTATTAAATTAACTGATAAAAATTTAAGTGAAATTAATTTAGTGTATTTGTCTAATAGACATTTAGTAACCTTCATATTTTACAATATACTATGCTGGGCAAAGTAGAACAAGATGCAAAAACAGATGGTCATACTGCTTATCAATTAAATGCAAATCAACATTACTGAATATTATTTTTTTATCAAAATTTAAAATAAATTCTTAAGTGACCATCAAAATTGGCAAGTATGTGGTTAAGGAAGGACTCTTTATATATTGCTGATGTAACTCTGCATCATATTTGCTTGTATTGCAATTTAGTATACATAATTTTATTATAAACATCTTAAAATATTTATGCCATTTGACTCAATAGTTGAACTTATTTTCTTTATATCAAAGAAAATATTTTTATTTCAAAAGTAAAGAATCATGCACAAAAGTATCAATCATGTTATTTGTGGTAGAAAAAATAAAGAAACCAGGTCCGTACGAGTGAGTAGGGCTTTTGCCTTGCACATGGCCAACCCAGTTCGATCCCATATGGTACTCTGATGTTGCCAGGACTGATTTCTGAGAACAGAGCCAGTCGTAACCCCTGAGCACCACTGGGTGTGGCCCTTACCACGTAAAGAAACTACTTACAAGGGTGCCATAAGTTAAATTTGGTGTAACCTCTTCAATTACTGCATGTTTATGCTAAGTGGTTTTAATTAATGTGCAGATTCTGCTGATGAACTGTGTTTGGTATATTTGGGGATAAAATTAGGAGGTAACACTGCATTTTATCTTTTCTATGAAAGTAAAGATTCCAATGAAATATATCCAATGTTGAATTTCTTTTCCCTATTCCTTTGCTCTATTGATGATGCAGTGAGTCGGAGTCAACACACAGGCTCAGTCGTGCTGCTTTCATGTTTAGGTGATGCCACTCCCATATTTAGGTCATGCTGCCCCCATGTTTAGATCGTGCCACACCTATGTATAGAGATGCCACTCTCATGTTTAGGCACCCATGTTTAGGAATGATGCTCTCATATTTAAGGATGTGCCACTCCCATCTTTAGGTTGTGCTGCTCCCATGTTTAGTTCATGCCACACCTATGTATAGAGATGCCACTCTCATGTTTAGGTTGTGCCACTCTCATGTTTAGGTATGATGCTACCATGTTTAAAGTTGTGCTGTTCTCATGTTTAGGTTGTGCTGCTTCCATGTTTAGATTGTGCTGCTCCCATGTTTAGGTTGTGCTGCTCCCATGTTGAGGTCATGTTGCTCCCATGTTTAGGCATGATACTACCACGTTTAATCACCTTCTACCTTTGGCGCTTACACGTGTGCTTGCCCAGGGTCACACCCTGAATACAGTCTTTACACATCTAATCTTTGTGACATTGTTCTCACTGGGAAGAAAGCTCACCTTTGGTTTTAGTGCTCACACACACCAGGCTGCTGTCCAGTTGGGAATCACTTGGGCTCCGGACATCAGGCAGCAAAGCTGCCATGCGAGGCCCTTGTGGTTACACCCAGGAGTGAATGCACAGTCTCACACTTTCAGGCAAGCTCTTTAATTATGGGATCCTCATTCTCCCCCAAATACCTGAATTCTAAAGCTTATGAGTTTGTGTTCTGGGTATTTGGGTGAATTTCTTCCTTCCTTCCTTCCTTCCTTCCTTCCTTCCTTCCTTCCTTCCTTCCTTCCTTCCTTCCTTCCTTCCTTCCTTCCTTCCTTCCTTCCTTCCTTCCTTCCTTCCTTCCTTCCTTCCTTCCTTCCTTCCTTCCTTCCTTCCTTTCTTTCTTTCTTCTTTTGTTTGCATTTTTTATTTAAACATCTTGATTACAAATATGATTGTGATTAGGTTTCAGTCATGTAAAGAACACCCCCCTTCACCAGGGAAACATTCCCACCACCAATGTCCCAAATATCCCTCCATCCCACCCCCCCCCACCTGTCTCTAGACACGCTTTCCAGTTCCCTCATTCATTCACATGATTATGGTAGTTCTCTGTGTAGTTATTTCTATAACTGCACTCACCATTCTTTGTGGTGAGCTTCATGAAGTGATCTGGAAGTTCCAGCCCTCCTCTCATTGTCTCTGAGGATTGTTGCAAAGATGACTTTTATTTTTCTTAAAACCCATAGATGAATGAGACTATTCTGCGTCTCTCTCTCTCTCCCTCTGACTTATTTCACTCAGCATGATAGACTTTATGTACATTCATGTATAGGAAAATTTCATGATTTAATCTCTCCTGATGGCTGCATAATATTCCATTGTGTATATGTACCACAGTTTCTTTAGCCATTCGTCTGTTGAAGGGCATCTTGGTCGTTTCCAGAGCCTGGCTATTGTGAATAGTGCTGCAATAAATATAGGTGTGAGGAAGAGGTTTTTGTATTGTATTCTTGTGTTCCTAGGGTATATCCCTAGGAGTGGAATAGCTGGGTCAAATGGGAGCTCAATTTTCAGTTTTTGGAGGAATCTCCATATCGCTTTCCATAGAGGTTGGACTAGACAGCATTCCCACCAGCAGTGGATAAGACTTCCTTCCTCTCCACATCTCTGCCAGCACCAATTGTTCTCATTCTTTGTGATGTGTGCCAATCTCTGTGGTGTGAGATGGTATCTCATCGTTTTGATTTGCATCTCCCTGATGATCAGTGATGAGGAGTATTTTTCATGGCATTACTTTCCCCAACTTTAAACTGTACTGCAAAGCAGTAGTTATCAAAACAGCATAGTATTGGAATAAAGACAGACCCTCAGTGGAATAGGCTTGAGTTCTCAGAAAATGTTCCCCAGACATACAATCACCTAATTTTTGACAAGGGAGCAAGAAATCCTAAGTGGAGCAGGGAAAACCTCTTCAACAAGTGGTGCTGGCAGAACTGGTTAGCCGCTTGCAAAAAAGCGAACATAGACCCCCTGTTAGCATCATGTACGAAGGTAAAATCCAAATGGATTAAAGACCTTGATATCAGACTTGATACCATAAAGTATATAGAACAACACGTAGGCAAAACACTCTATGACATTGAGACTAAAGGCATGTTCAAGGAGGAAACTGCACTTTCCAAACAAGTGGAAGCAGAGATCAACAGATGAGAATACATTAAGCTGAGAGGCTTCTGCACCTCAAAAAAAAATAGTGCCCAGGATACAAGAGCCACCCACTGAGTGGGAGAAACTGTTCACCCAATACCCATCAGATAAAGGGCTAATATCCAAAATATACAGGGCACTGACAGAACTTTACAAGAAAAAAACATCTAATTGCATCAAAAAATGGGGAGAAGAAATAAACAGACACGGATAAAAAAAAGAAATACAAATCGCCAAAAGGCACATGAAAAAATGCTTTCTTTCTGATATCTCCTGCTCAAGGATTAGAAGACTTAACATGCTTATAATCAGCATCCTTCCAAAAGCAATTTACAGAATTCCAAATTTATAGAATTTACAAAAGTCCGATGGCATTCTTCAATGAAATTGGAATGAAACCAGAGAAAACCTAAATTTCCAAAGCAGTCAAGCAAAAAGAATGGTGGTATCTTGTTCTTTGACTTCAACCCAACTACAAGCCTTTGTATTAAAATAAAAATAGATGCATAGATTAGTGGAATAGACTTAGGTATTCAGAAATACATCATCACATAAATTGACAGCTAATTTACAATAGAGGAGTTAAGATCAGGTGGTGGAGAAAGGAATGTGTAAGGAATTCTTTGGGCAAATAATATTACGTGTCATACCACGCACCACACAGATGAAAGGTTTAGATACTTCATCTGAAACCTTAGAATATAGAGAAGTACACTATACTATTGGCTCCATAGATGTCCTTGGGTTTTTCTAGCAAGAGAAACAAAAGTAAAAATAAACAAATAAGATTACATCAAACCGAAAAGATGTCTCATTACAAAATCCACTATTATTCAAACGAATATATACCCTGTTGAATGAAAAAAGCAGTTTTGCATTATAGGACTAATAAAAGTCTGATACTCAGTATCCATAAAGAACTTACTGAACTTGCCAGCATAAGAACAAACAACCCCATAAAAGTTGACAAAAAAGCTGAATAGGCATTTTACCAATGAAATTTAAGTAGTCTAGTAGTCTATGAAAAATGCTTGTTATCATTTATTATCAGGGAAATGTAAATCAAAATAAAAATGAGCTATCACCTTAGACCTTTGAGAATGGTCTATATTTAAAAAGACCAGGGGTGGGAAAGACACTGGCTGCTGAGAGCAGCAATAAAAAGAAATGCTTGTTTCATCGGGCCCCAGGCCTCTGGGAACAATGGGCCATGGCTCCTGTGGCTCCTATTAAAAATAAATGCCATTTTAATCCAGAAAGTCCACTCTTAGGTGTCTCTCCAAAGAGCACATACATCCACACAGCAGAACTCCTATTTGAGTATACATATGCACTCCTCTGTTCATTGCTGTGCATTTTGCTGTCTAAAATAGAGAAGCAACCCTAATACCCAACGACAAATGACTAGAAAAAGAAGTTGTAGTATATATTTTAAGTAGACTACTACTTGGCTATTTTTTTAATATTTTATTTAAGCACCTTGATTACATACACGATTGTGTTTGGGTTTCAGTCATGTAAAGAACACCACCCATCACCAGTGCAACATTCCCATCACCAATGTCCCAAATCTCCCTCCTCCCCACCCGACCCCCGCCTGTACTCTAGACAGGCTTTCCATTTCCCTCATATATTTAATTGGCTATTTTTTAAAAGAAAATTTTTCCTTTTGCAGAGCCATAGTGATAATACAGCAGATAAAGTACTTGATTGCATGTGGCACCCTATAAGTTTCTTTGAGCACCACCAGGAATAATTCCTGAATGCTGAGTCAGGAATAACCCCTAAATATTGCTGGGTATGGTTTAAAAATCAAAAATAGGTAAACAAATAATGTGAAAAGTTTAAGAAAGAAAAAGGAAAATTTTCCTTTTGCAATAATGTGAATGGAATTGCAGGTGTTACACTTGGTGAAATAAATTAGGAGAGAGACAAATAGCAGATGATCTCATATGTGACATATAAAAAATATCAAAGTAAAGAAACAGACAGGACCAAATGAAAACAAAACCCTGGGATTCTGTCTGCAGAGCTGAGACAATAGCGGGTAGGGAAATGGCTGGGGAGAGGTATCTACTCTCCCAGAGTGCTCGGAAAATCTAGTAACTTTGATGTGTGCATGGTGCAAACACTGCTATTTTATTCCTATAAAATATAGTAACTCAGTGTTGCCACAGTTAAAATAGTAATCAAAAGATAAAAAAATTGGAAAACCTCACTTTAAGTGGATGAAAGTTTATTTAAAAGGGGTGAATATAAATTTTTAAAATATTTTTTGTGACCAACTTGAATTATAAGTCTTTCACAGTAATATTTAAGGTACATAATGACATTGAATCAGGGGTATACCCACCACCAGTTGTAGTCCTCCCTCCAATCCTGTTTTCAGCATTCCCCTCCTTTGCTCCCCAGACTGCTAGTATAACTGGTTCCCTCTGTGTATAGCTTGTTGAAGATTGGGTATTGATTATATTGTTGTTGTCTTTGGATTTGGTGTAATTTTAAGAAAGAAAAGGGGCTTTATGATTTCTCTACTTGAGAGTATAGTTCTACAGCTAAGGCTGAGTGTACTTATAATTTTTACTTAGGGCTTGGCTGTGGCACTAAGAAGCAGTGTCAGAATCTAGAGAAGCCACAAAAACCCTCAGAAGATAAGTTCTACTAATAACTTGCAGTGGGCTCATGCTGGCACTTGATGATTCCAAAAAAGGTGACAGTAGGCAGTGTAAACTGCCCTGCCCGTAGTTATGGTACAGTCTGTCAAAGAAGTCCTTCTTGACCGGGCGAGGCAATCAGCAGAAGCACTGAAGCATCGCCCTGTAGCTTGGGCTGGATGCAGATATATTAATATTCATACCATTATCATGCAGCCTCTCTTAAAGCTGGCAACAGCAATCTTTTCTTTTAAGTGCAGATCTAAATTCTGCTGCTTGATTATATGCTGAGTAGGGAAATGCTCCTTATAATTTGTTCTCAGTGCCCTCCTTCATTTCAGTAGTCTGTCATTTTTCATTGTGAGCTAACTGAAAGGGAAAGTGGCCACTTCCTCCCCATTCTTATTGGCATGACAGGTTTTACATAACCTTAGTATATTAGAACAGAAAAGAGGGAGGAGAAAGTATTGACAGAGTAGGAAGAAAGAACTCTACCATTTTATGTGAAAAGATAAATTAATTAGAGTGAAGTCTTTATTCCATTAAAGCCATGGGATTCATAGTACATTCTAACTCTTCAGTTTACCTTCCATTTATTAAAATATTTACTTGAAGGATTTTATGCTTGTGAAAACATCTGATGCTCAGATTTAATAACTAGTCTCTGTTTCCTAATTTAAAATTCTTTCAGAGTTCCTTTATGATTTCATTCCTAAACGCTCATCACACAATGATTGTTACCCGGAAAGGGTATGATTTCCCCAGTTCTTCCTGGAGCAGCACTCTTAGAACTGTACCTGAACAGGCATTCTGAATATTGACCTTCCAGTGGATGGAAGTGGTACCTATGCTGTAATGTATCTGGAAATGTTAGCTCTTAAGTTCTCGTGGAATTAATTTAGAAACAATTAATTTGGTTGTTTAGCAATGTGCCCATTTAATCTGTTTTCAAATTTATACCACAGTTTACAGAATTGTCAAGGTTTATTTTGAAAAAAAATTTACGAAAAGTTTAGAATTCACCTGTGAAGTCCTTATTCATTTATTCATTTGTCTTCCCATCTTTTAATCTGCATCATTTTAGGTTAAGTTGTAGATGACAAAATTTCATCCTTAAATACCATGACAATTTCTGAAAACACGATATTGTTCTGCATCATCACAGTCTAACATACTATAGACAATTATAATCTATAATACAACAGAGCCCTATCATTGTATTCATAGTATATATTTAGAATTCTCTTATATTTTTAAGTTAAAATATTTATTTAAACACCATAATTACAAACATGGTAGTAGTTGGGCTTCAGTAATAAAAAAGTACACCCCCCCTTCATCAGTGCAACCTTCCTACCACCAATGCCCCCTCTCCCTCCTTCATTATTTGAAGAGTCAAGGCCAGTTGTTTTGTAAGTTGTCTCTCAAGTTGCATTTATTGGATCCTTTGAGACTATATTCCAGTTACACATGGTTCTGCAAGAACACTTGTCCATAAAGTTTTATGTCAGGAGCTATAAAATATCACTTTGATTTTGAAAATATTAGGAGTAATCACCTAATTAAGATTATGTTGCTAGATTTCTCCAGTAGGAAAATACTCCTGATTATTGATGATTAATATGTGATCCAGGAGATGATTCTTTTAGTTTTTTCCCCCTTATGAGTTTTCATCCAATCATTTAATTTCAGGATCCATTAATGCTTCTTCTCTGATGTGTTTCAGAATGGTAATTTTTTCATAATGGAATTTCCTAGTTTATAAATTCTGTTTCAGAAGTACTCTCCTCCCCTCCCCAACTCTTTGTACTACTGCCTTAAGACTATTTATGATTAATGGATTTCTTTGAAGTTTTGTGTGATATTATCCTTTATTATTTTGATAGTCAAATTATCTAAATATGGTCAAAGGTATAATAACCTTTAGGATCAATCTCTCTGCCTTTCTACATGTTCACATTAGTCTGGGTTTTGGTAATTATTTTCTAGTGGAAAAGATGTTTTAGGTTTGCCTTAAATTTTTCTTCCCTCAGTTCTGGAACTAGGATTTTAAAAGAGTCTTGGTATTTTTTCATTGGAAACGGTACTTTGATGCTTCATCTATCATACTAGAAATATTCTTTGCTACTGGTGCCTTTGCTTCTGAGAATTTCACATGAACATAAATAACATTTGCAATATTTTTTGTTTTTTTTTTGTAGTACATTTTATGCTGTGTTTATTACCCTATTAAATGTTTTAAGATTAGTTATTTTTATTTTTTAATTTAAACAACATGGTTACAAGGTTGTTTAAAATACAGTTCTTTTTTCTACAGATAAAGTTGTTCATGATTGAGTTACAGTCTTACAATGTACAGCAAGCAACCTTCACCAATGCATATTTCCTGCCATCAATGTCTCCAGTTTCCTGCATTTTCCTTCTCTCTCTCTCTATCTCGCTCTTTTTTTGTTGTTTTGTTTTGTTTTGTTTCTGGGTCACACCCGGCAACGCTCAGGGGCTACTCCTGGCTCTACACTCAGAAATCTCCCCCAGCAGGCTCGGGGAACCATATGGTGTGTCAGGATTCGCACCACCGTCTTTCTGCATGCAAGGCAAATGCCCTACCGCTGTGCTATCTCTCCAGCCCCTCTCTTTTTCTTCCCTTTTTCCCCCTTATAGACACTTTGATTTGCAATACAGTGCACATTTCCTGCCACCAATGTTTCCAGTTTCTGTCTCCCTCCCCAACCTTCCCCTTCCCTCCACCCCTTCTTCCTGCCACTCCCCTCTCACTTCTGGGTTAGGATTTTACTAATTTTACTTCTCTCTCTCTCTCTCTCTCTCTCTCTCTCTCTCTCTCTCTCTCTCTCTCTCTCTCTCTTTCTCTCTCTCTCTCTCTCTCTTCTTTTTTGACACTGTGGTTTGAACTATTATTGAAGTGGTGCCATGCATGTCATTTTATTCCTTTTTAGCACCCAGTTCTTGTCTAGAGTGACCAGTTCCAACTATCATTGTCATAGTAGAACTTTCTCTACTCTAACTGTATTTTCTGTTCTTTTTGGCAAGCTTCCTTTCATGGACCTCTCCTCTTGATCCTCATCTCTGTTGTCTCTGGATAATATTATCATACTATCTTTCTTTATTGTTGTTATATCCCACAGATAGATGAGATTATTCTGTTTATCCCTCTCCCTCTGACTCATTTCACTAAGCATAATAATCTCCGTGACCTTCCATGTATAGGCAATTTTCATGACTTCATTTTTCCTTATTGCTGCATAATATTCTATTGTGTAGCTATATCACAGTTTTTAGTCATTCATCTGTTGTTGGACATCTGGGTTGCTTCTAGATTCTGGATATTGTAGATAGTGCTCCAGTGAACATAGGAGTACAGAGGGCACTTTTGTATTGTTTTTGTGTTTTTAGGATATATCCCTAGGAGTGGTATTGCTGGGTCATAAGGAAGCTCAAATTCCAGGTTGCTTTTGCTTGTTTGTTTTTGGGCTACACCCCATGGCACTCAGGGGTTACTCCTGGCTCTGTCCTCAGAAGCTTGGGGGACCATATGGGATGCCAGAGAATGAACCCGGGTTGGCCATGTGTAAGGCAAATGCTCTATCCTCTGCACTATCACTCTAGCTCTCAATTTACAATTTTTTGAGGGATGTTCTTATACAATCACATTTTGTAAAAATCAGCAGTTTATATTATTCCCTTTAACACAGATAGCAAAAGGACTTCCCACTGCCCCATTCATTACAGTATTTTTTTTCTTTGAAAACTTATTATTTTTCTGAAAACTCTTATTCTTAGCATCAGGGAAGTTATCCATTTTCTGAGTTCTACAATTTAGCAAAATATAATTTTAGAATTATTGTGTATTCCAAATAATAACAGACACTAGATTAAAATGTAAGACACCTTTGTAGTTCATAATGCCTTTCAGCATATCCCACGGAGTGTGTTCAAACTAGAGTGAAAATACTAGAATTTTTTAATTTCCTCTATGATTAATAATTGGAAATGCACTTTGCTTACTATATTCAGTTTACATTTAATTCTGGTGTTTCTGGTTTTAAAATTTATGGTTTCCCATGATTCCAACAACAGAGACTGTGAGAAAAATAAAAGTATGTTGGCACCACAATGTCTTGGATTGGACGATCTAGCTTGCCTGGAGCCTAGAGTTGGTCTTGTGCCAGGAAACTTCAGGGGTCGGGTCTCTTTGTATTTAGGCCAAGGTTATTCCTTTCTATGTCCCTCATATTTTGGTGGGCCTATGCAAACAACAATTGCCATTCTAACACCATTTTTACTGTGCTCTTTTGACTCTAATCCTTAAAAAGAACCCACTTAAAATTTGAGGTCAACTTAAGCTAATATGCATGTACATGGAAATGTAGAAAAATACTATGCCTGTAATGTTTAAGGAGTTACGTAAGTTTTATGGCTTTAGATTGCCTTGTGTGCTGTTAAGAAATATAATGTGTTACAATCTGGGGACTTGAGGGACAAAGTAATTGTACATGGATTCTGTCTTATTTATCTTAATGTTCTTTGGCTGAAATTTCAAAGTTAAGATATCAGCAAGGGGACTTCTGAGAATTATGTTATGGGTGATTGTCCTTCCACTGTAACTTTACCTTGTCCTCTTTCTTTGCATCTTTGTTCTCATAATTAAAAATAAAAAAAATTTTAAAAAATTATGGTTTCCTTCTCAAATTTGTCAGCTTTCTTCATCGAATATGCAAAGTGCCAGTAGAATTCAGAAATCTCTTATATATATATATATATATGTAAATATATAAACACCCAGATGAATTTCATTCCACTCCAAATTTATTCCAAATTTATTCATCTACTTCTTAATACCATTTTCACTAGTTTGTGGTTTACCTTTCATGTATGTGTTTTTTAGGTGCAGTATTTTGGGTTTTTTTGGGGGGGCCACACACATTTGATGCTCAAGGGTTACTCCTGGCTAAGTGCTCAGAAATTGCCCCTGGCTTGGGTGGACCATATGGGATGCCAGGGGATAGAACCGCGGTTCTTCCTTGGCTAGCGCTTGCAAGGCAGACACCTTACCTCTAGCGCCACCTCTCCAGCCCCATCATGTATGTGCTTTTTAAAAAAGTATACATGTATCTTGTTACATATCCTTTTCACAAATGTAAATACTATTGTCTTTTGTATCTACCTGTCTCATTTAGCAATATATTTTGTTAGTAAAGAGATATGTTCTTCTTTTAGACTATATGATATTACACTGTATGGCTAGACTACAATTTATTCAACAATATAAGTATGGACATTTTGTGATTACAATATTGCTTTAATAAATAATTTTGTGCATATGTTGTTTTCTCTTTGCAAGATAAATTACTGATTTGGGACACCAGGATCAAAAGGAGAATATAGATGTAGTTTTGTTAGATATTGCCAAATTCTACTCCACTGAGGCTTATCTATTTTGGATTCCTACCAGCAAAATTTGAGTACACCTGTTTCCCACAGCCTCATCCAAAGAGTGTGTGAATACAATTTTGAAGTCTTATCAATCTGATAGATGGAAAATTATATCCCTGTATAGTAAATATGTAATATTTTTATTATGAGTGTAACAGAATTTTTATATGTTTGAGGATAATTTATATACTCTGCCTGGACATGACATTTTCCATATTAAAAAACAGGATATTTGTTTTTATTTTCCCTTGATTATTAATTTCTTTAGATATTTGGAGTATTATATCTTTTATCTTAATACACATGGCATTTATTTTTATATCATATTTTCATTCATCTTTTGACTTACACTTTCATTCTGCATTTCTTCAAAAGTGTAATTGACTTTAATATTCTCCTGTAACACTTTTATTTGAGCCATATTTAGAAATCTTCTCTCACAGCTGACTTAGAAAGGCATTTACCTGCATTCATCTTACCTTGAAGGATTTATTTATTTTTATTTTTTTAGAAGATTGACTTTATTCAGATTTCACAAGTTTTTCAACTAAACCTTTACCTGACCAAGGTCTAATCCAGAAAAGCATATTACAATGGACCCTTTTTGTTACTTTAATCATCTCCAAATCTGTGACAAATTTTTAGTCTTTTCTTATTTCCTGCTGTTAGAAGGATTTATTTTTATAGTTTAGTCTTTGAAATATTAGGGTGTATTTTTGTAAATACTATAAATATAGACTCAAATTTAATGTTAACCATCCAATTTATAGTCACATAGAAAATCACCATATATTGGGGCAGGCATGGTGGCTCAACAGTAGGGTAGCATGTGCTGACCTAGGACAGACCACAGTTTGATCCCCTGGTGTCCCATATGGGCCCCCAAGCCAAGAGTGATTTCTGAGTACATAGCTAGGAGTAACCCCTGAGCATCACTGGGTGTGGCCCCCCAAAAAGCAAAAAACAAAACAAAAATAGAATCACCATATAGTGTTCCAAATATGGTTTATTAAAAGTTTCTCTTTTTTTCTCCTCAGTGATTTGGAGTGCCACCATTAGCATGTATTATATGGTTTATTCTTGTCTTCTCTGTCCCACTGATCTATTTATTTGTCAGTACAGCACTGTTTTTATTATGAAGAATTAATAGAATGATTTAATATGCTGGAGCACTATACTGTGGTGAGTGATCATGTGGTGCCAGGAATGGAACCTAGGGCTTCTGCATACAAAGCCTGCAATCTTTAGCTCTCAGAGTCTTTCCTCAGCACAGTAATTCACATTTTTATCACCTTCTATGCAACAAAAAACTCACATTAGCTATTGACAATTAATATTTTTAATTGTTTTCTAATTATATATTTTTCCATTTAATTAAATTATTTTGAGATGGCTTTATTATAATTCTGATATTTTTTTTTTTTTTTTTTTTTTTTTTTTTTTTTTTTATCTTTATTTAAACACCGTGATTACAAACATGATTATAGTTGTATGATTACAGTCATGTAAAGAGCACCCCCCCTTCACCGGTGTAACATTCCCACCACCAATTTCCCAGATCTCCCTCCTCCCCACCCCCCTACACCTGTACTCGAGACAGGCTTTCTACTTCCCACATTCATTCACATTTTATGATAGTTTTCAGTGTAGTCATCTCTGCAACTGCACTCATCACTCTATGTGATGAGCTGCATGTCCTGAGCTGCACCTACCAGCCCTCATCTCTCTTGTCTCTGAGATATTGTTAAAAATGTCCTTCATTTTTCTTAAAGCCCATAGATGAGTGAAACCATTCTGCGTCTTTCTCTCTCCCTCTGACTTACTTCACTCAGCATAATAGATTCCATGTACATCCATGTATTGGAAAATTTCATGACTTCATCTCTCCTGATGGCTGCATAGTATTCCATTGTGTATATGTACCACAGTTTCTTCAGCCACTCATCTGTTGAAGGGCATCTTGGTTGTTTCCAGAGTCTGGCTATTGTAAATAGCGCTGCAATGAATATAGGAGTAAGGAAGGGTTTTTTGTATTGTATTTTTGTGTTTCTTGGGTATATTCCTAGGAGTGGTATAGCTGGATCGTATGGAAGCTCAATTTCCAGTTTGTGAAGGAATCTCCATATCGCTTTCCATAAAGGTTGTACTAGACGGCATTCCCACCAGCAGTGAAAAAGAGTTCCTTTCTCTCCACATCCCCGCCAGCACTGCTTGTTTTCCTTTCTTGTGATGTGTGCCAATCTCAGTGGCGTGAGGTGGTACCTCATAGTAGTTTTGATTTGCATCTCCCTGACGATTAGTGATGTTGAACATCTTTTCATGTGCCTTTTGGCCATTTGCCTTTCTTCTTTTTCAAAGTGTCTGTTCATTTCTTCTCCCCATTTTTTGATGGGGTTAGTTGTTTTTTTCTTGTATAGTTCTGTCAGTACCTTGTAAATTTTGGATATTAGCCCTTTATCTGATGTGTATTGGGTGAATAATTTCTCCCACTCAGTGGGTGGCCTTTGTATTCTGGGCGCTATTTCCTTTGAGATGCAGAAGCTTTTCAGCTTAATATAGTCCCATCTGTTTATCTCTGCTTCCACTTGCTTGGAAAGTGCTGTCTCCTCCTTAAAGATGCCTTTAGTCTCAATGTCCTGGAGTGTTTCACCTACATGTTGTTCTATATACCTTATAGTTTCAGTTCTGATATCAAGGTCTTTAATCCATTTGGATTTTACCTTTGTATATGGTGTTAGCTGGGGGTCTGAGTTCGCTTTTTTGCAAGTGGTTAACCAGTTGTGCCAACACCACTTGTTGAATAGGCTTTCCCTGCTCCATTTAGGATTTTTTGCTCCTTTATCAAAAACAAGGTGGTTATATGTCTGAGGAACCTTCTCTGAGTACTCAAGCCTATTCCACTGATCTGAGGGTCTGTTTTTATTCCAATACCATGCTGTTTTTATAACTGTTGCTTTGTAATACAACTTAAAATTGGGGAAAGTAATGCCTCCCATATTCCTTTTCCCAAGGAGTGCTTTAGCTATTCGAGGTTGTTTGTTGTTCCAGATGAATTTCAGAAGTATTTGATCCACTTCTTTGAAAAATGTCATGGGTATCTTTAGAGGAATCGCGTTAAATCTGTACAATGCTTTTGGAAGTATTGCCATTTTAATGATGTTGATCCTGCCAATCCATGAGCATGGTATGTGTTTCCATTTCCGCGTGTCCTCTCTTATTTCTTGGAGCAGTGTTTTGTAGTTTTCTTTGTATAGATCCTTCACATCTTTAGTCAGGTTGACTCCAAGATATTTGAGTTTGTGTGGAACTAATGTGAATGGGATTGTTCTCTTAATGTCCATTTCTTCCCTATCATTATTCGTGTATAAAAAGGCCATTGATTTTTGTGTGTTAATTTTGTATCCTGCCACTTTGCTATACAAATCTATTATTTCTAGAAGCTTTTTGGTAGAGTCTTTAGGGTTTTCTAAGTAGAGTATCATGTCATCTGCAAACAGTGAGAGCTTGACTTCTTCCTTTCCTATCTGAATTCCCTTGATATCTTTTTCTTGCCTAATCGCTATAGCAAGTACTTCCAGTGCTATGTTGAATAGGAGTGGTGAGAGAGGACAGCCTTGTCTTGTACCAGAATTTAGAGGAAAGGATTTTAGTTTTTCTCCATTGAGGATAATATTTGCCACTGGCTTCTGGTAGATGGCTTTGACTATATTGAGAAAGGTTCCTTTTATTCCTATCTTGCTGAGAGTTTTAATCAAGAATGGGTGTTGAACCTTATCAAATGCTTTTTCTGCATCTATTGATATGACCATGTGATTTTTATTTTTGTTGTTGTTTATGTTGTGTATTATATTAATAGATTTACGGATGTTAAACCATCCTTGCATTCCTGGGATGAAACCTACTTGATCAAAGTGAATGATCTTCTTGGTGAGGCACTGGATCCTGTTCGCCAGGATTTTGTTGAGGATCTTTGCATCTGTGTTCATCAGGGATATTGGTCTGTAATTTTCTTTTTTGGCAGCATCTCTATCAGGTTTTGGTATTAAGGTGATGTTGGCTTCATAAAAGCTATTTGGAAGTATTCCTGTTTTTTTCGATTTCATAAAAGAGCCTGGCCAGAATTGGTAGTAGTTCCTCTTGAAAGGTTTGAAAGAATTCATTCGTGAATCCATCAGGGCCTGGGCTTTTGTTTTTGGGTAAATTTTTGATTACAGTTTTAATTTCCTCAATAGTGATGGGGGTGTTTAGATATGCTACCTCTTCTTTATTCAACCGTGGAAGGTTATATGAGTTCAGAAATTTATCCATTTCTTCCAGGTTCTCATATTTAGTGGCATAGAGTTTCTCAAAGTATTCTCTGAATACCCTTTGAATCTCTGCAGTATCTGTAGTGATCTCCCCCTTCTCATTTCTAATACGCGTTATCAAGTTTCTCTCTTTCTTTTGCTTTGTGAGTTTTGCCAATGGTCTATCAATCTTGTTTATTTTTTCAAAGAACCAACTTCTGCTTTCGTTGATCTTTCGGATTGTTTTTTGGGTTTCCACTTCGTTGATTTCTGCTCTCAGCTTTGTTATTTCCTTCTGTCTCCCTATTTTTGGGTCCTTTTGTTGAGCACTTTCTAGTTCTATTAGCTGTGTCATTAAGCTACTCAGGTAAGCTCCTTCTTCCTTCCTGATGTGTGCTTGCAAAGCTATAAATTTTCCTCTCAGTACTGCTTTTGCTGTGTCCCATAAGTTCTGATAGTTTGTGTCTTTATTGTCATTTGTTTCCAGGAACCTTTTGATTTCCTCCTTGATTTCATCTCGGACCCACTGGTTATTGAGTATGAGGCTGTTTAACTTCCAGGTGTTAAATTTTTTCTTCTGTGTCCCTTTGCAGTTCACATCTAACTTCAGAGCCTTGTGGTCAGCAAAGGCAGCCTGCAAAATGTCTATCTTTTTTATTTTATGGAGGTATGTTTTATGTGCCAGCACATGATCTATCCTGGAGAATGATCCATGTACATTGGAAAAGAATGTGTATCCAGGTTTCTGAGGATAGAGTGCCCTATATATATCTACTAGGCCTCTTTCATCCATTTCTTTTTGCAGGTCTAGTATATTTTTGTTGGGTTTCCATTTGGTTGACCTATCAAGTGTTGACAAGCCTGTGTTGAGGTCTCCCACAATTATTGTGTTATTATTGATATCCTTCTTCAGATTTGTCAACAATTGTATTAAATACTTTGCTGGACCCTCATTCGGTGCGTATATGTTTAGGAGAGTGATTTCTTCTTGCTGTACAAATCCCTTGATTAGTACATAATATCCATCTTTGTCCCTTACAATTTTTCTGAGTATAAAGTTTGTGTCATCTGATATTAGTATGGCCACCCCCGCTTTTTTAAGGGTGTTGTTTGCTTGAATGATTTTCCTCCAGCCTTTGATTTTGAGTCTATGTTTATTCTGACTATTCAGGTGTGTTTCTTGTAGACAGCAGAAGGTTGGCTTCAGTTTTTTGATCCATTTCGCCACTCTGTGCCTCTTAACTGGTGCATTTAGTCCATTGACATTGAGAGAAATAATTGTCATGGGATTTATTGCCATCTTTGTGTAGAAGTTTGGTGTGTTTTTTGTTCTGTCTTGTTTTTAGAGTAGATCTTTCAGTTTTTCTTTTAAGGCTGGTTTTGAGTCTGCAAAGATTTTGAGCTGTTGTTTATCTGTGAAGCCGTGTATACATCCGTCAAACCTGAAACTTAGTTTTGCTGGGTGCAATATTCTTGGCGAAGCATTTATTTCATTGAGTTTTGCCACTACGTCCCACCACTGCCTTCTGGCCTTGAGTGTTTCTGGTGACAGGTCTGCTGTAAATTTCAAGGATGCTCCGTGGAATGTAATTTCCCTTTTCGATCTTGCTGCTTGCAGTATTCTATCTCTATCGGTGGGTTTCATCATGGTGACTAGGATGTGTCTTGGGGTGTTTCTACTGGGGTCTTTTTTAGCTGGTACTCTTCGGGCATGCAGGATTTGGTCACATGTTTTCTTTAGCTCTGGTAGTTTCTCTGTGATGATGTTCTTAACCATTGATTCTTCCTGAAGATTTTCTTCTTGGGTCTCTGGAACTCCAATGATTCTGAAGTTGTTTCTGTTGAGCTTATCAAAGACTTCTATTTTCATCTTCTCATATTCTTTGAGTAAATTTTCCATTGTCTGATCATTTGATTTGAGGTTTTTTTCTAATCTCTTCTGCTGTGTAAAGTTGTTATGCATCTCATCTTCTAAAGCACTAATTCTATCCTCAGCTGCTGTTAACCTGTTGGAAAACTCATCCATTATGTTCTTCAATTCGTCTATTGAGTTTTTCAGACCTGTTATCTGATCTGATATTTCAGTTTGGAGTTTTCTGATTTCTGTCTTCATATTCTCTTGATTTTTATTAGTGCTCTGATTTATACTTTCTTTGATATCTGATAGCAACCTCCATATTTCGTCTCTAAACTCCATTTCTGAAAGACTGCTTAGGTAGTTGGTCGTTGTTGGGTCATCAGAGTTTCCATCTTCATTCTCTATGGTTGAAGTTGGTCTGCGTAGTCTCCCCATTGTCTCGCTTACGCTGTGGGTTTTTCTACGTGTTGTGGTGGTACTCATTGGCGAGGTGGAGTGCGCGGCCGCGAAGCGCAGCGGAGCGGCCGCGCTCCGGCCCCCAAACACTCACCTCAGCCGAGGCAAGCCGTCAGGGGATGCCTGGGGAGGCCCCCAAGTGTCTGCCAAGCAAAGAAACCAGCACAATCCACAACTCCAACAGAAAACTCACAGCCCCAGCGAGACACGCCTTGAAGAGATTAATGCTGAATCAGGTCAAAGTTCCCAGGTTGATGCAGGCTGGGGGAGGTCCCAAAATGTCTGCCGGGCCTAGGGGTCCAGCAGTCAGCCTGATCTGCAACTCCGGCCCCCAAACACTCACCTCAGCCGAGGCAAGCCGTCAGGGGATGCCTGGGGAGGCCCCCAAGTGTCTGCCAAGCAAAGAAACCAGCACAATCCACAACTCCAACAGAAAACTCACAGCCCCAGCGAGACACGCCTCAGCCGAGGCAAGCCGTCAGGGGATGCCTGGGGAGGCCCCCAAGTGTCTGCCAAGCAAAGAAACCAGCACAATCCACAACTCCAACAGAAAACTCACAGCCCCAGCGAGACACGCCTCAGCCGAGGCAAGCCGTCAGGGGATGCCTGGGGAGGCCCCCAAGTGTCTGCCAAGCAAAGAAACCAGCACAATCCACAACTCCAACAGAAAACTCACAGCCCCAGCGAGACACGCCTCAGCCGAGGCAAGCCGTCAGGGGATGCCTGGGGAGGCCCCCAAGTGTCTGCCAAGCAAAGAAACCAGCACAATCCACAACTCCAACAGAAAACTCACAGCCCCAGCGAGACACGCCTCAGCCGAGGCAAGCCGTCAGGGGATGCCTGGGGAGGCCCCCAAGTGTCTGCCAAGCAAAGAAACCAGCACAATCCACAACTCCAACAGAAAACTCACAGCCCCAGCGAGACACGCCTCAGCCGAGGCAAGCCGTCAGGGGATGCCTGGGGAGGCCCCCAAGTGTCTGCCAAGCAAAGAAACCAGCACAATCCACAACTCCAACAGAAAACTCACAGCCCCAGCGAGACACGCCTCAGCCGAGGCAAGCCGTCAGGGGATGCCTGGGGAGGCCCCCAAGTGTCTGCCAAGCAAAGAAACCAGCACAATCCACAACTCCAACAGAAAACTCACAGCCCCAGCGAGACACGCCTCAGCCGAGGCAAGCCGTCAGGGGATGCCTGGGGAGGCCCCCAAGTGTCTGCCAAGCAAAGAAACCAGCACAATCCACAACTCCAACAGAAAACTCACAGCCCCAGCGAGACACGCCTCAGCCGAGGCAAGCCGTCAGGGGATGCCTGGGGAGGCCCCCAAGTGTCTGCCAAGCAAAGAAACCAGCACAATCCACAACTCCAACAGAAAACTCACAGCCCCAGCGAGACACGCCTCAGCCGAGGCAAGCCGTCAGGGGATGCCTGGGGAGGCCCCCAAGTGTCTGCCAAGCAAAGAAACCAGCACAATCCACAACTCCAACAGAAAACTCACAGCCCCAGCGAGACACGCCTTGAAGAGATTAATCTAATTCTGATATTTTTAATGTATTGTCAAATTATTTGAAAAATTTAGTAGCCTTACTATTTCAAATTTTTAGCCCTCTAATTATTTTCTCTAAATTGGTTTCTAAACTAATTTTGATGATTGGTTCTTCTATCAAAATAATTAAAAAGAATTAGCTACATTAAGCATCTTCATTCTTCATGGTAAAAGGATTGACACATGGGTCACCCAATAAATAAGATGTTTATATATGTATTTTTAATCAGGTAGATAATATAATAGCTTGTTTTATTTGTATGTATTAATAATGCATTTTGAATATTTTAAAGCCTTTTTAGTACCTTAACATAATTATATAATTCTGCTTAGAAATACTAATGTGGTCAGTTATATAAAGAACTTTCTGAAAGGAATTTGTCCTGCTGTGAGATTGCCGACTGGGAGGAAGCTGAAGGGACCTGTTAGCTTTGTGGCCACACATTCTTTCTAACTAATGAAACCCACTGCAACACGCAGAAAAAGTCATAATATGAGCATGACAATGAGGAAACCTCGCAGGCACACACTATGAACAGAGAATGAAGATGATAGCTCTGATGACCCAAAAAATACTTACCATCTGGTTAACTTCTCAGATAAGGAGTTTAGAATAGAAATATGGAAAATCCTCATGGAAAGCAAAGAAAACATTGCTCTAGATGAACAGAACACAAAGACAGAAATCAGAAAACTCCAAACTGAAATAACAGATCTGAAAAACATGGTAGCTCAACTGAAAAACTCAATGGACAGCCTCTACAACAGGGTAACATCAGCTGAGGACATAATCAGTGAATTGGAAGATTAAATGAAGAACAACTCCATACGGCAAAAGAGATTGGAAAAGAACCTTAAGACAAATGATCAGACTATGGAAAAAGTATTCAAGGAATGTGAACAGATGAAAATAGAAGTCTTTGATAAACTCAACAGAAACAACATTAGAATTATTGGAGTCCCAGAGCCCCAGGAAGGAGATCCCCAGGAAAAATCAACAATCAAAGACATCATCACAGAGATACTCCCAGAGCTAAAGACTGCATGCAATTAAATCCTGCATGACCAAAGAGTACCAGCTAAAAGAGACCTGAAAAAAAACACCCCAAGACACATCCTCCTTACAACGATGAATCACACAGATAGAGATAGAAAACTGAAAGCAGCAAGATCAAAAAGGGAAATTACATTCAAAGGAGCATCCTTAAAACTTATAGCATACATGTCACAAGAAACTCTCAAGGCCAGAAGACAGTGGTGGGATATTGTGACAAGACTGAATGAAATGGATGCCTCATCTAGAATACTGTACCCAGCCGAACTCATGTAAAGGTTTGAAGGAAGGATACAGATATTCACAGATAAACAACAGCTCAGAAACCTCACAGGTGCAAAACCATCCTTAAAAGAAAAACTAAAAGGTCTACTTTAAGACAAGACAGACCAACAAACACACCAAACTTATACACAAAGATGACATTAAATCCCATGACAATCATCTCCCTCAATGCCACTGGACTAAATGCACCAGTTAAGAGACAGAGTGGCTAAATGGATCAAAAAGATGAATCCAATCTTCTGCTGCCTACAAGAAACACACCTGAATAGTCAGAACAAACATAGACTCAAAATCAAAGGCTGAAGGAAAATCATCCAAGCAAACAACATACTTAAAAAAAGCTGGGGTGGCCATATTAATATAAGACAACACAAACTTTAGACTCAGAAAAGTTGTAAGGGACAAAGATGGACACTTTGTACTAATCAAGGGATATGTGCAACAATAAGAAATCACACTACTAAATATGTACGCACCCAATGAGAGACCAGAAATTTATCTAATACAATTATTGACATTTTGAAAGAAGACAACAATAGTAACACAATAATTGTGGGAGACCTCAATGTGGTCTTGTCAATACTTAATAGGTCAACCAAACTGAAACAACAATATACTAATATACCAACAAAAATATACTAGCTCTGAAAAGAGAAATGGGAGAAAGAGGACTAGTAGATATATATTGAACACTCCATCTCCAAAAACCTGGAAACACATTCTTCTTCAGTGTACATAGGTCATTCTTCAGGATAGATCACATGTTGACACATAAAACATACCTCCATAAAACAAGAGGATAGAAATTTTTCAGGCTACCTATGCTGACCACAAGGCTCTGAAATTAGATGTGAACTACAAAGGGACACAGAAGAAATACTTTAACAACTGGAAATTAAACAGCCTGATACTGAACAACGAGTCGGTCCAAGATGAAATCAAAGAGGAAATCAAAACTTTCCTGGAAAAAAATGCCAATGAAGACACAAACTATCAGAATCTATGGGACACAGCAAAAGCAGTATTGAGAGGAAAATTTATAGCTTTACAAGCATACAACAGGAAGGAAGAAGAGGCATACCTAAACAGATTAATAATACAGCTTTTAAAATTAGAAAATGACCAGCAAAATTAACCAAAAATAAGGAGACAGAAGGAAATAACTAAGTTGAGAGCAGAAATCAGTGAAGTGGAAACACAAAAAAAAACAATCTGAAAAAAAAATCAACGAAAGTAGAAGTTGGGTTTTTGAAAAAAGAAAAAAACAAGATTGATAGGCCATTGGCAAAACTCACAAAGAAGGAGAGAGAAACTTGATAACCTGTATTATAAATGAAAAGGGGGAGATCACTACAGATATTGCAGAGATCCAAAGGGTAATTAGAGACTACTTTGAGAAACTCTATGCCACTAAACATGAGAACTTCGAAGAAATGGATAAATTCTTGGACTCTTATAACCTTCAACGGTTGAGTAAGGAAGATGTAGCATATCTAAACACCCCCAATCACTATTGAGGAAATTAAAATGGTAATCAAATGTCTGCCCAAAAAGAAAAACTCAGGCCCAGATGGATTTGCTAGTGAATTCTTTCAAAGCTTTCAAGAGGAACTACTACCAATCCTAGCCAGGATCTTTCATGAAATTGAAAAAAACAGGAACACTTGCAAAATGCTTTTATGAAGCCAATATCACCTTGATACCAAAACCAGACAGAGATGCTACGAAAAAAGAAAATTACAGACCAATATCCCCGATGAACACAGCTGTAAAGATCCTCAACAAAATCCTGGTAAATAGTATCCAATGCCTCATCAAGAAAACCATTCACTACGATCAAGTAGGTTTCATCCCAGGAATGCAAGGATGGGTTTAACATCCATAAAACTATCAACATAATACACAACATCAACAACAAGGAAAATAAAAATCACATGATCATATCAATATACGTAGAGAAAGCATTTGATAAGGTCCAACAGCCATTCTTGATCAAAACTCTCAGCAAGATGAGAATGAAAGGAACCTTTCTCAATATAGTTAAGGCCATCTACCACAAGCCAATGGCAAATATTATTCTCAGTGGAAAAAACTAAACCTTCCCTCTAAATTCTGGTTCAAGACAAGGCTGTCCACTCTCACCACTCCTATTCAACATGGTACTGGAAGTACTTGCTATAGCGAGTAGGCAAGGAAAAGATATCATGGACATCCAGATAGGAAAGGAAGAAGTCAAGTTCTCACTGTTTGCAGATGACATGATACTCTACTTAGAAAACCCTAAAGACTACCAAAAAGCTTCTAGAAACAATAAATTCATACAGCAATGTGGCAGGCGACAAAATTAACACAGAGAAATCAATGGCCGTTTTATACACCAATGATTATAGGAAAGAAATGGACATTAAGATAACAACCCCGTGCTCGCTTCGGCAGCACATATACTAAAATTGAAATGATACAGGGAATTTAGCATGGCCCCTGAGCACGGATGACACTCAAATTCGTGAAGCGTTCCATATTTAAAAAAAAAAAAAAGGAAAGAAAACAACCCCATTCACATTAGTGCCACACAAACTCAAATATATTGGAGTCTACTTGATCAAAGACGTGAAGGACCTATACAAAGAAAACTATAAAAAACCCTGCTCCAAGAAATAAGAGAGGACACAGGAATTGGAAACGCATACCCTGCTCATGGATTGGCAGGGTTAACATCATTAAAATGGCAATACTCCCCAAAACATTATACAAATTTAATGCCATCCCTCTAAAGATACCGATGGCATTCTTCAAAGAAGTGGATCAAACACTTCTGAAATTCATTTGGAACAATAAACACCCTCGAAAGCTAAAGCAATCCATGGGAAAAGAAATATGGAAGGCATTACTTTCCCCAAGTTTAAACTGTGTTACAAAGCAATAGCTATCAAAACAGCATGGTATTGGAATAAAGACAGACCTTCAGATCAGTGGAGTAGGATTGAGTACTCAGAGAATTTTCCCCAGACATACAATCATCTAATTTTTGATAAAGGAGCAAGAAATTCTAAATGGAGCAGGGAAAGTCTCTTCAACAAGTGGTGTTGGCACAACTGGTTAGCTACTTGCAAAAAAGCGAACTTAGACCTTCAGCTAACATCATGTACGAAGATAAAATCCAAATGGATTAAAGACCTTGATATCAGACCTAATACCAAAAGGTATATAGAACAACACATAGGTAAAACACTCCATGAATTGAGACTAAAGGCATCTTCAAGGAGGAAACTGCACTCTCCAAACAAGTGGAAGCAGAGATAAACAAATGGGAATATATTAAGCTGAGAAGCTTTTGCACCTCAAAGGAAATAGTGCCCAGGATACAATAGATACCCACTGAGTGTGAGAAATTATTCACCCAATACCCATCAGATAAGGGGCTAATATTCAAAATATACAAGGCACTGACAGAACTTTACAAGAAAAAAAATCTAATATCATCAAAAATGGGGAGAAGAAATGAACAGACACTTTGACAAAAAAGAAATACAAATGGCCAAAGGGCACATGAAAAAATGCTCCACATCACTAAGTCATCAGGAAGATGCAAATCAAAACAACTATGAGGTATCATCTCACGCCACAGAGATTGGCACACATCACAAATAATGGGAACAAACAGTGCTGGTGGGGATGTGAAGAGAATGGAACTCTTATCCACTACTGGTGGGAATGCCATCTAGTCCAACCTTTATGGAAAATGATGTGTAGACTCCTCCAAAAACTGGAAATTGAGCTCCCATATGACCCACCTGTACCACTCCTAGGAACCCTAGCAACTCAAAAATACAATACAAAAATCTCTTTCTCACACTGTATTCATTACAGCACTATTTACAATAACCAGACTCTGGAAACAACCAAGATGCCCTTCAACAGATTAATGGCTAAAGAAACTGTGGTACATATACAGAATGGAATATTATACAGTAGTTGGGGGAGATGAAGTTATGAAATTTTCCTATACATGGATGTACATGGAATCTATTATGCTGCATGAAATAAGTCAGAGAGAGAGAGAGATGCAGAATAGTCTCATTCATCTATGGGTTTTAAGAAAAATAAATGATATTCTTGTAATAATTTTCAGAGACAAAAGAGAGGAGAGCTGGAAGTTCCAGCTCACTACATGAAGCTCATCAGGAAGAGTGATGAGTGCAGTTAGAGAAATAACTACATTGAGAACCATCTTAACAATGTGAATGAATGAGGGAAGTAGAAAGCCTGTCGAGTACAGGTGGGGGTGGGGGGTGGGGAAGAGGGAGATTTGGGACATTGGTGATGGGAATGTTGCACTGGTGAAGGGGGGGGGGTGTTTTTTACATGACTGAATCCCAAGCACAATCATGTTTGTAATTAATGTGTTTAAGTAAAAATATTAATTAAAAAATAAATTTTTTATATTCAGCTCAACACACTAATTTTTAGAATAAATCCTAGTTTGTCTTAAATATATGATTTACTTAATGTAATATTTATTCTTTTTGTCAGTATTTACACTCTTTTCATTGGTGGATATATGTGCTTAGTATTTTGCTTAGGTTTGGTAATTATTATTTCTTGCTTAAGAAAATAATTGCCTTATTTTTAATACTGTGGACCAATTTTGATAGTATCGAAATTTTCTGGTGTGTAAAGGTAATTTTACTTTTTGTTAATAGCATATGTAAAATTCTTTGAAAATTTCAAAGATTTTTCAGTTCTGGTTATTGGGTAAAAAAAGAAGTCGGAAGGGGCTACAACTTTTCAAAATACAAAAGTGAATATGGATAAAAAGGACTCAGGAGGAATAAAAAGAAGTTATACCATTTTAAAAACACAACAACTCTAGAAAATAAGAGCATTATTTATTTTTATCACTTTAATTGATAAGTGCCTCTTTTTTCAACCAGAAAACATATCTGCCTCAGCAATTTCTTGCACTTAGGATTTCTCTTTTTGGGGTTACACACCTGTTTTGTCATCACATAGCTCCTCCTCTTTTCCATTCTCCTTACTGGTGACGACTTTGGAGTTTGTTCTGCTGGATTTAAGTAACTCTTTAGCTCCTAATGTGACTTCATTTTTGTAATTTCTTAAATTCTTTGTAGTTTCTATTTCTTAGCTCATATGCATGGTTTTTAGGTGACTTTTTTTAGCCTTCTATTTGAGACTTTTTAAAATTTAGGTGAGTATCATTATCTTCTATGAACCTAAAATTTTGTCACCCTATTTTGGAAAATAAACTTACGGAACTAAAACCTGCACTCATTAAAACACTGCAGTTCTGTTTGTTTTAGCAAATATGTTAGTTACTTCATAATTACAAACAGCACGACTATAATATAGAATACATGTGTTACTCCCAAATGTTCCCCCTGTACATTTATAACCAGTGCCTGCAATAATTACAATAATGTACAATACCAAGAGTTCACCCTGAAACTCAAATCTATTTGTCATTATTTTGGCGTAGGGGTTTCCAATTTGTTGCTCAGCTAGTCAGGGGCTTTTCCTGGAAATTCTCAGCCAGTCAGGCTGGCAGTTTAATGTGTGATACCAAGGACATGGTGCTATTGGGGACACTGTGGTGCTGGGGAATACCCAGGCCACCCATCAGTCTGGAGCCTTTCTGGAACATGCCCAGCATGCTGGGAGGGTGGTCCCAGAGTTTCATCTCAGTGATTCTCAGGAGACCAGGTGGTGCTGTGAACTGAACTAGAGATGCAAGACATGTGCTTTAACCCCTCTACCATCATTCTAATCCCATCTTTTCCTAGTTTTGCTTTTCCCAGTATATAAGTGAAAGAATATGCTCTATAGCCTCTTTTGTCTGACTATTTTCATCACCATATGTTTTTGAGACTTAGCCATATTATTCCATATGTTCAAGACAATGGCAGGGAGTTTTGCAAAAAAGTGCAATATTTTAAAGCAAAATTAAAAAGAAGTTCAGATAACTCCATGGAGTATGTCTTAAGGATTTATACTTATATTATTCAAACCTCTAAAAAGTCTTTATGTCCTTGTCCACAAAGATATATTTGTATTGTCTTTTTCATTTTAGCTTACTTGATGGGCGGCATTAAATTGTGTTTTTTTTTTTAGAATTCTCTGGATGATTAATGAAGTGGACTGCCTTGTCTCATACTTTTATTATTTTTGAGTATTTTGTTTTGTGAAAAATTTGGTAGTAAACATGTATCTGTTTTTTGTTGTCTTAAATTTCTCTTACTGTATAGTGTTTTATGGATATCATCTGTTGTTTATTGCCTGTGGTTTTTAGATGTAGGGTTTGCCTTCTTTCGTGCTTAGTGATCTTTGATTGTACACCTTGTACATCTGTAGGAAACCTGAGTGCAAATATGCCAACCTTGCTATCTCAGGTGCAGGGAATCTCACTGGCTACAGACCCTATTCAGTTTTCTTTTACACGATTCAGAAAGGTTCAGGTTGAATTGTTCTTTGCACTCTGATTGGCCAACTTAGGTTCATGATAGTTTGTTGCTCTTGGCATATACCCTGAGAGTAAGACTCACCTTCAGGCCATACCTCAGGGTTTTTGCATATAGTTTTAGGTGGGAAGGAATGTTATGTGGCAGAAATGAGGAATGTTTCTTTACTATTTTCAATATTAAGTACAAGAATAAAATAATTTTTGCAAAAATTTCAGAATACTTAAAGGATTAGACATCTAATTGGATATAAAAAGATTGATGCTACTTTGTAGCTCTCAGATTAAAATGTATTAAATGCCATATATATTGTAAAGCTAATTTTAATGTAAAACAGGAAATATATCTCAGAGGTCTTGTAACTCAAATGTTTCAGATAAGTTTCAGAGAAGCTGAATGATTTAAACAAGGTTATTCAGCTGTTTACTAGTAGAGACTAGAAAAAACATGCCTTCAGGTATTTCGCCCATAAATAGTGTTGCCCTGTAATTACCCTAAAATTATTGTCTGTTATTTATTTAGTCTATCATTTACTTTGTGATAATATTTTAAAAGTATATATTTCTTACAGAACTTATAATAAGTTAGAGTTTCTTTCAAATTCTTTAGTGTTAATTTGAAATTCTGATGATCAAGCTCCAATTTTGCCTCTATTTCATATAATAAAAAAATTAATACGACATGTTATTGCTAAACTAATAGGATGAATATTTCCTTTAAAACAGACTCAAAAGAGAATTAGACTTTTATAAGGATGAGGACATGCAGAGCATATATGAATCTCTCCAAACAGAAATAGAATTTTTGGAGTTGGTAAGCCATCATTCATTCCTTCATTTCTACTCAGCGTTCTTCACATATAGATAAGGATTGTTTAACTCTACTGCTTGTCATTGGACTAGTATTTTGCCCTTCACATAGATTTCTGCTAGATACAAACAAACAAACAAACAAAAAATATATATATAAATCTAGAAATGTTTGAATTTCTGAAGAGTTATGTGTTAAAATAGCAAGTCATAGTCAAAGAAATTTTATGATTTTAGAATGTTTTAAAAAATCAGAGCCTGACCTTCCAACATTTGACTGATGCTGTTATCACTGGATTAATGCACTAGAGTTTAACTATCAGAATGCATTAAAGCATTTTTGTTTTTGATATAAATTATGCTTTATTATATATTATATATAATATATATATTATATTATATATTATTATATATTATTTTTAAACTTTCTTATTATAGATTCTTATGATCTCAAGAACTTTGAATTCAGTTATTATGAACTTATTTTTTGGGGCTTGTGGTAGCACTTTACACTTGATGTTAGCCAAAAGGCCAAGAAGCGATGGTAGCACTTTAAATTGCTTTTATCCTCTTTAGTTGTTTGTAAATGAACACAGCATTAGCCTTTGCTCTGTTTTAATAGGAGGCATATATAACAAGTCTTAAAGTATGCTAAAATGTGTTTTGATTTAATATATTACACTGTTATATATTTATATTTTGTAAATATTTTCTAGTTTGAAAATATTATAATAGGTTGTATTAGGGTTTACATGTTTTTATTTTTGGGATTTTGGGTCACATCCAGCATCGCTCAGGGTTTACTCCTGGCTCTACGCTTAGAAATCGCTCCTGGCAGGCTTGGGGGACCATATGGAATGCAGGGATTCGAATCACCATCTTTCTGCATGCAAGGCAAACACCCTACCTCCATGCTATCTCTCCGGCCCCAGGGTTTACATTTTTTACAAAACATTTAAAAGTAAAATTTAGAAATGCCAATTTACCAAATTTACATAAATTTTATATAATTTCTTTGTTAAGAATACATTTTCTCATGAATATTTATTAATGTTTCTCTTCAGACATTGGCACAGAAAGAGCTTCAGAAAACCACTAAGAATTGATCTGCTTTCCAAGATTTGATCAAAGCATCTTAAAATCAATTCTTGGTAAGAGATACTTGAAGGATATGCATTAGAATAGATCCTTGTTGTCAATATGAGGTCTAGAATGTTCGAAGTTGTTAATATTTAGAACTGGTTTGTTAACACTTAAAAATAGTATTTTGTCTTCTTACTGAGGGTCCCTGCGTTGTTTGATTTTTCTTTTAAAATAAAGAAAGGAGTAGTAGACCCTGTGAGTTTGAGCTTCTAATCCCTGACTCTTATACTGGTCTCTGCATTCTGACATGTCCTCTTGGTTACACCTTACCTTGGTTCCAGTCAACCACATGTAGAAAGAAATATTCAGATTATTGACCCAATGATGAGGCTTTCCACCAGAAAAGATGTGACTTTCATTGAATCTTTAATCATGTCTGTTGACAAATATCTTTAGGTTATTGCCTCTGCAAAAGCCACATTTCCCTTTAAAAAAATTTAATTCTGAGGGGCCCGGAGAGATAGTACAGTGGCGTTTGCTTTGCAAGCAGCCTATCCAGGACCAAAGGTGGTTGGTTCGAATCCCGGTGTCCCATATGGTCTCCCGTGCCTGCCAGGAGCTATTTCTGAGCAGACAGCCAGGAGTAACCCCTGTGTGACCCCCCCAAAAAATTAATTCTGGTCTTTTTCCTAGTAGTTGATGCCCGTTGGTTTTCTTTTTCTTTCTTCTTTCTTCTTTCTTTCTTTCTTTCTTTTTCTTTCTTTCTTCTTTTTCTTCTTTCTTTCTTTCTTCTTTCTTTCTTTCTTTCTTTCTTTCTTTCTTTCTTTCTTTCTTTCTTTCTTTCTTCCTTCCTTCCTTCCTTCCTTCCTTCCTTCCTTCCTTCCTTCCTTCCTCTTTCTTTCTTTCTTTTTCTTTCTTTCTTTCTTTCTTTCTTTCTTTCTTTCTTTCTTTCTTTCTTTCTTTCTTTCTTTCTTTCTTTCTTCTTTCTTTTTTCTTCTTTCTTTCTTCTTTCTTTCTTTCTTTCTTTCTTTTCTTTCTTTCTTCTTTCTTTCTTTCTTTCTTTCTTTCTTTCTTTCTTTCTTTCTTTCTTTTTTCTCTTTCTTTCTTTCTTTCTTCTTCTTTCTTCTTTCTTCTTTCTTTCTTTCTTTCTTTCTTTCTTTCTTTCTCTTCTCTCTTTCTCTTTCTTCCTTTTTCTTTCTTTCTTTCCCTCTTTCTTTCTCTTCTCTTTCTTCCTTTCTTTCTCTTTTTTCTTTTTTCTCTCTCTTCCTTTTCCTTCCTTTCTTCCTTCCTTCCTTCCTTCCTTCCTTCCTTCCTTCCTTCCTTCCTTCCTTCCTTCCTTCCTTCCTTCCTTCCTTCCTTCCTTCCTTCCTTCCTTCCTTCCTTCCTTCCTTCCTTCCTTTCTTCCTTCCTTCCTTCCTTCGTCTTTTTTCAACCTGGCAGCACTCAGAAATCACTCCTGGCAGGCTTGGGAACCATATGGTATGGCGGGAATTGAATTGTGGTCTACTCTGGGTTGGCTGTGTGCAAGGAAAACACCCTACTGCTGTGCTCACTCCAATTTTCTTTCTAATGCCAATTGTGCTTAGCTTGAATGAAAGTCGTTCCTTCTAAAAGATACATATTCTCTTTACAAACACCAGGAATCATTTTCATTGATGGCCTGAAATATTGCAACTGAAAACAGCTTATAACAAACTTGGTATTGCCACCAAATACTGAATATCCTATATCTGCTATTAAGACTCCCGACTAAAAAAGAAAGGTGTATGTATTTTCACTAGTTTCTAAAAAAATGTGTTGAACTTATTCAGGAAAGTTCTTGATTTTAAGTAGGTAGGTAGAGGAACAAAACCTACTTGGAGATCTATTTCAAAGTCCTGTATTCAAGGGCTAAGAGCCTGGGAGGCAATATATATAGTAGGATGCTTGACTTGTATGCGGCCCACCTCGATTTTACTTCTTTTTTTTTTTTTTTTTTTTTTTTTTTTTTTTTTTTTTTTTTTTTTGGTTTTTTGGGCCACACCCGGTGACGCTCAGGGGTTACTCCTGGCTATGCGCTCAGAAGTCGCTCCTGGCTTGGGGGACCATATGGGACGCCGGGGGATCGAACCGCGGTCCGTCTCCTAGGCTAGCGCAGGTAAGGCAGGCACCTTACCTCGAGCGCCACCGCCCGGCCCTCGATTTTACTTCTTGAGTCCTGTCAGTAGTGATCCCAGAGTGCAGGACCAGGCAAGAGTAAACACAGAGCATCTCTGGAAGTGCTCCCAAAACAAAGTATCATGTGCAAAATTTTAGGATCATGTTTATGTTTGTGGTTGTACTTGATTTAATTTGATATGAAATATGAGCTGTTATCAGATATCTGATGATGTTGAAGTCTATCTTGTTTTATAGCCTTACATTTTCAATTAGCAAAGTTTAAATTCTCCTTTGAAGTTTGTGACAATTCAATCTACTTAATTTGCATGGTCAGAAATTAGTTTTGTTTAAATTTTAATAGTAAATTTTTTTTTCTTAAAAGAAAAAAATTTAGTAGTACCAGGGAATTGTAACTCTATTTCTAACTCAAATATCTAAAGAGAAATATTTTTTAGTCATGAATCAGTTCTCTTGTCTTAATACATTTTGTGTACCCACATCCTAAATTTGAATTCATGTAATTATTGTTAAATTTGTAGTATATTTTTAGTTTGTTTTTTTTGTTTGTTTGTTTGTTTTTTGTGGGGGATACACCTTACAGTGCTCAGGGCTTACTTCTAGCTCTATGCTCAAGGATTACTTTTGATGGGGCTGGGGACCATAATGGATTTCAGGGATCAAACCTACGTTGGCCTTATTCAAGGCAAGTACTGTGCCCTCTGCACTATCTCTCCAGCCTGCGTAGCATTACTATTAAAATGTAGATTGAGTTAATGGATAAAGCGTTTTTTACTTACCCATAATTTCAGTTCATTATTGGTTTTGTAACTAAAATATTAATGGAACTAGCAGGTTGCCACTTCTTTGCATAACTAACCACAAAAGTTCATACACAGGTTGAACTCACTGCTCCAAACTGTCCTTTCATGTGAACATCATACAGAATGTCTAGATTAAAGATTCAGTCATGGATTAGGATTCATAGGAGTTAAATTTGAATGAAAAAGACTCAGTATTTCCATTATCTCAAAATGCATTTTTAAAGATCTAAGCTTCTTTTCAAACAATCAAGTGAATCATTAGTTTAGCTCTTCGTGCACACTAATACTGAGCCCTGCCCATGTGATGCATGTCACAATAATGGGCCTGTTCAAATCAGCATAATCAAAGGAATAAGTTCATGGAACAAAGGAAATATAACTCTCAGTAGGAATCATAGTGTATAAAACGGAACTGTGTCATCAGGATAAAATATCATCAGTAGAGTTTTTTAGGGTTTTTTTAAAAAATCATTTTCTATTTTACTTAATTACCATGAAATTACAGTTATTCCTAACTGGATTTCGGGCATACAGTATATCAAAAACCAATCCTTCCACCCATGCCCACCACCAGTCTGCTTCTACAAGTGGTGCTTCAGATTTTGATTTGTGGGTTATAGTACTATAACTATAGGTATATAAGTTTTAACTATACTATAGTTATATAGTTATACTATACTATAGTACTGAGAGGATAAGGTTTAGTGATTTACCACTTTACCACTTACTCCTCCTGGTTAAACACTTCCCTACACCATAGTTGTTTTCCCCCTCCTTATCTTATCCCTCCAAGTGGCATGTCTCCCACTGAAGACAGTTCTCGTGTTTTTTGTTTTCCTTGTATTTGGGCATTTGTTATTACACTATTCTGTTTTTTATATGCCCCACATCTGAGAGATAATTCTGTGTTGGTCTTTTTTCCTCTGACTAATATGACTGAGCATGGTACTCCTCAGATCCATCCATGTAGCAGAAAATTGTTTTTTATCTTTCATTTTCTCTTCTTTTTATTTTATTTATTTATATTTGGTTTTGAGTCACACCTGGCTGTGTTCCAAGCTTACTCTTTCCTCTGTGCTCAGGGTGTAATCCATGATTGACTCAAGAGACTATATGAGTTGCCAGAGGTCAAACTTGGGTTGGCCATGTGCAAGACAAATGCCCTACCAGCCATGCTATAGCTCCAGTTCCTAATTTTATCTTATCTTTTAGTCGAGTAATATTTCATTGTGTATATTAACCACATTTTTCTTTATCCAGTCATCTATTCTTTGACGCTTGGTTGTTCCCAGATATTGGCTATTGTGGCAAATGCTGCAAGGAACATAGGGATGCAAATGATTTTTCTCCATTTTGTTTTTGGACCTCAAGGTATATTTTGGCCATTTTTTTCTTTTTTAAGGAAGTTTCTATTTACCTCATCTTCCCAATTTTTATGGGATTGAATGTTTTTCTTGTAAAGTTCTATCAGTACCCCTTATTTATATATCTTTGACATTAGTCCCATTATATCTTAGTCCCTTATCATATGAATAGTGGACAAGTAATTTCTCCCAGAATATGGGTTGTCTTTGTATTATGGTCTTTGTTTCCTTTGAGGTATAATAGCTTCTTAATTTAATGTAATTTAATTTGTTTCTTCTTTATTTCCACTTGGTTGGCCAGTGATATTTCATCCTTAAAGATGCCTTTAGTTTCAGTATAATGGAGAGTTCTGCCTACATTTCTTTTTACATACCTTATAGATTCAGGTCTTCAATCCATTTTTTAAATTTGACTTTAAAATTAAGGTTCTTTTTTTTTTTTTTCCTTTTTGATGTAGCTGACCAGTTTTCCCAGCACCAATTGTTGAAAAGATTTTCCTTGTTTTACTTCATATTTTTTGTTCCTTTATCAAAGATTAGCTGATCTAGATTGAGATTTTCAATTCTATTTTATAGTTCTGAGGGTCTAGCTTTATTTCAGTACCATGCTGGTTTCATTACTGTTTCTTTGTAGTACATTTTGAAATTGGGAAAAAATGATGCCTCCTAACTTTCCCCCAGAAAATGCTTTTACTATTCAGTGGCAGGGGGAAATTGTAGCATAAAAATTTCAGGAATTAGGGCCCGGAGAGATAGCACAGCGGTGTTTGCCTTGCAAGCAGCCGATCCAGGACCAAAGGTGGTTGGTTTGAATACCGGTGTCCCATATGGTCCTTGTGCCTACCAGGAGCTATTTCTGAGCAGACAGCCAGGAGTAACCCCTGAGAAATGCTGGTTGTGGCCCAAAAACAAAAAAAAATTATTTTTCAGGAGTTTTTGATCTGTTTTAAAACTGACAAATTACTTCCTCTCCTGGCCTAATTATTGAATGGAGTTAAAAACACATGTTCCAGATGTTGGCTATTGTGACCATAAAGTGCGCAAAGTCGTGAAGAGTTCTACATTACTCATATTTTTGCCAATAGTAGAGCTATTTTTTGGTAAAAGAAATTAAATTTTTGGAATTACTTGTTCTGTCTTCTTTCCATTTGACATGTAAAACAATTGGTGCCAGCTGTAAGGTGGGACGCATAGGGGAAAGTTTTCTAGCAGTGAAAGAAGCAGAACAGGACTTCTCTGAGCAATACTGGGCTAGGTTGCCCACCAAGTATTGCTGGGGAAGGGGAGTGCAAGGAAAAGGGAGGCCCTGCAGGGCCAGAGATTGCACTGTGGACTTTCAGTATGCAAAACATGTGATCTTTCTCCCTAGTCCCCAGGGCCAGATTTTTTAAAAATCAAGATAAGGATAAAGTCATTGCATTGTATTGAATTGAAATCCAGAAATATTATAAAGTGGGCTCAGCTGGGCTCTAATATATTGTAACACAATATATTGTAAATATTGTAGAGTGGAAATTATGTAGTGAAAAATCTATTAAATCTTTGAGAATGCCATTATTAAACTCAGCTGACTTGCTACAGATGGATGGACAGTATGAACTGGACAGGCCTTGTTCTCAGCCTTAGCAGAGGATAAAATTCCTTTCTATTTTATGTCAACCAATCATACATAACTGTGCTGCTGCATTATAAATAAAGCATTTATTTGAAGTTCAGGAAACAGTAGAAAATCAGTGATATGATTAGAAATATAAATAATCTGACTTTTAACCCTAGGTAGAAGGGTAAGGTATTGTTCAAGGATTTTATAGAAATTGTGATTTATAAAATTCTTCATAAGTATTTATAGTACTTTAAATTTTTTTTTTAGTTGTTCAGTATACTGAAAGGTATTTAAGCATTTAGAAGCCCTCCACTATACACTAATGCATCCTAATACTCTTCAATTTAAAGTCAAAGTAATTTAGGTCAACTTTTATATTTCTTTGTGACTCCTCACATACCATTCTGAAAAAGTGAAACAAGTGCATTTGCCTTTCAGAGTCTAGTTCAGAACATTTTCTATCAAGGGGATTTTTTTTTTTTTTGGAAAGTGAACTAAAAATGAAAAACATTTTTGTCATTAGCCTGAAGGAGGAATTAAGTCTTAGATTTTGTGACCCTTTTATCTTCCCAATGGGAGAAGGGGAGGGGTGAGGTTATCTTGAAAAATACGAAGGTGGGATATGTGCTAAGGTGTGTTTGTGCTTTGGATTTTGTTCCCAAGTTCAGTAAGTTTTTGTTCAGCCTGCTCACGATCAAATTACTGTACCAGCAAAGAATTTTTCTTTTCTTATTTACATTACTGACATTTGACAAAGAGTAATATTGAGACAGCATGGACTAGCCCAAGAAAGAGATAATCTAATACCTCCCCTTGTTCGATAAGGGAGAAGCAATATTGCCTATTTGTTGTTCATTGTACTGAGGTCACATTTATCAAATGTGGGGAAAATTTTTGCAGGTTATTGCTCCTTATAAGAACATATTTACTTTGATTACAGGAAGAAAAAAAAAAACCAAAAGTAACAAAGCAAGCCATGACTGATGGTAAATGCTCTCCTAGCTGCCTGTTGAAAATATCAAGAACAAGCTGTCAGAATAGAAGGCTTATTTAAACAACAACTTTTGATACGTAGAATTTAATCTTTAAAAGGCTTTTATGAAATCGACAACACCAGAATTCAGATGTCTGGAAAAATAAGGACCAAGTAAAAATGTGAAAATAACAATGACTAATATAAGTAGCTGTGCAAAATGGAGCCCACTGAGTAGGCGAAAATGATTTAATTTTTTTCTTAGAACCAGAAGAGCTTACACTGCTCTATTATTCTAAGTTAATTATTTTCATACTTGTAATAAATTGCCATTCTAATTAGTTGGTAAATAAAATCTTGTTAAAATAAAATCTTCTTAATCTACATTTAATGGATGCAAATACAATTACTAATGAATATTTCTAGATATGGCTTTGTGATTGCTGAAAGTATTTGCAAATGCAAACCACTGTGGCAGCGGCAACAGCGTGTCTGTTGACGGTGCATGTGGACTCTGGGTGGGGTGGAAACTCCAGGTGGAAGAGGCACAGGCTGGGGTAAGTTCTCAACTCGGATAGCAATTAAATTTTTGTCAGACACTACCGATGTCTTTCTGAAAAGAGTTTTATTCAATAAAGTCAAAGCCCTTAATTGCAGAAAAGAATTGTAATGATGATTGGGGCTGGAGTGGTGGTGGTGCTTGAGGTAAGGCGTCAGCCTAGCAAGCGCTAGCCTAGGACGGACGGACCACGGTTTGATCCTCCCGTGTCCCATATGGTCTCCCCAAGCCAGGAGCAATGATTTCTGAGCACAAAGCCAGGAGTAACCCCTGAGCGTCAACTGGTGTAGCCCAAAGACAAACAAACAAAAAAATTGTAATGATAGCCAAATGTGTTGTTCTGCACTCACACTTATCTGTATGTCTCCTCCACTCCACCCCACCCCCGTTTTTTGCATGAGGAACTGAGATTTGATTGGTGATCTGATTAGTGTGAGGCAAAGCACCCTGGGCAGCTTCATTTACAGACATAGAGGGCCTTGGGCATCTGTGTTTATAGCTTAATTGCTTGGCCTTTGGCTCTATCAATCTCATATCTATGTATATATATATTTTGAAATTTTGCTTATCATGAAATGTATATAATAGGTAAATATTAGAAAATGGGAGAAATTTGAGAATCATTTAAAGCACCTTTATGGTTCAGAAAACACTGATCAATCAGTGCATACGAATATTTAATAAAACAGGAATATCTTTTTCTACTTCTACTTATGGAGAAAGGGTACACAATAGATTCAAATGAAATTTTATGGGAAAATTTACCTTCTGAGTAGCTCTTAAGTAAATACCTATTTTCTCATTTGTTAACAAGTTCTACAGGTGTATTTTTTTTTCAGTGCTCTCTGTGATCATTGATATTTAAAGTATAACCTGAAGAATAGCATCTTTTTAGTATATAAAATAGTAAGAATTATATTCAACCTTCATTGCTCAGTCAAGATTGTGGACTAATAAAAAACTTGCAGAAAGAACCACAGCTTAAAAATATTGTAATTAACCTGAAATTAGCAATCCGACTCATTTTTGTCCCTTTCCTGTTTCATCTTTTTCCCTTTCCTCTTTCATCTTTTCCTCTATTTATCCTTTCTGGCGCCTGGCTGCCTCTAAGAACTCATCATCCCATTCTGGCAGCTTCTACTCTAGCCATTGGCTCTTCCACCACCTGGCCCTTAGTATCTATTCTCCCTCTTCAGAGGAAGCTCCTCCATTGATTGTTAATTATTGCTTCTGACTCTTAGATGTGAGCTGAAACTTTTCTGAGCCTTTGGTTTTCATCGTCAGTTGAACACATTTGTACCAACACACACTCTGGTTTAGTTCTCTACACATGACTTTTCTACTTATCTTTCTACATATTGCCACGAAACTGTAAGTTCCCCATGAGAGACATGTGCTGTTCATCTTATGTATAACTCTTATTAAAACTGCAACCTTGTTAGCAGAGAGGATGAGTTCAAAGTATGTGTTGTAAAAAAAGACTTGTTATTTTGGCGGATACTTATTAACTAAGGTATCACATATTATTTGATTCTTAAAGAAAATGAATCTACTTACCATTAATTTCCTTCTTGGTTGACTTACCTTGTCTACTTCTTACTCCTTTGTGTTTACTTAGCTGAAAAATGGTAGTAATATGCTTATGAATTGTCAGAAACTATCTCTGTAGAATAACCAATAAAAGCAGTGATTAGAAACAAGAAGAAAATAGAAATACTATTCCCATCATGGACAGAGTCTTAAGTCTCTCAATGGTCATTGAAGCTTTTCATTGTCAAGCTGGTGATTGGCAGGTAATGGTTATGAATGCATATTTACCCCAGCAGCTAGAGAAGGAAGTGAAAATGTTAAGGTACTTATAAACTATGAATGTGCACTAGAGTAACTTAAAAGCATCATTCCTTCATGGTAATAGAAAATTTTGAAATGCATTCGTTTCTATGATTTATTTGGTATTTTTGGTTTAAAATACAAAGCAATCCTCTTTTTTCTGTACTATATATATTTAGAAAAAATATATGAGTGCCATCTGCTGGACTTCTTGAGTTCTACAGGAACAATTTGTGAGCACTCAACGAAGTTTGAAAATGACAAATCCTTTAGAATTTTTGCCTTCCTTCCTTCCTTCCTTCCTTCCTTCCTTCCTTCCTTCCTTCCTTCCTTCCTTCCTTCCTTCCTTCCTTCCTTCCTTCCTTCCTTCCTCCCTCCCTCCCTCCCTCCCTCCCTCCCTCCCTCCCTTCCGCCATCCTTTCTTCCTTTTTTCCCTTCCTCCCTCCTTCATTCCTTCTTCCCTCCTTCCCTCCAGCCTTCTTTCCTCCCTCCCTCCCTCCTTTCTTCCTTCCTTCTTTTCTCCCTCTCTACTTCATTCCTTCCTTTTTTCTTCCCTTCCTCCCTCCTTCATTCTTTCCTTCTTCTCTCCCTTCCTCCATCCTTCCTACCTCCCTTCTTTCTCCCTCCTTCCCTCCCTTCTCTTCCCTTCCTCCCTCCCTCCATCCTTCCTCCCTCCCTCCCTTCTTTCTCCCTCCTTCCCTCCCTTCTCCTCCCTCCCTCCCTTCTTCCTTCCTTCCTCATTGATGTATGTCTAAATTTTAATTTTTTATATTATTTAAAATATTTATGTGTTTTTAATATAAGTGATACTAGTTTTTTAAATGGTGTGACATTCAAGAGAAATAAATTCATAATGAACGCTAAAAGTACATTTTAGTAATATTACAGTACATGTGATACTAGTTTTTTTAAATAGTGTTACATGTACCTTCAAGAGAAATAAACTCATGATGGATGCTAAAAGTACATTTTTAATAATATTATGGTATTGAAATATTTTTAATTTTATTAACCTACTTTCACTAAACCTAAAAGAGCCAATTTCATTAATAAGTGTTAGGAGCTGGAGTGATAGCACAGGTAAGGTGTCTGCCTTTCCCGAGCTAGCTTAGGACGGACCTTGGTTCGATCACCCGGCATCCCATATGGTACCCCCAAGCCAGGAGCAATTTCTGAATGTGTAGCTGGGAGTAACCTCTGAAGGTCACCGGGTGTGGCCAAAAAAAAATAAAAGTCTTATAACCTTGTGATTGAAACCTAGTTGTTTGTTTGGTTTAGTTTTGGTTTGGAGGCCACACAGGTATTGCTCAGGGGTTACTCCTGACTCTTTGCTCAGGAATTGCTCCTGGTGGTGCTCAGGAGGCCATCTGGGATACTGGGGACTGAATCCAGGTAGGCAGCATGTAAGGCAGTTGCCCTACCCAATGTAATATTATTTTGGCTTCAATATCTCACTACATTCTGAGGTGACAGATGAGCACATGTATTGAATGCTTCATGCCCCAATCCTGAGGGATTGGGGAATGCAGGTCTGGAAGCAAAGCCAACACAGGAAATAGTCCACAAAAGATTAAGGAAATAAAACAGGTTCAGATAACTTCTACCAGAAGGTCTCTGCAAATACAAGTAAAGAAGAATTATCCTGAATAGGGATAACTGGTTGCTCCAACAAGCAGCCACTATTTTGGGCATCTTTGTTCTTGTCGTGTGGAACCAAGACAACTAGTATGTTATTGTGCTTATAGAAATTTTCCTAGAGATGATTAAGAGATTATGTGAAATTATCAAAAAATCCACACCCATATCTGCGAGTTTCATTCTTCAGCGAGAGAGATAAGCTTCTATGCATTGGACTTGTGTTTCTGAAGGGCATTATTTGGCAATGATTCTTGAGGGGATCTGTGTATTTCCTGATCTGTGATTACTCATGTAGGTATTTTATAGAACCCACAATTAGATTTTTTTCTCTGATCTTTCATGCTTTGTGCTTTATATAAACCATTGGTGGTCTTCATCAATATCCTCAAAGATGCCATTTATTTATTTATTTATTTAGGTTTTTGGGCCACACGTGGCAGTGCTCAGGGGTTACTCCTGGCTATCTGCTCAGAAATAGCTCCTGGCAGGCACCGGGACCATATGGGACACCGGGATTCAAACCAACCACCTTAGGTCCTGGGTTGGCTGCTAGCAAAAGCAAATGCCACTGTGCTATCTCTCCGGCCCCACAAAGATGCCATTATTAATGATGGTTCAAAGCAAGGAAATAGGAGTTGCGTGGACAGGCAAATAACCCATCATTCAATCTCATGTTCTGTGCAGATTTGAATGGTAGCTGCCTGAACTCAAAACTCTCTTTTGTGTTTTACTGCCTGGAATTAGAGGTGCAGAAAAAAAGGGGGGAAGAGGCAATTCTGCCCTTGATACAGAGAGCATCTGGGTACATGGAAGGTTGAAACTGCTTGTTCCCCAAGAGGTCTCCATTAAATTTGGAAGTAGTTAGACCGCATTTTCCTCTCAGACTTGCTTTTAGCAGCCCTTCCTTTGCTGAGTGTCTTTAGTGTCATAGGTAAATTGAGCATGAGTTCTGTGGTGTCAATGGCTAATGGTGGCACTCTCGGGAGCCCATGGATCTTGTTGTCCATGACCGTGAACATCTTCACTCAGTCCCCAACATCCTGAGACTTACGTAACCTGACCATTGTCTTACTTTTATTTTTGTCTCAAATACTTGTTTTGGTGATTCTTATCCCCCAAGCGACTCAGATTTATACTTCAGTACCACCAATTGCCACTCACAGTAGCACTGTGGATCATTGTAGTTGGCACTACTTGGTTGTAGTGCCAGGATTCACAACAGAAAGCCAGAAATCTCACTCTGAGATGTAATATGTTTCTAGAGATCCAACTCTTGGGCTCATGTATGCAAGATGCATTTCCATTGTGACACATTCTAGGCTCATAATATTGGCCTTTTTGGGACAAGTGCTAAGGGAAGTAACACAAGGTCCTAGGGTATGTGTATTCTGCTGCTAAGCACATTCCTAGCCCTTGTAAGAACATTTCAAAAGGAATGGAAGAAGCTTCTAGAAAGAATTCATTCCTCCTTTCTTGTATAGGAGTGTGTTGGCTTGTTGTAGAGGAAGGAAAACTCACCATAAGTTTCCATGTGTTGACTAAAGTCAGTTTGTATTTGTTAGTCATTGCTACTATGACAAACTACAACAAACTTAATATCCTCAAATAAAAAGAATAACCAACCAGTAACAACAAAACCACACAGTTTGCTAAGTAAGTTCTGGGGGTCAGAAGTCTGATAGGAATCTACCTGGATACAAGGCAAAGTGGTGTCTGAGCATCTGAGTTTCTAGAAACTCCTGGAATCTGTAGGCTCAGAGCCTTTCCCAGTGCGGAGAAGCTGCTTGCCTCTTCAGTCATGGCTCCTTCCTCCATTTTCCTCCTGCCCACTGCTGGCTCTTGATACTTCTCCCCAGAGTTCCCTCCTCCTCCTTCCTCCTCACTTTGTCAGGGCCTCTGTATTTGTTGATTCTCTGGAGAATCCAGAGCCTTTTCTCAGCTCAGGGTCAGCTGTGAAGCTAACCTCATTCCATCTGCAGTGGTATTCCTCTTTGCTGGTTGATAGACCTTGTTGATAGGCTTTTGAGACAGGGATGTACATTTCTTTGGAGGAGACCATTGTTCTATCTACCCTGAGCATGAAATATTTGTGTTCTTTATAACAGTGTAAATTCACCATTTGTTTCCTCTCCTTTTTTTCCCCAGCAAATTCATTTAAGTTAGGTGATTTATTTAGGCTTGGGAAAGGACATTTTACTTTCTCTGGTTCTCCTGGTCTGCAATGAAATATAAGCCTCAGCTTCTGGAATAATCTCCCACTCAGTAATTCTGCTGGCCTGTAGTCCCATAACAAATACATCCCACAAGTAGCTTTAAATGAAAACTTTTTCTCCTTAATTGGTAACTTCTCAAAATTTTCTTTCTGACTTTTCCCAAACGTACTTTTAAGATGATTTCTCACTGTAAAGGTCTCCTTTGCTGTTGTTACTCACACTTCTTTTTTTTTTTAATCTATTTTGCTGAAACAATTCTACTCCTTGATACTAAAAATATGTTTCTTTCCCAATTTTAGATATGAAAACTTGATATTTGCTCCCTGAATAAGTCTCCTTTTTATGGTGAAAGTCTTCATTGGGAAAACTCCCTAAGGAATGTAAAAGTGTCGTGACCTATATATAAACTAAAGCAAAAATTTTCACCCTCAAAGTAGCTATTGGGAGAACTACCTTGTTGGTTCAAATGTTCAAAATCTGTTTTTTATTTTTAAAGAGAAGATATTGTTAAAAAGAATATATTAAAAAGAAGATAAGTAGCCATGTCTGGCCATTTATCTGAAGGGCTTTCTATTCCTTTTGATAGAAATTTATATAATTATTTACAATAAATATATAAATTCATTATATTCTTTTTTTCTTTTCTTTTTTGGTGGTGGTGTTGTGGTGGTGGTGTAAAATTCATTATATTCTTAAGTGAATTTATTCTTGTGCAGTTATTTAGAGAGCAATTAAGTGTTTTAGAAATGCCTCCAATTTAAGGATTCTAAGAGTATGATTTTCTTCATGCTGACTAGGTTTTATTAAGTTTCTCTCTCTCTCTCTCTCTCTCTCTCTCACACACACACACACACACACACACACACACTGAGTTATCCTGATCTCTACAAACCTTACAACTAAGCACATAATGGCACATTATTACATTGGCTTGTTTAGTATTCCCTACAAATATATGTTAAGCCAGATGCATAGCTCAATAGACTGAACACTTTAGCATACTAGAGGTCCAGTTTGATCCCACCATACCCCAAGGCCCTACAAGCACCACAGAGAGAAATCCTGGAGCACAAGGCTAGTGGTAGCCCCTAAACACTGGAAGTGTGACCTCAAAAAACACACTTTTTTTTCTTGGCTAATTTCAAAGTGGCTTGTGGCAGGCAATTTTAACATGTGGTTGACCTGCTGTCCTGTTCTGCCCTTCCTGTGTGGCCTTGGGCTAGTTGCTTAACTAGGGTTTTCAGGGTTTCAGTTTCCTAGTTGAGAATAAAAGAAAAGTCATTGTGGGAGGTTTTTGTGAAAATTGTCTAAGACAGAGCATATAAAGTAATCAGCATAAGCCTTACATTCTGTTTATGTTCAGGGAATTGTCCTTTTGATAATTGGGCAGAAGAGAGCATGAACAGGTGGCTGCCATAACCAGATGTAATGTTTCAGCATTGTTCTTCACACACACACCTAACCTTGCTAGTACAGAAATTCATTTCTTGCTTTAAGTCTCAGAATTCCCTGTGCAGTTTGTCACCCAGAACTGTGACTCACTTAGCTGCAGGACAGACGAGGGGATTTTGCAGCTGAGAAACCACTTTTTTAAAGTGTGTTCCATTGACATCTTTGCCAGCTGACCTGACCACCGAGTGTAACTTTGGAGAGGGTTTGATTTGCTTTCAAGAAAATCATGTTTGTTTTTCATTTTGAGATATAGACAGCGTCGGGGAAATTGGTTTAAGGTAGGAAATTGCTTCTATTTGAAGGCTACAGATTGAGCACAGACCTTTACCTTAGCTTTTCCCCTGAATCCCTACTAAGAGTAAAATGATTTTCTCTTACAATCTAAGGGGCAAAGAGAATATGTAGAGGAGTTGCTAGTAATGTGCTTTCAGGAAGCTGGGAAGGAGATGGGGGAGTGGGAAATGACTGAGCAAGCCTAAGAAAATTTTCCAGTGCAGCAGAGAGAGAGAGAGAGATGAAAACTATCATGATTTGCCCTTTCAGAATTCACAACACTCTAAAACCAGAGGCGTGGGGGCTTCTGAGGTTGAGGTGGGCCCGATGCAAAGGGATTGGGTGAACATGCATTTCAGAAGCACCGAGAGGGAACCAGGAATGACTCAGTAACAGAAGGGACAACTCGGTAGCTTTGTAAGCATGAGTCTGCTCAGCACCTCCGAAATCAAGGCAGTGCTTTGGTGTAGGACCCAGGTTATGACAGAGTGTGTGATTTCTGTTGGGCCACTATTTGTGAAACTTGAGCCCTATAGCTAACTGTGTGACTTAGCAGCACCAGTAGTAGTGTGACTTAGGACCAGTAGGAGTATGGTCCCAGTGAGCAGGAGTGTGAGTGCCACAGCAATCCTGGAGAGCTAAAGAAGAGTGAATCCCCCAGGAGAGCCTGTGTGCCACCTCCACAGCTAAGAGGTTTTGATGGAGGTTGTGGGGCTGGTTATCAGTTATAGTCTCTACCCTAGTCCTGTCTCTTGCTCATAACAAGCCCTCCTACTCTGGGCAAAGGGTCCATGTATTTTCTGGAGAATATGGAATTGAGGGCTTCAGGAGCCACTTGAGCACTGCTGAGGATAAGTATATCACTACAAAGGGGCTCAGAGAAGCCTGTTTTCTGAATGCCCCAACACCTGACCCCTTAGTAACATATGTTCCTTTGGACAATCCAGTGCACATCATCTAGGTCAGTGTCTTTCAGTCCTGGAGAATCCAGAGCCTAGGATAGCAGAATCACTGTCATCTTGGAACTTGTTGGAAATATAAGTTTTAGGGCCTAATCCTAATTATGCAGAATTAGAAACAGTATCAGTGGGGACTAACTAGAAATTATAAATACAATTTCATCTTTTTATTTTATTTGGGGGTAGGTGGGACATATTCCACAGAGCCCAGGGCTTCCTCCTGGCTTTATGTTCAAGATAACTCCTGGCAATGCTCAGGAAACTATATCAATTCTGGGGATCAAACCAGGGTTCACTGTATGCAATGCTAGTGCCTTAACCCCTCCACTCCTTTTCTGCTTGTAGTCTTTGTTTTTAGTCAGTCTGATGCTTGCTTGATTGAAACACATTGATTGCTCCATGCAAAAGACAAGAATATTCTTCTCTGAGTTGTTTTTCACAAAATCAAGATGAGACTTCAGATGTTTTAATGGAACAATCTAGCCAGATGACTTCAGAGTGAAGCAAAGAGTTGACAAGTCTCACCCTTGTGTCCAGAATTTTCAATTTCCCTTGTGAAGCCCTAGAAGCAGTATGCACAAGACAGTTCTCAGCGGAGAGAAAAGCCACCTGGATGGACAAAAGTAAAGCAAACCTAAAGGAAAGAGATTGTTCAGGGACATGAAAATTTTATAAAAAGTTTTTAAGGGGAATGAAGAGATAGTATAGAGATGGAACACTTTCTTTGCATGTGGATGAGCTCATTTTGATACACAGAATCCATGTTCCCTTGAACCAGGGAATAAGCAGGAATAAGATCAGATCTCTAGTGCATTGGGTTTAATTTCCCACCCACTTCTTTCAAATCACTTAAAAGTTCTTGATATCTTCCTAGAGATGAGAGAAGATATTTGTCATTATAAGATACAAACAAATTAAAAATATGGCAGAAGAAACTTTATGATGGATTAAAGCTGAAGGAAGATGAACAAAAAAGGAAAAATTGAAGATCAGAGTTTCAGAAGCTGGGAAATGCACACAAAGAGGGTAGTAAGAGATTTGATCTCTGGCACTGCATGATTTCCTGAGTACTGTGCCAGGAGCAGTTCTAGAACAACAGAGTTGGTGTGGGCCTGGTCTCAAAACAAAACAAAAATAATAAGATATTTTGTTTACTTTGCTTAAGTTTCAAATAAAAGTTTAGAAAGAAAGTGGAGAAAAGCATAAAGAAAATGCTCAGGAATTAAAGAACAGGAAATTTTAGATTCTAAAGCCTCATTAATGGTCCAGTGGTATTAATCTACTGCCCAGAGGATATTATTATAAAATTGCAGTGTACCAAGAACAGAGGTGCTCTAAGTTTCTGTGATGAAGAATGGGATCACTGCTAAAAGATACCAAGCTAGAGTAACCCCAGACCTTTCAAGTTGGCCTACTCAGCAATGGGTTCACCCTATATTCATCAATTGATCTGACAGCTTAGAACAGTGGTCGGCAACCTGCGGCTCGCGAGCCACATGTGGCTCTTTACACTTTTAATTTGGCTCTTCTGTGTGCTGGACAGCCGCTCCAGGCGTCAGGACTCTGCTCCTAGCTTCTGTCAGTGCAAGCCTTGTGTGCAGCCCCAGCGGCTGGCTCCAAGAGTGTAAGATGATACCCAGTATCAACCCTAAACAAAGGTGTTCCCCCAACTTCACCCTTTCTTAAACCTCTTCCTTTGATATGTAAAAGCCCACTGAATGTACTTTTGTCTCTCTCTCTCTCTCTCTCTCTCTCTCTCTCTCTCTCTCTCTCTCTCTCTCTCTCTCTCTCTCTCTCTCTCTCTCTCTCTCTCTCTCTCTCTCTCTCTCTCTCTCTCTCTCTCTCTCTCTCTCCACCTAAAACCTCCTAGTATTGGGAATTGGTTTTAATAAAGAAAGAGGTGTTCTAGCTTTTTGGGCTGGAGGCAGAGAGTACAAGGTAAAAGGCCATGGACTCCATGATCATCCTTTCCTGGCAAGCTTGGTTTATTGTTTCTTTCCTGCTACCCTGCTTCTTCAGACCAGATTGGGTGGGGTTTAGAAATACAGTGCCTGTAGTGATCTTAAAACACATGTTTTATTTTGCACAAGAGTGAGCATCTTTCATGAAGGGATTCTCAACCCAGAGTTTTCTTTTCCGTGGATTCTCATGTTCAGAGTACTCATGATTAAAATTGTGAATCAATGTCCTTAAATGCTGTTTTTCAAATTGATTATGACTTTCTGCATAATATAAGTGCCAATCAGAAAATTTTTGCAAGAGTGGAAACATTTCATTATCACCTTCTCAGACACATTTATTCCAGAATCAGATTCTTTTTTGAACACATCCATCTTATGCCTTACTGTAAAAACTACTTGTAAAACTCCCCTGCAGAGAAATATTAAATTCATAGAGAAAATGAACAATGTCTGCCAAATACACAAGCTTGTCCCATTCCTTGTCCAACTGGGGCTGTACAAAGTCAGAGTTCTGCTCTCACAGGAGCTGCACTGCTTCTTCCCTCTTGCCAACTAAGCGAGAGAGCACCCTTCCCCTGAACAGCCACTTCACTTCTTCATGGACAAGATCCTAGTAGTGGGCATCCATACTCTCACCCAGGGTGGTGAATAGCCTGGATTTGATCACAATTGTGAATTTCACAAATTATCTTTACTGTGTCATCTGTCACAGAGTTTAGTTCAGCAGAGAATTTTTTGAATCCAGTCTATTATACAATGAGTGGATACAATGTATGGGTGTGCAACTTTTGTTTCTTGCGACTACACAAAAACACTGAGCCATGCACAGTGCATCATCTGTACATCATCAATACATCAGATTATTATTCTGAGTAAAATGAGTCAGAAGGAGAGGTGTAGACACAGAATAATCATGTGTAGCATATAAGAAAAATAAATGGCAATATGGTAATAATGTCTAGAGAAAATAGGGATGAGGGACAGGAGGACTAGTCCATGATAGGAAGCTTGCCATAAAAAGTGGTGAGTTAAGTTAGAATAAACGTACATTATGACATTGATAGTTGGAACTTATCACTCTGGACAAGAACTGGATGCTGAAAATGGATAAGTGACATGTGTGGTACCCTTTAATTAACAATATTGTAAACCACGGTGTCATAAAGGAAATATTGCAAACCTCAGTTTCATAAAGGAAAAGAGAGATAGAGAGAAAAAAGAAAAATGCCTGCCTCTGACATAGGTAGAGGAGGGTGAAGGGGAAGGAAACAAGGGACATTGGTGGTGGGGAAAGTACACTGGTAAAGGGCGGTGTACATTCTATGATTGAAACTCAAGTATGAATCATTTTGTAACAAATATACTTAAATAAAAAATTATTTATTTAAAATGTTTCATGTACTCTATCATAATTCCTTTATGATATATCATATGCCTTTAACAAAGTGCCATTTTTTATTTTGTTTGTATTTTAGTTTGGTTTCTTGCAGCACACACTGAAGTGTCAATAGATTTTTTTCCTTTCAGTGAAATCACTACTTTTCTCTGAACACTGTCCTTGTTTTTAAAGATTGTTAAAAGGTTTTTTCTTTTTTACCTGTTTCATCCCCATATTGTAGGGTTTCAAATTTTCAGCACATTTTGGTTTTGAAACGTTTTGCTTACTTATTATCAGAAATCAAAGCATTTTTCCTCGAGAAGGGTGTTCAATATCCAGAAGTAACAAATGATAAGTGGATTCAAAAACTGTATTTCATGGTGATGTTACTTCACATCTAAATCAGCTTAATCATAAAATACAGGGGAAAGGAAACACATTTTTTTGATGTTAGAAGAAGTTATTTCTTTTGAAAACAAATTATCTGTTTTTGTTCAAGATTTTGACAGAGAAACTTTGATTCACCTCCCAAGCCTGTTGAAACATAGCCAAGAAAATAATTCTGATATTGACATTACCTATTTTAACACAGCACTTTTAAATATGACAGAAGTTTTTCCTAAGAGGTTTCAGGATTTCAGAAACAGCAAAGCAATGTTGGCCTTTGTTAAAAAACCTCTGGATGCCACTGTAATGGAATTAAATTTTTCTCCCTTTAATATAGACATTGGCAACTTTGAAATGCAATTTATGGATGTAAAAAAACAAAGAACTGTGGAGCTCGAAATTTGAACATCTTTAGAAAGATTGGAGAAACACAAATGTGAACTTAGTTCACAGCACAAGTGGTCTGCTTTGAAAGACCTGGAGAAGGAAGATATGTTGATTTTTAACACTTGGAATAGTATTCCTGACTCATATAATCAACTAAAAAAGCTAGCATTTGCTGTCCTTTCCTTCTTTGGGTTGACATATTTATGTGAACAATCATTTTCAAGCATGAATCCTATCAAGAGTAAATTGAGAAATCGTCTCGTCAATGAGAACCTGGAATAGTGCCTAAAATTAAAAACAAGAACATACAAACCTGACTTACTCAAACTATCCAAGGAAATGTAAGGCCAATGTTCACATTAGTGTTTGTGATTTGTCATTGTCAGGATGTAATTTTCTCTACATTATAGGCAAATTTTATTGAATTTAATGTTATTGATAAATAATATCGTTCTAAAGTTTTTGTTTTATTAGTTGTGTTATTTGTATCCTCCTGACCTATGTGAATACTTGCATGCAGAATATACTCAATAAAAACTTATTGAAACTCAAAAACAGTGTACTATCCTATGTATTTTTGGTTTTAAAAATGTGGCTCTCGGGGCCGGAGAGATAGCATGGAGGTAAGGAGTTAGTCTCTCATGCAGAAGGTCAGTGGTTCGAATCCCAACATCCCATATGGTCCCCTGAGCCTGGAGTTAGTCTCTCATGCAGAAGGTCAGTGGTTCGAATCCCGGCATCCCATATGGTCCCCTGAGCCTGGAGTTAGTCTCTCATGCAGAAGGTCAGTGGTTCGAATCCCGGCATCCCATATGTTCCCCTGAGCCTGCCAGGAGTGATTTCTGAGCATAGAGCCAGGAGTAACCCCTGAGTGCTGCCAAAAAAAACCAAAAACAAAAACAAACAAAAAACTCCAAAAACCAAAAAAAAAAAATGTGGCTCTCAAAATAAATTTCAATCGTGGTTTGGCGAGATTTGGCTCCATTGAAAAAAAAGGTTGCCGACCACTGGCTTAGGAAACACTTAGTGATGAGGCAGATTGTCCTCCAGATCAGAATTCTGCCAGGTCTCTGGAGCAGCCCATCATTAGAATCAGAGTAGTCTCCAGTAAAGATTTTCCAAGAAGTCCAAGTTGCCAGAATACCTGTTGTCTTGGACTATTTAACAGAATTAGATAAAATTGGTGCCATTTATCCCATGGTAGATACATAGAGAAACTAAATAAGACAGACAAAAAAATAGCGCCAACTCCAGAGAAAACAAAAAGTTGTGTAAGGACAAAAGTGTCTTTCTTACATTCCAGACAGCTCAGCTGTGGTATTTTCCTAGTCAGAAGAAGGCAAACATAAATATTGATCTAACTAAATATGTTGGGCTACATTGAAAGGACAGGACAGGTGGGCCTTGTCTGGTTTCATGGCAGGTCTTCTCTGGGAAGGAAGCTAAATTCCTGTCATCCAGAGCAAGGTGAGGATTGTGCCAACCCCCCAAAACTAAGTGATTGTCTGCGCATGTCATTTAGTGACAGGGAAGCAAATATTCAAAAATAAACAGCCACGGGGCCAGAGCAATGGCGCAAGTGGTAAAGCATCTGTCTTGCGTGTGCTAGCCTAGGACAAACAGACGCTGGTGCCCCATATGGTTTCCCAAGCCAGGAGTAGATTTCTGAGCTTATCGCCAGGAGTAACCCCTGAACATCACCAGGTGTTGCCCAAAATCCAAAATAAAATAAGCACCCAAAGAGTGAAAAATATTACCTGGAGTTATGAGTAGTAGAGGGGAGAGCAGAAAAGAAATGTTGGTAGTCTCCATGGATACATAAAATTTTTGTAGAACTCTATTTTGGAAAGTTTGCCTTTCTTGTGAACCCAGATTCTACACAGGGTATCACAGCAGTTTTTACTCGAATCTAAACAGTCTGTCCAGTGTTGTGCTAGGAACCCTGTCTCTGGGAGTGGGTAAGGAAGGGAAAGGCAGTAGGGAGTCTGGGTTTGTAATGGGGTGCAAAACCTTCCAACCATGGCCAACTTCACACTAACATTTTAAGAGCTGACTTACCAAGAAAATTGTTTGGCAGTATAAATCAGGAAAAAATCAATCAAATTATTTTTAATAATTCTCTCTGATTTTCCAGAAAAGTTCAGTGTTTGTTGTGAACACAGTTCTGTACTTCCCCTTAGTCTTGTTTCTAATTTAAATTAGTTTTGTTGACAGGTCATTCATATGCAGTAATATGCAGATATTTGAAGTGGGCAGGTTAATGAGTTTTGGACAGGTAAGTTACTGTTGCAAGTCAGTCCTAGAAGGGGCTGGATGATGGTAGAATGGAGGATGAGGTCTTTCTCCTCCAGCTTGAACCACACGTCTGCCACCTTGTTCAGCCAGCAGGTCTGAAGGTCCAGGATAGGGGTGGGTAGAAAACTCACCGGCAGTCAGGCTTCAGGAGATATCATCATTATTCTGTGGATAAAACTGAAGTAAAAGCCTCAGCCTTCCCCAGACCCTTGCTTTTATAGACAAGATAACACCCTAGGGTGAGAGCCAAATATCAAGTAAGGAATAATCCAATATACTATCACCAGATCACACCCTAGGGTGGGGCACAATTATTGATTAGGGTAGGATCAGTAATACAAGTTACCAAGGGAGAGAACAGCCCATCACCCGCAGAAAGTTTCTCCTTGACATCTACCTTACCTTCCACCACTATGGTATCTCAGATAAATACTATCTAGAGTCTATTTCAGAGTTGTTCAGCTTTGCCCACACTTAAACAATTTGTTTTCAAATGAACTTTACAATAGACATCATAGAATCACCCATAGGCTCTTATCTCCTAGGCACTCACACATTCCATGTGTAAAGTGTTTCATTTGCTGATATTGTGAGTGGGACACTGGGACAAGTTTGCATTGTAACTTCTTTAAAGAGCATTTTATTTTGCCTGACAGGCATACTAATTACTGTGAAATATTTTGATTCTATTAGTATTATTCTTTGTTAGAGTTGTTCTGTTTTTATTCTGGGGCAATGGTATAGCCTTTCTTTTTCTTTCTTTTTCTTTTGGTTTTGATTTTGGGTTTTGGGTTGCACCCAGGATTACTCCTGGCTATCCACTCAGAAATCACTTCTGGCTTGGGGTACCATATGGGACACTGGGGGAATCAAACCCCTGTCAGTCCTAGGCTAGCGTGGGCCGGGCAGATGCCTTACTGCTTGCGCCACTGCTCCAGCCTTGGTGTAGCTTTTCTGAAGGTCAAACTCATCCTTGTCTCCAAATCAAGTCCTTATAAGTTCTTCATTCTCATCTGACCACCTGTTTGGATAGTAGCCTTTTCTCTGGTGCCTGCTGGAGATAGTGGCCTTTGCTTCTGGAATGTGCATCTGTGCACATACAGGGAGGCCTTTTAACTTACCTATCTTTACTGGATACTTCCTGTTTTATGTTTGGGCAAAATTACAACAGACTCGGCTACACTGGTTTCCAACTCAGATCCTGCCCCTGATCTGCCCTTAGTGCCTGAAAAGTTGTCTCAGATAACTGTGCCATACTCTTGTTTTCACTGGGTGAAGCAAGTCCAGAGCACATCCAAAGCTGAAGCATGTAGATGATTTGATTCTTTAAGTAATAGCTTGGATGAAAGTAAAAACTAAAGAAACGATCAGTGCATTTCTTTTTCTTTCTTCTTTGGGAAAGAGCCTTATGAGGACTGAGACCTTCAAAGGGGTTTTGGAGCCTCATTCACTTTGATTTCTAGGAACTAGTCACAGACCCAACACTGATTAACTGTCCATGAAAAATTATGTGAGTGAGGTGATAAATGAATGAATTATTGCATAAACAGCTACATTGTAAGTTGGAATTTGGGTTTCTTTTTTAGTTCAGTAAGACCTCCTCTCTCACACTTCTTTGCTTGGGACCAATTCTTCTTGCATTTAGTCTTTGAAAAATGTTTGAGCATGAAATATTATTTCTTTGATCTCCTCTCCACAGGCTGAATAAAGAAAGGTGCCTAATTTTAGCTGGAGTAAATGAGAATGTAACTAATGAGATCACTAATAAGGATCACTATATGGTAGAAACCAGAATGAAAACTTAATTGTGTTTCTTACAGCAGGAGAGAATTAAATAAACTAAGTGTTCGTTGCCCCAGCAGTAACCAGCTGTGGCTCTGCAATTTGGGCCAGAATTTGACCTCTGTAGTAACCAAAAAGTAGTTTTAAAAAGATTTCTACTAAAGTAAGTTGACTATATCAAAGGAATGCCTCTGAAGAAAGATCTCATGAAGGTCATCTCCTACCTGTGCTACTGGAGTAAGGTGGATGCAATTAGTTAGGGTCTAACTTAGAAAGATGGTGCATTGACTAGCTAGTTCATGACCTGGCTAGCCGTTGTAAGTGAACCAAACTGCAACGGAGAGGCTAGTAATATAGGCACCAAAAACAGCATGCTCACCAAATTGGAAGAGAAAAGTATTTGTCATCATTGACTACAGAGAGTCAGTAGTTTCAGTGACATTTGATGTTAGAGAGGAGGCTTTAATGGATGGGCCTCCAAGATTATTATTGCAGTAATATACTATGAAATACACTTTGTTTTTGTTCCAGATTTAAGATCAGGCAAAATGTGGCTATTAAATGGTATGATCAATCCTTTATTAATATTACTTGATCATAATAACTTTTTATCCTTGAAAGCCCAGCCTTTGGGTGGGGGGAGGACCACATCCAGCAGTGCTCAGGGCCTACTCCTGGTTCAGACATTACTCCTGATGGACGCTTGGGGACCATATGTGGTGCCATAGGTAGAACCCAGATCAACTGCTTACAAGACAAGCACCCTAACCATTGTACTATCTCCCCAGCTGCTGAAGATCTTGTTTTAAGCCATATTAATTTTTTGACTGGAAATTTTTGAGTTCTTCTTTATCATGCCAACTTATAAGTGCCAAAATATTACTGCAGCTTTCATTTATTATTCATTATTTTAAGAACATCCTATACCTAATATGAGATATTTTTGGGAAATGGGTACAGTGATACGTGAAATTTAGGCAAAGCTACTGTTAAAGTGAGGCATACTCATTTTTCTTTTTATTTTATAATCATCATAAAATTATAGGAGACATAAATTTAGCAGGATCATCAGGTACAAATAAAATTCAATCTTTAGTATTAATTAAGTCTGTAAACCTTGTCAACGAGTGCATTTTAGCAAATGCTGTTTAGACCCTTGGTTGTAAAGTTACAAAAAAAATCTGGTTTCTTTTATATTTTTGCTATAAAAATTCTTTAGTACATAAACTTTGAATAGCCAATAAAAAGGTGTGCTGGGAATAAAACAAAGGCCAGCTATATTTGGATTGTCTTCAGAAACAAATGAGGTTTTGTGTATAGAAAAATTGAGACATCAAAGTTTCACAAGCCAAGTTGGGAAGACTAATTCAAGAGATGTGTAATTTGATAGTGCTGAAGAGAGTGAAATCATGTCATCATGAGTTGGCAGTGTTCTAGTCATCATTTCGGCTGTTTGAATATAGCTCAGGTTATGCAAATCTTCTGCGTCATAAATTAAGAATAGGAATTGTTTCCTGATGCTTGTCATGAAGAATGACATCCCAATGGTTGCTTTAAGAATTGACTTTAATAGCTTAATATAGATATATGAGTTCTTTAGTTTTGACTTGAATATTTTTGTTCAGATCATGAACAAAATATATACCCTTGGACAAATCTGGGCAAATAATTTTTATAGTGTTTCATGATTATTAGATACTTGAGAGATGAAGGCATGATCGGTGCCTGTCCTCAGAAATCTTTCATCTGCAAAGAACTGGAGTTCTCTGTACATACCAAATGAATATTATATCTAAAAATAATAGTATGCCACTTTTAAGATTGGAAAATAAAACTGTTTAAAACCAAATTTCCTCATTCATTTCTACTGTTTGACTGGAATCATATTTGATACTTTCTATTATCTTTATGTATATCTTAATATATAGTTATTAATCACTGGGTAATCTGAGATCCTTTACTTAAAAAAGAGCAAATAGCCAACTCTTAATGTAGATATATGTGTTTTTGGAGTGGGCCACACCTGGTGATGCAAAGGGTTTACTCCTGACTATGCAATCAGAAATAACTCCTGTCTTGGAGGACCATATGGGTCACGGGGAGGTTGAATCACGGTCCATCCTGCGTCAGCTGGTGCAAGACATGCTCTATGGCTGCACCATTGCTCCAGCTCTAGATATATGATTTTTTGTGGGGAGTGAGTTTTTGGGGTCTCACCAGGTAGAGCTCACGAGCTAGTCTTAACTGTATTCTGGGAGTGACACTGGCACACACAGGGACCATATACTGTGCCAAGTCTCTAAGACTGGGATGGAATCATCTTGTTTATATTGAGAAAGGCACTAAAAGGATTTTATAAAAAAAAATAATAATGGAACAACACCTTGATGAATAACCAAACATTTGGCATACTTGAAAGAGGGTTTCCATTGTGATTCCTTTGGTAACAGCACTTCCATTTTTCTTGGAGAAATATGCTTCTCCTTTTCAGTTGTGAGAAGTTCAAGATGCTGATCTGATTCCTTGTAGTACTTTTACTAGCTAGTCAGAACCATTGATTTTAATTTAGGTTCCCAGAATCCAGTTCACTGGAAATCAAGGAGAATCAGAGCAGAGACTTGCTGGTGTGACTATAGAAAAATGCTTGCTTTCCATAGGGCTGGGTAAACCAAAGTTGCCAGTTAGCTCTCTGCCACATGGACCATTTTCTGGGTGAATAAAGAAATATGTAAAATAGATGTAGGATAGGAATATTTTCTATTGACATTATTTGAACAATTTAATCTTTCAGGGGTCAGGATGATCCCCAGACACCTTCTTCCAGTTTTTCTCATTTTTCCTGAGGGACAGTAGTCAAAGTGTTTCAATTGGGGCTGGGGGGGATTATCTCATTCAGATTGCAGATTGGGAGCTGGAGAGAGCTAAGAGTAGCTAAGGCACTTGCCTTGTATGTGATCAACCCATTTTTGGTATCTGGCATCTCAATGGGCTCCAAAGCTCCACCAGGAGTGATTCCTGAGTAATAATTTCTGAGGAGTAAACCTGATAACCACTGGGTATGGCCCAAAGAGTCAAAAACAAAAAACAAACAAAAAATTAACGTACTATAGAGTGAGAAAGGAATTAAGAGAGGAATGAGGAGAGAGCAAAGACTATTGTAGGAAATGTGAAAATTCAGCCTTGGACCAAAGTCATGGTGGAAAGTATTGGGAGAAGGAGTCAGATTTGGGCAAATAAAAGGATTCATGATTGGAGGGATTTTAAAAATTGGAGCAAACAACTGAAGAAAACTGAAGCCTCCCTATGGTTTCCTGTTTGAACTTCAGCAGTAGGTTGCATAGAGTGGGTGCCCTTTGGGAAGAGAGTTGTTGTGGGGTTGTGGTTCATTGAAAAGTGGTGAGGAGGGGAAAGATGAATTCCAGTTTGATTATCATGACCATAAGATAAATGCATGATATCTAAGTGGAGAAGTCCAAAGATAGTGAGATTTGTGATCTTTGCCACTTAGGAGACCTAAATTAGAAAACATAGCTTCATAATCAATTTCTTGACAGTAATTGAAGACTTAGATGAAATGGCCTGGGGAGAATGAGTAGACTTCAAAGGAGCCTCTAATGGACCCTGCAGGTATTTCCAAAATGTAAGTGTCAGTTCCATGAGTGTCCAACAAAGACCTGTGACTAAGAAGAAAGCGAGTAAGCCAGTTGAGTGTGACATGAAGGAGGTCTGTAAATAGAGCTTTTTAGAAGGGAGCAAGGCTGCTAAGACAGTTGGAATACGTTCCTATCAGCACCTGATTGTCTCTATTCATTCAGTGCTGAGTGCTAAGATTTTCCTCAATGGAAACATATTTTTTTCAGTGCCAGGGGTCAAACCCAGGTCTCACACATGCAAGGCAAAAAATTCCCCTAGTTAATCTTGTATAGATACATAGGCATGGGCACATTTACAGTTTGTATTATTCCTTTGTTGTTTGTCTTTGGGGGCTGTACCTGGAGGCATTTGGGTCACTGGGCCATGCTCAGGGGCTTGCTTGCTTGTTCCCTAGTAACCTACCCTCCCACATGGAAGAAGTGGGTCAAAACTTATAGTCAGAGCTTAGTGTGTGGTTGTTGAACAAATTAATTTGGAAATAGAAGATTTTTGTTGAAAATATAGATGATGTTGCTTGAAGATGGGATTTAAATCTATATAAGGATAGATGTTAAGATAATGCTAAATTCCATTCATCTTTCTACTTATCACACTGGTGACACAATATCAGGGACAGAAAATTGCTTAAGTTTAATCTGGGCCAACAGGGGTGTCATCGGTAAAGGACGTCTTCGTGTATAAGTGTCTTACTCTAGAGACATATTGCAAGTGGACTCTCTGGACTCCTCATGGGAGTTATGTCACTTATTTTTTTACAAAGGTTCCCAGGAAGCTCATATCTAATACCTGCAGAATTGCTTATACCACTGACATCTATTGGATCAAAGTGAACAAGAAAGTTCACTCAAATCTTTTCTTTGTGGAAGAGTATAAGAAATCTAGGAAGCTGTACAAGAAGTACAACAAATTACATCACAATTCATGCCTTATCCATGGAACATTATTTTTCATCTGGGAAGACTGAGACAACGACTGCAAGGCTTCCTGATACCTACTACATTTACTGAGAATACTCAGTTCCCAATAATGAGTCAAAAACACCTAAATTATTTCCTTTCCCTTCCTTTCTTCCTTCCTTCCTTCCTTCCTTCCTTCCTTCCTTCCTTCCTTCCTTCCTTCCTTCCTTCCTTCCTTCCTTCCTTCCTTCCTTCCTTTCTTCTTTCCTTCCTTCCTCCTTCCTTCCTTCCTCCCATCCCCCCTCCCTTCAACCCTCCCTCTCTTCCTACTTCTTCTCTTCCTCCCTCTCTCCCTCCCTCCCTTCCTTTCTCTCTCCCTCTCTTCCTCCCTCCCTTCTTCCATCCCTCTCTTCCTCCCGCTCTCCCTGCCTCCCTTCCTCCCTTCCTCCCTCTCTCCCTCTCTTTCTCCCTTCCTCCCTCCTCCCTTCTTCCCTCCCACCCCTCCTTCCTTTCTTTTTTCTCCCTTCCTTCCTTCCTCTTCCCTCCTTCCCTCCCTTTCCTCCTCTCTTCCTTCCTTCCTCCCTTCCTCTCTTCCTTCCTTCCTTTCTTCCTCTCTCCCTCCATCCCTTCCTACTTGTTCTCTTCCTCCCTCTCTCCCTCCCTCCCTTCCTCTTTCTCTCTCTTTCTCCCTCCCTCCTTTTTTCCCTCCCTCCCCTCCTTCCTTTTTTCTCCCTTCCTTCCTTCCTCTTCCCTCCTTCCCTCCCTCCCTCCCTTCCTCCCTTCCTTTCTTCCTCTCTCCCTCCCTCCCTTCCTTCTTCCCTCTCTCCCTCCCTCCCATCCTTCCTTCCTTCCTTTCTTTCTCCTCCTTTCCTTACTTCCTTCCTCCCTCCCTTTCTCCCTCCCTTCCTTCGTCCCATCCTTCCACCCTTACTCCTCCCTCCCTCCCTTCCTCTCTTCCTTCCTTTCTTCCTCCATCCAATCCCTTTTTTCTTTTTTCTCCCTCCCTTCCTCCCTTCCTTTCTACCTCTCTGCCTTCCTTCCTCCTTCCTTTCTCCCTCTCTCCCTCCCTTCCTTTCTTTTTTCTCCCTTTCTCCCTCCCTTCCTTTTCTCTTTTCTTCCCTTCCTTCTTCCCATCTTTTCTTTCTCCCTCTCTCCCTTCCTTTTTTCCTTCCTTCCTTCCTTCCTTCTTTCCTCCCTTCCTTTTCCCTCCCTCCCTCCTTTCTTCCCTCTCTCCCTCGTTTCCTTCATTTCTTCCTCCCTTCTTTCCTCCCTTCTTCCCTCCCTCCCTCCCTCCCTCCCTCCCTTCCTCCCTCCCTCCCTCCCTCCCTCCTTCCTTCCTTCCTTTATTCCTTCCTTCCTTTTTCTTTTTGTTTTTGGGACACACCTGGCTGTACTCAGGGTTTACTCCTGGCTCTGCACTCCAAGATCACTTCTGGCAGAACTTAAGAACCCATATGGGGTTCCCACTTGTCTGCAAAGCAAATGCCTACTTGCTGTACTAGCTCTCCAGCCCTTTATATTATTTTATCACACTTTTCCGGATAAATGGTTTTAATGTGAGTGGGCTAAATTAAATAATTCCCTAAAGATTATTTTAATTTAGTGAGGTTTTTATAGCATGTGATATTAAGACACCAGTATTTCAGGGGCCAGAGATGTTGTATAGTGGTAGAACACATGCCTTGCATATAGGTCGTGGGTTTGATCCCTGGCATTGAAAATAACAAAATAGTAATCTAATTATTCACAACATGTTAAGGTGTTTGTAGAGTTAAAGTTTCAAATAAGTCAGAAGTAAATAGAAAATGCATCATTTAAATTTCCCAGGACTTATAAGAGTCTCACCGGGAGGTGAGACTAACTCATTGTATGGCCCAGCTTCAGTGCAGTATTAATAGTAATAGCTCTATGAAACAATACTGGCTATACTGTGGACATTATGCCAAATACTTTGTAAACATTCATCTAATTCTTTTATTTTGAATATGGGTAAAATATTTTATTATTGTTTTGCATTAATTGCATGTTGATATGATACAAATATTTGGCTCCATTAGGTTAAATGTAATACATCAAAATTAATATTACTTTAAAAATTTTACAAATGTAGTATATTTTTTAACAGTAAGTTAATTTTACCTGCCCTATTTTTCTCTATCTTTCTTTCCCATTCTCCTTTCTACTTTTGTAAACCTCAGCTCTATTGTCAGAAACTCAGGTTTTGTTTTAGCCCAACCTCATATTTTATTGCTTTATTTATAAACCACATATATGTGAGATAATCTGTCATTTATCCTCATACCCTCTGGCCTATTTTACTTGAGATGTACTTTCTATTTCCATTGAATATAGCAAAGTCAAGATTTCATCATCACTCAGAGCTGAATAATATTCCATTGTGTATTATTGCCACTTTTTTATATAAAATTTTTATTTAAGCACCATAATTACAAACATGATTCTAGTTGGGTTTCAGTCATAAACAGAACACCCTCCTTCAGAAGTGCAACATTCCCACCACCAATGACCCCTCTCTCCTTCCCAACCCCTGCCTGTATTCGAGGCAGGCATTTTATTTCTCTCACTCATTAAGATAATCATGATAGTTGTTAGTGTAGTTATTTCCCTAACTGCACTCACCACTCTTTGTGGTGAGCTTTATTTTGTAAGCCAGTCCTTCTGGCCCTTTTTATCGTCTCTGAGCATTATTATAATAATATCCTTAATTTTTTAAGTCCATAGATTAATGAAACTATCTGTGTCTATTTCTCCCTCTGACTTATTTCACTCAGCATAATAGATTCCATGTACATCTACATCTAATGCTTATACTGAAGACATCCAACATACAGACACACAAGGAAAATGTAGCAAGTAAGAAATGAAGGGTTAACATGAATAGCGAACTGCAGGAGTATAAAAGGAAATGATATAAAAATGTGCAAAGGATATCAATAATTAACAGAAAGACTCAAAGGGTAATATTGGAAGAGATGTTCAAACTCATTTATAATTAAAGAAATGAAAATAAAAGCAAGATGCAAGTTTTCTTGTAAACTGGCAAAAATTAAACACAAAAGATTATGTCCAGTCATGCCAAAAGGAGGGAGGAAAAGGAACTATTTTTAATGGTCATATTATGGAAAATCCATCAACATTTAATTTCTATGAATTATAACTGAGTGGTACTATTCCATAACAGCCTGCTTCATATGAGTGATTAGAAAAATAATACAGGGCCAGAGACATAGTACAGTGATAGGCAGACAGCTGATCCAGGATGGACAGTGGACAAATCCCGGCATCCCATATGGTCTCCATGCCTGCCAGGAATGATTTCTGAGCACAGAGCCAGGAGTAATTCCTGTGCACTCCCAGGTAATAATACAATGTCACTGATAGTTAAAATTTTTGTTCATGACCTAAAGATTCATTTAAGGATATAAATATGTAACTAGACAATGAGAAATATATATGATAAATTTTTAAATGTTCATGATATAGTAAGTCAGAATAAAAAGCAATTTACAGTAACTTTTAATGCAATTTGGAGTTTATAGTTGTGCTAGTAGATATTATATACAGATAGAAAATGATATATTTTACTCATTTACTATAGCTGCTGTTACAAGTGATTACAGGCAGAGTGGCTGAAGCAGCATACATTTATCTTACAGCTGTTGAGGTCAGAAACAAATCATGCTAAGCTACAATCAAGGTACCTTATGGTACTTAGATGGTCTGTATATTTTCAAAAGGTACAAAGAAAGACACCATTTGCAGTTTTGGGGCTTCCAGTTCCATTTTTTCATTGTCCATTTCTCTATTGTCAAAGGCAGTGGGACTCTTCTCATGCCTGTAGATGGCTGGTTCTTCCTCTTAGCTTCTCTCTCCCACTTAGAAAGGACCCGTGTGATTCTCTTAGGCTTCATGGTATATAGGATAATCTCCCCATCAAAAGATGAGGTGTTGAGCAACTTTAAGGCCACTACATCTCCTTGCCACCTAACACAGTATATTTATAGTTGGTTTTTGTTTGTTTGTTTGTTTTTGATTTTGGGCCACACCCGTTGACACTCAGCGGTTACTCCTGGCTTGTGGGGACCATATGGGACATGGAGGGATCGAACCACAGTCCTTTCTAGGCTAACGCTTGCAAAGCAGAACCTTACCTCTAGCGCCACCACTCGGGCCCCTGTTTATAGGTTTTGAGGATTAGGATGTGACAGTCTGAGAGTGGGGCATAATATTATCCATCACACACAGACAAATGCCTAAATTTGTAGTAATATTCTCCCTAGAAAGCTTACAGACACTAAATAGTACTTTACTCCCAAAGATTTTATTTGCTTTTACCTTAATGTTAAATGCAATATTTAAAATATCAATTCTAATATTCAGTGTGAAGTTAATATTCCATGATAAAAAAACTAACCTTGACAGCAGCAAATCCACTGAAGAGTTCTTCCCAAAGATTTAAAAATGAGTATGGGGGCTAGAGTACTAGTACAATAGATAGAGCATTGCCTTGCACATGGTTGACCCAGGTTCAATTCTCAGCAACTCATATGGTCCCCAAGCACCCCAAACACCACCAGGAGTAATTCTTGAGTGCAGAAATCTGAGTACTGGTGTAACCCTGAGCACTGCTTGGTGTGGCCTAAAAACCAAAAATATAAAAGTATATCCCTATATTCTCTGTATCCCTGAAGAGAATTACAGGTAATTCTGTAATAATAGTTTCATTTCATTTAGTAACTAATAGAAAAATATGATAAAAATCATTGAGGAAACATGACTAGTATAACACTTGTAATCACCACGACCTATTGAAACTGGAGACAACTCCACATCACAGCACACACTTTCAAATATGCACAAATCATTCACCAATGGCATTACTATGAGAAATAAATAGAACTTAATAAATGTCAAATTCTACACAGTAGAATTTTTTTTTCGTTTTTGGGCCACACCCAGTGACACTCAGGGGTTACTCCTGGCTATGCACTCAGAAATCGCTTTTGTCTTGGGGAACCATATGGGACACCAGAGGACCCTACCTTGGTCTGTTCTAGGCTAGTGCATGCAAGGCAGAAGCCCTATGGCCTGTGCCACTGCTCTAGCCCCTACACAGTAGAATGTTATCCTCTGATCACAATGATGTTAAATTAAAAATAAGGCATAATACCCAGAGATAAAGTTCAGTATTAGAGCATGTACTTTGCAGACATGAGGTTGCTGAGACCATGGATTCAGTCCTCTACATCATTATTACATTGGAGTGTGATCACCAGACCTAACAAACAAGTGTGTGCAAGCCTATAGTCAGTGAGCACCAAAAACAAGAGGATCAGTTGTTACAGAAACAATAACAAAGAGAATGGAGGGAGTGGTGCTTAAAAATGATCAACCTTAAAATAGAGAATCCATCAGACATTTATACAGTGCACTTATAAATGAGCCACAGGTCACAAAAAAATCAAAATGGAAATAAGCTTGAATGCTAAGGAAAGTACAATATATGAACATTGGTAGCACACAATTGAAGCAGCGTTGAGAAGGAACATGACAGCTTTAGATGCCTATGCTAGGAAAAAAAGATAACTCTAAGCTTTAACTAAAGCTAAATATTAAAGAATAAAATGAATTCAAGAAGAAAGAAAATAAAGTCGAAGTAGAAATCAATGAAGTAGGCAAATATCAACAAAGTGGTTTGTACCACATAATTCATGAGCACACTGGGGAACAATCTCCAAGCAACAACTTGGGTTTGGGCCCCAAGCACCACCAGGTGTGGTACCAAAATGAAAACAAAGCAAAACAAAAATCAATGTCTGAAGATGTTCCCTGAAAGATTAATAAAATTGATAACATCTGATCAAGTAAAAACCACAAATGATCACTATTTAAAATGAAAAGGGTAATACTGCAAGTTCTGCACACATAATGAAGATAATATGAATACTGCAAACAATTTTATGGTAATTTAGCAGCAAATAAAATACCCCAATTTCTTTAAAAGGTAAATGATTGAAAGGCGCGCAATAAATTATAGAACATCTAGTTCCCTATTAAAAGAAAATGGATGTATAATCAAATATTTACTAAAGAAACAAAAAATTGCACTATGTGATTTCAAAACTGGCTTGTAGAACATTAATCAAGACATTCTTAAGTTAGCTAAAGATAAACATGTAGATCAAATGGTATAGAATGGAGTTCAGAAATAGTCTTATGTACCATAATCTCTTTTTTTTTGGCCTAAGTACTAAGGCAACCCAGAAAAAAAAATGAAATCATTTTAGAAACTATTTCTGGAAAAAATAAAAAAGCCCTCTAAACCTAAGTCCACTTAAACCCCTCTCTTTCTATACACACAATTTAATTTGAGATATGTTACACACTTAAGTGTAACCTAAAAATTTTAGGAGGAAAAGAAGACATCTTAAGGAATTCAGAGTTATTTAGAAATTACACAAAAAGTAAACCATTAAAAATAAACATTAACAAATGTATCTATATAAGAATTATAAAAATTCTGTCCATCAAAAGTTGTTATTTAAAAATAAAAAACCTGCTACAAACTGGTAAGCATATTCATAGATTCATGATAAAATACATGCAAAGACAGGTTGGGTCAGAGAGAAATACTCAGAACTGGAGTGCAGGCTTTGCACATAGAAAACCTTGCTTTGAGCTTTGGTACCAGGAGTTGCCCTTGAGCACCATGTAAAGAAAAAAAGGAAAAGGAAAAAAGGAGAAACATCTATTAAAGTTTTATCACCTAAAAAAGCTATAGTAAATATGTGTATATATGTATGTATACACATACATATATATATATTGTGGGATAGTATATCTGTAAGATGAAATCATGAATTGAAGGGCATCGTGTTACGTAAAGTCAAAGAAAAGGGCAAATACTGGGTCATTTTGTTTATCTGTGGCATAGAAACATAATAAGGGAATAAATGGAATTTGAACAAAAAAATCCTTGGTCTTAGATTTCAAAACTCAGATGAGCAAGCAGTGGGGGATGAAGTGGTAGACTAGAAAGAGGTAGACTAGAGGTGACTGAGGGACAGAGATGTTGGGGAGTCTTTGTCACTGGGTGATGATAGGGCATAGTAGTTTTATATAAAAATAAACTTTTCCACTATTACAATATAACTGAAGTGGTAATAAAAAGGGAGTTAGAACTGAATAAGAAAACCTATTAAATAAGAATTAGAAAACATATAATTCAGATAAGAAATTAAGACAAAAATTAAGAACAAGGAAACCATTAAAACTTGGACTAGAGGGGAAAAGATAAGTAATCTCGCTCCTTTGTGGAATATAAGGAGAACAAGAGATAATATGGTGTAATACCCAGAGAAATAGAGACAAAGGGCAGGAGGTCCAGCCCACGGTAGAAAGCTCATTACAAAGAGTGGTGAGTGTAGCTAGAGTAGAGAAGTGTCTACTAGGACAACGATAGTTGGCATTGATCACTCTGGACAAGAACTAGGTAGTGAAGGAAGAAATTAACAGGCAAGGCACCCCTCCAACAATAATGTAAACCATAGCATCAAAGCATTAGCATTATCATAGCATTATAGCCTAAAGAAGAAGAGAGAAAAACAAATTTCTTGCCCTAAAGCAAGGTAGGTGTTGGGGATGGTGGTAGGTGGGTAGAAGGGAATTGGGAATGGAAAGGGTGCACTGGTGAAGGATGGTGAATGTTATATGACTGAAACCCAACAATGAACAATTTTATAATCATGGTGCTTAAATGAAGCAATTAAAAAAATGTGGGCAGGGACCAGAGAGCTAGTATGGTAGGCAAGGTGCTTGCTTTGCATGTAGGAACCAGGCTCTATACATGGCTCCCTGAGCCCTGCCAAGAGTGACCCCTGAGCAACTAGCCAGGAGTAAACCCTGAGCATTATTGGGTATAATACAACCCCACTCACCCCCAAATTTGAATCTAAAGACCTTCACAGCAGCCTAATCTAAAAATATGTACAGCTGGTAGATATAGAGATTTGTGGGTTTTTTTTTTCCCAAATAGAAGAGAGACTCTAGCTCTAGAGACTTATGCCAAGAAAACAAGTCCCAGCTAATCAAGATATATCAGCATAAGCCCAACCTCCATGATTTCCACAAGAGCAGGCAGAGTGCAACTTATGGGTGTGACTAAAGAAAATAATTATCTTTGGCACCTGGCCACCAGCAAAACTATAGCCTAACAGTACAGCCAAAACATCCAGAGCTGTATTGCATGTACTTGACACTGACTAGAGAGGTAATTTGTGATGCTGTGTGGGAATGAATGAATGAATGATATCAGGTAGCCTGTGATATAAGGGGTGGTGTGAACTCATGATTCCCTCTAGCAAGTGGCAGGAGGAAAGGCTGATGGAGAGAGCCAAGAGGACTAGGTTATTGAAGGTGACCACCAAGACGCATAGGTTTTTTCATCACTGCAGGCTCACAGGACCCACATGAAACCTTGGAGTCTGACTAGTCACAGAAGCCCCTTTCTGCTGGGAAAGGGGAAAGCAGATGATCCTTCTAGTAACCCAGAGAGTCTCTTGTCATTCAGGTGAATTAGATATCATCATAGGTATTATTCTAGAACATTTTGACTCAGATGGAATCACAGGGCTTTCTTTATCTGCTTCATTTTGCATATTGCACAACGAAAGAACATTTTCTCCCTTAGCACTATCGGACTTCTTAATGGGAAGAAGAAATTGTGGTTTTATTTGTAATGTTCTGGCACAAAGTCAGGAGTCAGTACCTGTTTGACATTCCAGAAAGAAATTCTGCTAGGGAAAAATTTTTCTAGTGGGCCATAAAATAATTTGGCAGTAGTTCACATTTATTGAACAAAATCATGGTAAAAGCTGAACATCTTGTAGAACTTAGGTTCTAATCTGCCAGGTGGATCATTGGTGGTTTCCCAAAATGCTCCTGAAGTTTTAGTGTTGGAACCTTCCAGGAGGGACTTGCAGTCCAGCTGAAATTGTCCCACTGGTCTGAAGTCCTCTTACTATTTTTGTGTTGAAGACTAAATTGATTTCCAGTTTTCTCCCCCCTTAGAACAAAACATACACATATTGACTTTCAAGAAAATTGGTGTAATGCTGCAATCCATATGGAATTAGATGGGCTTCTATTTATAAGTTCCTACTTCCTAAGATCGTGTTTTAGAAACTTCTTCAGCAATGATGATTGAGGCCATTGTAATAGTGTATCGGGACTGGATTTGTAATGGTGAAAATACCTGCTTTGACAGAACATTTTTCTAAACTTCCCCCTCCTGAGTTCCAGTTGCATTTCTTTGAATTGTACCTACTGGTGTCAGAGATGGTGCCTAGGTACACAACAGACCCTGGGAGGAAGTATCCTTTGTGGACTGACACCCTGGAACTGTAGTAACTATTGGAATACATAGGGCTCAGTCCTGGCCCTTTCTGCTTGAATGTGATATATTTACTTGAAATCTTTGAGTTGCAACCTTCTTGAAGGGCCTTGCAGACAGCTGAGATGACTTGGGCGTAGAGTTTACTCAGACTATTTATGAAGAAAGTATCTTGGGAAGATTTTATTAGTAACCACGTTATTGTTTGTTCTGTATAATTAAAAACTGTGGAAAAGAATATTGAAACAGCATTTACATAACCAACATTAATTCTTGGTTCCATTTCTTGAAGGGTCAGTTTCTGGGATGACTCTAATTATCAGTAGTATTTCTCTAAGTGAAGCAGTAATAATAAAAGCTTGTTAAAATACATGAGCAGATTTCAGAAGATGTCTATTTGGTGCAAAGCAAAGTTAGTAAGGAACTCCTGGGACTCCTTTCCACACCATACACATCAGTTATGTCTCAAAGTTCTCATTTTAAAATAATGTTCACAAGTATCAGGGTGGAGATCAACAACATTGAGAACCATTATTTATAACCTTGTAAATTCACTTTTCTTTTCAGTAGAACCCCACATTTATCTCTAAAAAACTAACAAAGATAAGCTGGGTTTTGTTGTTTTATTTCTTTTTCTTTCTTGTATACCAGTTTATACATTTGGGTTTTTTAATAAGTAAAAGATTGTTTTAAATGTCACCTTGTTCTAAAATATTGCCAGCATAAGAATTCAAAATAAAAAATTTCAACCATTAATCAAAATTGTCCTCAATGAGCAAAATATTTGTTTAGTCCCTAGTTACTTTAATTTTAACTCTATCCATGGCCTAAATGGTGTAGAACATAAAGCCAAACCTTTTATTTGTAAGAATTGTAGTGTGAAATGTAATGCAAATGCTTAAAGTAATATAAATTCAAATTCCTTTTATCTATATGTAATTATGTAAGGCAAAAATATACCTATCTACATGGGGGGGGCTTTTGGGTGCATATAACAAAAGTTAAAGCAGGCAAAAAAAATTACTCATATAACATGAGATTTTCTCTGAGAAAAATAAAATAGAAAAACTTATTAATAGTAACTAAGCAACACATTTAAGAACACATAGGTTTTGAGGAAATCTGCTCTCTGTTACATGAATAAAGACTTAAAATTTTAGAATACCATTATTTAAGACTATTTATTAATTATATATTTCTCTTTCTCTCATTTGGCACTTTAACTTTCTAAAGTTATCTTCCTACTTAATAAAAAGGGAAAAAATTTTGCTAGAATAATTTGCATTTAAAATATTCATACTAGGTTGGCGCTTGGGGACCATAGCACAGAGGGCCACCCTTTACCTTCTCACAGGTATCGAGAGGGAGGAGACTGCTGCCATCATACCCGCTTAGGGCTGCATTCCAAGGAAGGGACCCAGCCCCACATCACAGGTGAAAAAGGAGGGCTGAGACCCGAGGGCATAAACTAATGTTCAAACACAAAATGCAAAGAAATATGGAGAAACTAAGAAAGACACTAGCAGTCGGGGACATAAAGAGAAATTCTAGCAAGTTTCCAAGTCTACCAAAATGCACAAGCCTAATAGATGAGGACCTAAAAGTAGCAATGAATGCCATAGCAATAGAAATCAAGAAATACATAGATGAACAATCCAACCAACTCAAAGAAGAACTTTTATAGAAGATGAGAGAATCCATACAAATGGAATTAAGGGAAATAAAAAAATGTCTTAGCAAGCCATAATAGCAGAATCCCACAATTAGAGAATTGCATAGAAGAACTTGAAGAAAAACTACAAACCAAAAATGACAAAGAAGCCAATAAGGAAATAAGAGGTAAAGCATTGGAAGAAAATGTTAAGTACTTAATGAACAAAGACAGAAGAAATAATCTAAAATATCCATACTTCTCAAGAGCATTGTTTCTCAACTAGAGGCTATATTGTCCTTCTTGGGATCCTAGGATATTTCAAGGGTCTCCAGGTGAAAATCATGTAAATGAGAAGCCGTGTCATGAAACTAAAGGACCAACCAATAGGAAAGGTGGGCACAGGAAAGAAACTAGGTTAAATGGAGGCCTAGGTTGGAAAAGATTGATAAACACTGGTCTGTATTCTCAAGGTAAGTACTTTCAAATGTTTCATGTATACCACATCTTTTATTTATTTTTACACAATTAAAATATACAGGACATTCTATTTTATTTTTGGCATTTATAATTTAAAATTAAATACATTACCAATTTATCTATTTTATGTATTTATTTATACCTTTAGTTCTATTAATATACCCTAAAACTATTTTATGTGAGATATGCAAGAAGTTATCCAAAGTTGCTTCTGATATCTTCCTCCAGGTTGGTATCATTTATTTATTTGTTAATTTTTCTACAACAGGTGGTGCTTAGAGGTTACTTCTGGCCCTATGTTCAGAAATTGCACCTGGAAGATTCAGGGGACCATATGTATTGCCAGGGATTGAAATCAGGTAGCTGCATGCAAGGCAAATACCCTAACTGCTGTTCTATTGCTCTAGCCCATCAATTATCAATTTTAAATGATCAATTTAGAATATATAGTATGAAAAGTATCCTGGTTATTATTTTACTCCTAAGAAAGCCTTTAAGATAGTTTATTTTTACTTCAAAATTATACATTTGGGGGGCCAGAGAGATAATACAGTGCATAGGTGAGGAAACATACCTTGCATGCAACCAATTTGGACTCAATTCCCTGTACCATATATGATCCCTCAGCACTGCCTCCAGTGATCTATGTGCCAGGAATAAGCCCCAAGCACAGCTGAGTGTAATCCTAATCTCAATAAAAATGAAAGAGAAAGAGAAATTTTATTCCCCTGTTTGCTCTTTCAAAGTAAACTTGGTCTGTCTTGTTGAATAGAGAGAATTACATGATCATTGTGAAAACTGCTGAAATCTTGATTCATTGTGTTTAAAATTTCTTTCAGAATTTAAAAAGATTATATACCCTAAATACTATTTCACCCAAGATGTGCAAGAAGTTATGCAAAGTTGCTTCTGACATCTTTTTACAAGTTGATATTAGTTCGAGTAAGATTCTATAAACGGTGAAAAAATGACCAAAGTTCATAAGTCTATGAGGCAGAGAACCCCCCGAAAAAGACAGTACCCAACTTTTTAAAACAAAACGAAGGGTGGAATTAGAATGACCAACTTTGGCCTCTGTGCCCGCCCTCAAATCTCAACATTGTTACTGGGCCCAGATCTTAGCACCTTCCTGCAGGGTAGTGGTAGGTGGGTCCTGGGGCTGGAATCCAATCAGTAGGGAGAAATCGCAGGACTAATAAAAATAAGTTTTCACTACAGTCTTGAGCTACTTTGCTGGTGCTAGGGGATATTAGAAGAATTCCAATCAATGTGGTTACGATGACCACAGAAAGTACAGACCTATGAAAATACCTAATATTATAACATAGAAATTGCTTTAATGCTGCTGGCCAGAGAGGGGAAGGCATAATCTAGCTTGCTGACCAATTCTGCCTGATTTATTGAATTAAAGAGTTTCATTGAATCAAAAAATTAAACAAAATGTTCAGTTTCTCCTTTAGATATTTTTTGGGTTTTGTTTAGTTTGTTGCGTGGGGGCACACCCAAGCAGTGCTAAGGGGATAATTTCTGGCTTGCACTTAGGAATCAATGTTTTCTTTTATTGTTAAATAATATTTTCAATTGAATCACTGTGATCTACAGTTACAAAGTTGTTTATTTTTGATTTTATACACCCCATCCCCTCACCAGCACACATTTCCCATCACCAATATCCCCAGTTCCCTCCCCACCTCCGCCATCTCCCCTGCCTATATTTATGGCAGACATTTTTCTTCTCTCTCTTTCTCTCTCTTTTCCTTTTTTACTTCTTAAACACTGGTTTACAATATTGCTACTGAAGTGATAACATGTATATCACTTTACTTCCTTTAAACATCCAGCTCTTGTTCAATGTGATCATAGAAATCACTCCTGGTGGGCTCTAGGGACCACACTGGATGCTGAGATTGAACATGAGTCAGTCACATTCAAGGCAAGCCCCTTACTTGCTATACTATTGCTCAGATCTGTTTTTTCTTTGAAAACTCATGCATTTAGCTGGAGATATAGTATAGTAAGACAATTGCCTTGTATGTGACCAATCCAGGTTTGATTCCTAGCACCTCACATGATTCCTTCCCAAGCTCACCAGGAATGAACCCTGAGCACAGAACCAGGAATAAGCTTTTTTAAAATATATGTTATTTTCTTTAAACACCATGATTACATATATGATTGTGTTTGGGTTTCAGTCATGTAAAGAATACCACCCATCACCAATGCAACATTCCCATCACCATGTCCCAAATCTCCCTCCTCCCAACCACCCCACGCCTGTACTCTAGACAGGCTTTCCATTTCCCTCATACATACTCATTATTAGGACAGTTCAGAATGTAGTTATTTCTCTAACTAAACTCAACACTCTTTGTGGTAAGCTTCATGAGGTGAGCTGGAACGTCCAGCTCTTTTCTCTTTGGTGTCTGAAAATTATTATTGCAAGAATGTCTTTTATTTTTCTTAAAATCCGTAGATGAGTGAGACCATTCTGCGTCTTTCTCTCTCTGACTTATTTCACTCAGCATAATAGATTCCATATACATCCATGTATAGGAAAATTTCATGACTTCATCTCTCCTGACAGTTGCATAATATTCCATTGTGTATATGTACCACAGTTTCTTTAGCCATTCGACTGTTGAAAGGCATCTTGGTTGTTTCCAGAGTCTTGCTATGGTAAACAGTGCTGCGATGAATATAGGTGTAAGGAAGGGATTTTTTGTATTGTATTTTTGTGTTCCTAGGGTATATTCCTAGGAGTGGTATGGCTGGATTGTATGGGAGCTCGATTTCCAGTTTTTGAAGGAATCTTCATATCGCTTTCCATAATGGTTGAACTAGGCAGCATTCCCACCAGCAGTAGATAAGAGTTCCTTACTCTCCACATCCCCACCAACACTGTTTGTTCTCATTCTTTGTGATGTGTGCCAATCTCTGTGGTGTGAGTTGGTACCTCATAGTTCTTTTGATTTGCATCTCCCTGATGATTAGTGATGTGGAGCATTTTTTCATGTGTCTTTTGGCCATTTGTATTTCTTCTTTGTCAAAGTGTCTGTTCATTTCTTCTCCCCAGTTTTTGATGGGATTATATGTTTTTTTTTTCTTGTAAAGTTCTGTCAGTGCCTTGTATATTTTGGAGATTAGCCCCTTATCTGATGGGTATTGAGTGAATAGTTTCTCCCACTCAGTGGGTGGCTCTTGTATCCTGGGCACTAATTCCTTTGAGGTGCAGAAGCTTCTCAGCTTAATATATTCCCATCTGTTAATCTCTGCTTTCACTTGCTTGTAGAGTGCAGTTTCCTCCTTGAATATGCCTGTAGTCTCAATGTCCTGGAGTGTTTTACCTACATGTTGTTCTATATAGTTTATGGTTTCGGGTCTGATATCGAGGTCTTTAATCCATTTGGATTTTACTTTTGTACATGATGTTAGCTGGGGGTCTAAGTTCAATTTTTTGCAAGTGGCTAGCCAGTTGTGCCAACACCACTTGTTGAAGAGGATTTCTTTGCTCCATTTAGGATTTCTTCCTCCTTTATCAAAAATTAAGTGACTGTATGTCTGGGGAACATTCTCTGAGTATTCAAGCCTATTTCACTGATCTGAGGCCATGTTTTCATAACATGAAAGCATGCTGTTTTGATAACTATTGCTTTGTAGTAAAGTTTAAAGTTGGGGAAAGTAATTCCTCCCATATTCTTTTTCCGAATGATTGCTTTAGCTATTCTAGGGTGTTTATTGTTTCAAGTGAATTTCAAAAGTGCCCGATCCACTTCTTTGAAGAATGTCACAGGTATCTTTAGAGGGATCACATTAAATGTGTACAATGCCTTGGGGAGTATTGCCATTTTGATGATGTTAATCCTGCCAATCCATAAGCAGGGTATGTGTTTCCATTTTCGTGTGTCCTCTCTTATTTCTTGGAGCAAAGTTTTATAGTTTTCTTTGTATAGGTCCTTCACGTTTTTAGTCAAGTTGATTCCAAGATATTTGAGTTTGTGTGGCACTCTTGTGAATGGGGTTATTTTTTAATGTCCATTTCTTCCTTATTACTATTGGTATATAGAAAGGTTATTAATTTTGTGTGTTAACTTTGTAGCCTGCCACCTTGCTATATGAGTTTATTGTTTCTAGAAGCTTTTTGGTAGAGTCTTTAGGGTTTTCTAAGTAGAGTATCATGTCATCTGCAAACAGCAAGAGCTTGATTTCTTTCTTTCCTATCTGGATTCCCTTGATATCTTTTTCTTGCCTAATTGCTATAGTGAGTAATTCCAGTGCTATGTTGAATAGAAGTGCTGAGAGAGGACAGCCTTGTCTTGTGCCAGAATTTAGAGGAAAGGCTTTTAGTTTTTCTCCATTGAGGATAATATTTGCCACTGGCTTGAAGTAGATGGCCCTAACTATATTGAGAAAGGTTCCTTTCATTCCCATATTGCTGAGAGTTTTGATCAAGAATGGGTGTTGGACCTTATCAAATGCTTTCTCTGCATCTATTGATATGATCATGTGGTTTTTATTTTTCTTGTTGTTGATGTTGTGTATTATGTTGATAGATTTACGGATGTTAAACCATCCTTGCATTCCTGGGATGCATCTTCTTAATGAGGCATTGAATCCTATTTGCAAGGATTTTATTGAGGATCTTTGCATCTGCATTCATCAGCGATATTGGTCTGTAATTTTCTTTTTTCGTAGCATCTCTGTCTGGTTTAGGTATCAAGATGATGTTGACTTCATAAAAGCTATTTGGAAGTGTTTCCGTTTGTTCAGTTTCATGAAAGAGTCTTGCCAAGATTGGTAGTAGTTCCTCTTGGAAAGTTTGAAAGAATTCATTAGTGAATCCATCTGGGCCTCGGCTTTTGTTTTTGGGCAGACATTTGATTACCGTTTTAATTTCCTCAATAGTGAAGGGGGTGTTTAGATATGTTACATCCTCTTCATTCAACCATGGAAGATTATAAGAGTGCAAGAATTTATCCATTTCTTCCAGGTTCTCATTTTTAGTGGCATAGAGTTTCTCAAAGTAGTTTCTGATTATCCTTTGGATCTCTGCCATATCAGTAGTGATCTCTCCTTTTTCATTCCTAATACGAGTTATCAAGTTTCTGTCTCTCTTTCTTTGTTTTGCCAGTGGTCTATCACTCTTGTTTATTTTTTCAAAGAACCAACTCTGCTTTATTTGATCTTTCGGATTGTATTTTGGGTTTCTACCTCGTTGATTTCTGCTCTCAGTCTTGTTATTTCCTTGTCTCCCTATTTTTGGGTCCTTTTGTTGAGCACTTTCTAGTTCTATGAACTGTGTCATTAAGCTACTCACGTAAGCCCCTTCTTCCTTCCTATGTGTGCTTGCAAAGCTATAAATTTTCCTCTCAGTACTGCTTTTGCTGTGTCCCATAAGTTCTGATAGTTTGTGTCTTTATAATCATTTGTTTCCAGGAAAGTATTGATTTCCTCTTTGATGAGGCTGTTTAACTTCCAGGTGTTAAAGTTTTTCTTCTGTGTCCCTTTAGAATTCACATATAATTTCAGAGCCTTGTGGTCAGCAAAGGTAGTCTGCAAGATTTCTATCCTCTTGATATTATGGAGCTATGTTTTATGTGTCAGCATGTAGTCTATCCTGGAGAATGTCCCATGTACTTTGGAGAAGAATGTGTATCCAGGTTTTTGGGGATGGAGTGTCCTATATATATATCCACTAGGCCTCTTTCTTCCATTTCTCTTCTCAGGTTTAGTATATTCTTGTTGGATTTCAGTCTAGTTGACCTATCCAGTGTTGACAAAGCCATGTTAAGATCCCCCACAATTATTTTGTTTTTATTAATATTATTTTTCAGATTTGTCAACAATTGTATTAAATATTTTTCTAGACCCTCATTTGGTGCATATATGTTTAGGAGAGTGATTTCTTCCTACTCTACATATGCCTTGATTAATATAAAATGCCCATCTTTTTTTTATCTTTAAAATTTTTTTATCTTTAAACACCGTGATTACAAACATGATTATAGTTGTATGATTACAGTCATGTAAAGAACACCCCCCTTCACCGGTGCAACATTCCCACCACCAATTTCCCAGATCTCCCTCCTCCCCACCCCCCTACACCTGTACTCGAGACAGGCTTTCTACTTCCCTCATTCATTCACATTGTTATGATAGTTTTCAGTGTAGTCATCTCTGCAACTGCACTCATCACCCTATGTGATGAGCTGCATGTCCTGAGCTGCACCTACCAGCCCTCATCTCTCTTGTCTCTGAGATACTGTTAAAATGTCCTTCATTTTTCTTAAAGCTCATAGATGAGTGAAACCAGTCTGCATCTTTCTCTCTCCCTCTGACTTCACTCAGCATAATAGATTCCATGTACATCCATGTATAGGAAAATTTCATGACTTCATCTCTCCTGATGGCTGCATAGTATTCCATTGTGTATATGTACCACAGTTTCTTCAGACACTCATCTGTTGAAGGGTATCTTGGTTGTTTCCAGAGTCTGGCTATTGTAAATAGCGCTGCAATGAATATAGGAGTAAGGAAGGGATTTTTGTATTGTATTTTTGTGTTCCTTGGGTATATTCCTAGGAGTGGTATAGCTGGATCGTATGGAAGCTCAATTTCCAGTTTGTGAAGGAATCTTCATATCGCTTTCCATAAAGGTTGTACTAGACGGCATTCCCACCAGCAGTGAAAAAGAGTTCCTTTCTCTCCACATCCCCGCCAGCACTGCTTGTTTTCCTTTTTTGTGATGTGTGCCAATCTCAGTGGCGTGAGGTGGTACCTCATAGTAGTTTTGATTTGCATCTCCCTGACGATTAGTGATGTTGAACATCTTTTCATGTGCCTTTTGGCCATTTGCCTTTCTTCTTTTTCAAAGTGTCTGTTCATTTCTTCTCCCCATTTTTTGATGGGGTTAATTGTTTCTTTCTTGTATGGTTCTGTCAGTACCTTGTACATTTTGGATATTAGCCCTTTATCTCATGAGTATTGGGTGAATAATTTCTCCCACTCAGTGGGTGGCCTTTGTATTCTGGGCACTATTTCCTTTGATTCTCAGCTTAATATAGTCCCATCTGTTTATCTCTGCTTCCACTTGCTTGGAAAGTGCTGTCTCCTCCTTAAAGATGCCTTTAGTCTCAATGTCCTGGAGTGTTTCACCTACATGTTGTTCTATATACCTTATAGTTTCAGTTCTGATATCAAGGTCTTTAATCCATTTGGATTTTACCTTTGTACATGGTGTTAGCTGTGGGTCTGAGTTCGCTTTTTTGCAAGTGGCTAACCAGTTGTGCCAACACCACTTGTTGAATAGGCTTTCCCTGCTCCATTTAGGATTTCTTGCTCCTTTATCAAAAACAAGGTGGTTATATGTCTGAGGAACCTTCTCTGAGTACTCAAGCCTATTCCACTGATCTGAGGGTCTGTCTTTATTCCAATACCATGCTGTTTTTATAACTGTTGCTTTGTAATACAACTTAAAATTGGGGAAAGTAATGCCTCCCATATTCCTTTTCCCAAGGAGTGCTTTAGCTATTCGAGGTTGTTTGTTGTTCCAGATGAATTTCAGAAGTATTTGATCCACTTCTTTGAAGAATGTCATGGGTATCTTCAGTGGAATCGCGTTAAATCTGTACAATGCTTTTGGAAGTATTGCCATTTTAATGATGTTGATCCTGCCAATCCATGAGCATTGTCTGTGTTTCCATTTCCGCATGTCCTCTCTTATTTCTTGGAGCAGTGTTTTGTAGTTTTCTTTGTATAGATCCTTCACATCTTTAGTTAGGTTGACTCCAAGATATTTGAGTTTGTGTGGAACTAATGTGAATGGGATTGTTCTCTTAATGTCCATTTCTTCCCTATCATTATTAGTGTATAAAAAGGCCATTGATTTTTGTGTGTTAATTTTGTAGCCTGCCACTTTGCTATATGAATCTATTATTTCTAGAAGCTTTTTGGTAGAGTCTTTAGGGTTTTCTAAGTAGAGTATCATGCCATCTGCAAACAGTGAGAGCTTGACTTCTTCCTTTTCTATCTGGATTCCCTTGATATCTTTTTCTTGCCTAATCGCTATAGCAAGTACTTCCAGTACTATGTTGAATAGGAGTGGTGAGAGAGGACAGCCTTATCTTGTACCAGAATTTAGAGGAAAGGATTTTAGTTTTTCTCCATTGAGGATAATATTTGTCACTGGCTTCTGGTAGATGGCTTTGACTATATTGAGAAAAGTTCTTTTTATTCCTATCTTGCTGAGAGTTTTCATCAAGAATGGGTGTTGAACCTTATCAAATGCTTTTTCTGCGTCTATTGATATGACCATGTGATTTTTATTTTTTTTGTTGTTTATGTTGTGTATTATATTGATAGATTTACGGATGTTAAACCAGCCTTTGTTGAGGATCTTTGCATCTGTGTTCATCAGGGATATTGGTCTGTAATTTTCTTTTTTGACAGCATCTCTATCAGGTTTTGGTATTAAGGTGATGTTGGCTTCATAAAAGCTATTTGGAAGTGTTCCTGTTTTTTCGATTTCATAAAAGAGCCTGGCCAGGATTGGTAGTAGTTCCTCTTGAAAGGTGTGAAAGAATTCATTCGTGAATCCATCAGGGCCTGGGCTTTTGTTTTTGGGTAAATTTTTGATTACAGTTTTAATTTCCTCAATAGTGATGGGGGTGTTTAGATATGCTACCTCTTCTTTATTCAACCGTGGAAGGTTATATGAGTTCAGAAATTTATCCATTTCTTCCAGGTTCTCATATTTAGTGGCATAGAGTTTCTCAAAGTATTCTCTGAATACCCTTTGAATCTCTGCAGTATCTGTAGTGATCTCCCCCTTTTCATTTCTAATACGTGTTATCAAGTTTCTCTCTCTCTTTTGCTTTGTGAGTTTTGCCAATGGTCTATCAATCTTGTTTATTTTTTCAAAGAACCAACTTCTGCTTCATTGATCTTTCGGATTGTTTTTTGGGTTTCCACTTCATTGATTTCTGCTCTCAGCTTTGTTATTTCCTTCTGTCTCCCTATTTTTGGGTCCTTTTGTTGAGCACTTTCTAGTTCTATTAGCTGTGTCATTAAGCTACTCAGGTAAGCTCCTTCTTCCTTCCTGATGTGTGCTTGCAAAGCTATAAATTTTCCTCTCAGTACTGCTTTTGCTGTGTCCCATAAGTTGTGATAGTTTGTATCTTTATTGTCATTTGTTTCCAGGAACCTTTTGATTTCCTCCTTGATTTCATCTCGGACCCACTGGCTATTGAGTATGAGGCTGTTTAACTTCCAGGTGTTAAATTTTTTCTTCTGTGTCCCTTTGCAGTTCACATATAACTTCAGAGCCTTGTGGTCAGCAAAAGCAGCCTGCAAAATGTCTATCTTTTTTATTTTATGGAGGTATGTTTTATGTGCCAGCATGTGATCTATCCTGGAGAATGATCCATGTACATTGGAAAAGAATGTGTATCCAGGTTTCTGTGGATAGAGTGCCCTATATATATCTACTAGGCCTCTTTCTTCCATTTCTCTTTTCAGGTCTAGTATATTTTTGTTTGGTTTCCATTTGCTTGACCTATCAAGTGTTGATAAGCCTGTGTTGAGGTCTCCCACAATTATTGTGTTATTATTGATATCCTTCTTCAGATTTGTCAACAATTGTATTAAATACTTTGCTGGACCCTCATTCGGTGCGTATATGTTTAGGAGAGTGATTTCTTCTTGCTGTACAAATCCCTTGATTAGTACATATTATCCATCTTTGTCCCTTACAACTTTTCTGAGTATAAAGTTTGTGTCATCTGATATTAGTATGGCCACCCCCGCTTTTTTAAGGGTGTTGTTTGCTTGAATGATTTTCCTCCAGCCTTTGATTTTGAGTCTATGTTTATTCTGACTCTTCAGGTGTGTTTCTTGTAGACAGCAGAAGGTTGGCTTCAGTTTTTTGATCCATTTAGCCACTCTGTGCCTCTTAACTGGTGCATTTAGTCCATTGACATTGAGAGAAATAATTGTCATAGGATTTATTGCCATCTTTGTGTAGAAGTTTGGTGTGTTTTTTGTTCTGTCTTGTTTTTAGAGTAGATCTTTCAGTTTTTCTTTTAAGGCTGGTTTTGAGTCTGCAAAGTTTTTGAGCTGTTGTTTATCTGTGAAGTCGTGTATACATCCTTCAAACCTGAAAGTGAGTTTTGCTGGGTGCAGTACTCTTGGCGAAGCACTTATTTCATTGAGTTTTGTCACTATATCCCACCACTGCCTTCTGGCCTTGAGTGTTTCTGGTGACAGGTCTGCTGTAAATTTCAAGGATGCTCCATGGAATGTAATTTCCCTTTTCGATCTTGCTGCTTGCAGTATTTTATTTCTATCTGTGGGTTTCACCATGGTGACTAGGATGTGTCTTCGGGTGTTTCTCCTGGGGTCTTTTTTAGCTGGTAATCTTCGGGCATGCAGGATTTGGTCACATGTTTTCTTTAGCTCTGGTAGTTTCTCTGTGATGATGTTCTTGACCATTGGATTCTTCCTGAAGATTTTCTTCTTGGTTCTCTGGGACTCCAATGATTCTAAAGTTGTTTCTGTTGAGCTTATCAAAGACTTCTATTTTCATCTGCTCATATTCTTTGAGTAAATTTTCCATAGTCTGATCCTTTGATTTAAGGCTTTTTTCCAATCTCTTCTGCTGTGTAAAGTTGTTATGCATCTCGTCTTCTAAAGCACTAATTCTATCCTCAGCTGCTTTTAACCTGTTGGAAAGCTCATCCATTATGTTCTTCAATTCGTCTACTGAGTTTTTCAGACCTGTTATCTGATCTGATATTTCAGTTTGGAGTTTTCTGATTTCTATCTTCATATTCTCTTGATTTTTATTAGTGTTCTGATTTATACTTTCTTTGATTTCTGTTAGCAACCTCCATATTTCTTCTCTAAACTCCATTTCTGAAAGACTGCTTAGGTAGTTGGCCATTGTTGGGTCATCAGAGTTTCCATCTTCATTCTCTATGGTTAAAGTTGGTCTGCGTAGTCTCCCCATTGTCACACTTACACTGTGGGTTTTTCTACGTGTTGTGGTGGCTCCGGCCCCCAAACACTCACCTCAGCCGAGGCAAGCCGTCAGGGGGTGCCCAGGGAAGCCCCCAAATGTCTGACAAGCTAAGGAAACCAGCAAAAGTCTCTTGTCCACAACTCCAGCAGAAAGGACACGCCTCAGCCGAGGCACACCTTGAAGGGATTAATCATGCCCATCTTTGTCCCTTACAACCTTCTTGTGTATAAAGTTTGCATTATCTGATACTAGTATGGCCATTCCAGCTTTTTTATGGGTGTTGTTTGGTTGGATAATTTTTCTCCAGCCTTTTATTTTGAGTCTTTGTTTGTTCTGACTATTCCGGTGTGTTTCTTGTAGGCAGCAGAAAGTTGGATTGAGTTTTTGATCCATTTAGCCACTCTGTGTCTTTTAACTGGTGCATTTAGTCCATTGACATTGAAAGAATTGTCCTGGGATTTAATGCCATCTTTATAGCAAAATTTGGTGTGTCTTTTGGTCAGTCTTGTCTTAAATTAGGTCTTTCAGTTTTTCTCTTAAGATTGGTTTTGAGTCTGTAAAGTTTCTGACCTTTTGTTTTGTCTGTGAAACCATGTATTTTCTATCAAACCGGAAAGTGAGTTTTGCTGGGTACAGTATTCTAGGTGAAGCATTTATTTCATTGAGTTTTGTCACTATGTCCCACCACTGCTTTCTGGCCTTGAGTGTTTCTGGTGACAGGTCTGCTGTAAATCTCAAGGATGCTCCCTTGAATGTAATTTCCCTTTTTGATCTTGCTGTTTTCAGAATTCTATCTCTATCTGTTGGTTTCGTCATTGTGACTAGGATGTGTCTTGGGGTATTTTTTCTGGGATCTCTTTTGGTTGATACTCTTCGGGCATGCAGGATTTGATTGCATATATAGCTCTGGAAGTTTCTCTTTAATGATGTTCTTGACTGTTGATTCTTCCTGGAAATTTTCTTCCTGGGTTTCTGGAACTCCAATGATTCTTAAGTTGTTTCTGTTGTTATCATAAACTTCTATTTTCATCTGTTCCCATTCTTTGACTAATTTTTCCATTGTCTGTTCATTTGCTTTAATTTTTTTTGCAATCTCTCCCACTGTATGGAGTTGTTATTTATCTTATCTTCCACAGCACCAATTCTATTCTCAGTTTCTGGTGTAGAGCTTATCCATTTTGTCATTCAATTCGTTTACTGATTTTTTCAGGCCTGTTATTTGAACTGTTATTTCCATTTGGAGTTTTGTGATTGCTGTCTTCATATTTTCTTGATTCTTATTAGTGTTCTGTTCAATTCAATCCATGGTTTCTTTGAGTTCTTTGAGCATCTTCCATATTGCTTGTCTAAACTTCTTATCTGAGAGATTGATTAGTTAGTTGGTTGGTCGTTTTCTGGTCATCAAAACTGTCATCTTCATTCTCTATGTCTGATGCTGGCCTGTGTTGTTTCCCCATTGTCACACTTGTATTGTGGGTTTTTCTACGTGTTGTGGTGGTATTCATTGGCTAAATGATATACGCGGACACACTTCTCTGGCTCCGCCCTTTATGGGTGGGTTGACTTGCCTCCAAGGAAGGGGTGTCCTCCGTGGATGAAGCCTCACACAGGATCAAATCTTAGGCCTGAGCATACAGCAGATAAGATAGTCTGGGGAGAAATGCTGGGCTTCAGTAATCCAGCACAGCTCTTAGTGTGATTTTTTCTCCTTGTTTCAATGGTGTTCTTTCCTTAGAAAGAGTGCTACTCGGTCGTGCTCTGCTGGAGCCTCTTTTCAGCCCAGTCACAAAAGGTTCAGGTGACAGGACAGGAGACAGACACACACAGGCAGCACTCACAATTTCTCATGGCCAGGCCCCACTGGGCAGGTGTAGTTTCATAGACTTTTCCAGCCTGACATCACAAACAGGGGACCTGACTTCTGCAAAGTACTGCTTATAGCCGGTTTTCATGTTATGAAGCAGTGTTCCCGCCCTTGAATGAGCCTTTGGGAAAGGGAGTTTTCTGGAGCCTCTTTTTGGCCCACTCCCAAGAGTTTCAGGCGACAGGACAGGAGACAGATGCACACAGGAAGCACTCACAATTTCTCACGGTCGGCAGGAATAAGCTTTGAGCACAGGCTGCATGACTCAAAAGGAAAAATATTAATTCAAGAAGAGAACATTTTCCAGGTTTCCTGATTACATCATCTGCCAAGAATGGCTTTGTGCCAAAGAAGTAGATATGTTGTATACTGAAAACATGCAATAATTAATTCTAAAATAGGTAGAATCTCAGAGCATTAAATCCAGGTCACCTGGGACTTCATTTTATGAATTAATGTACACTATGGTGGTCTGTTGTAATGCACGGGCTTACATGGATAACTATTGAGAAATACATTTGGACACTTTTATGTCATTGTAGATAAATCTCTTAATCTCTAACAATATAAAGTTAAGCAAAGGCTTGGCCTTGAGGATTAAAGTTAGAACCTGTCAACTTGGAGTAATTTTCTGCAGAAGATTCACAAGCAACCCAAATAGGCAATTCAGTTTGCTCAGTTGAAATGAAGTTGTGTCTTTAAAAGACTAATTTGGCAAGGAAGATCTGGCTCTTATCCTACCTGGTGATCATTTAACTGAAATGGAAGTCACAGCCTGGATTGCTTGATAATGATAAGAAAATAAAAGAGCTGAAGATTGGGCAATAAGTAATAGAAAAATAAATGCAATGATGTTGGGCTACCAGAACTGAGTAAATCCCTGGTAATGAGTGCTGGCTCAAGAGTCTGTGGTTGGTAGCCACACCCATTTTGTGTCTGGTGGCAAGTAAATCAATTTCCTGTACCAGGTAAAGGCTGTATAGATTAGGTCCATGTTTCTGAGCTGATGTGATCTTCATGAAGGTTCACAGGTGCCTTGACAATTCAAAAATAACAAACAGTGGAAGAAAACACCCTTTAGACTAGTTTCTATGCTTCCAATGTTGTTTTTAATTTCAAATTTCCAATATCTCTAAAATATCAGGCATCCCCTTTGGTACTATGCTCAGGAAGCATAAAGTAAATTTGGTTATTTGTTAGACACTTTGTTTCTTCACATTTCCTCTGCTTCACTAACTTCATGTTTGAGTTGAATGCTCAGGACAGATTGAGGGGCCTCTGTCTTGCTCCACATCTCTGCATGCTGCTCCTTTGGTCAAAGAGTGCATTAAGAAGAACAAGTTGTTTGGAGGTTCTCTTTAGAGATTCTGCAGAGCAAGAATTTATCAGTGTGTCTCCAGCTCTGTCAAGAAGAAGAAATGTACCTAACCAATGGCCTCAAGGATATTGTTGCTGGGGAGATGGATGTATGGTCTTTACCTCGATGGATAGCAGTGGCCACTCATATCATTCATCTCGTTCCACTTGATCAGATGTGCTGCTAGCGAGTAACAGGAGTGTTATTGATATGGTCTGGGGGAGAGCCCACAATCACCCGGTGCCAGAATATCTTTTCTCTTCAGAAGTGAAATGTTTCCTTTACATAATAAAAAAATTGTTCTCCACTTTACAGTGAAATTTGGGTAGTTATAACAGTGGCTGAAGCCTTATCACCCTTTGGTGGAAAAAAGACCAAGTATCTTGCCCAATCAGCATACAGTGAAATCTCAATATTTATAGCTCAGTGTTCCAAGAATGGTGGGACCATACAATTAATAGTTATTGAGCTGAGCTGGTGTAGGAGAGTGTGATGGAACAAGAGTGAGAGGCATCCTTGCTACCATAAAGTCAGTCTTGGAGGGGCTGGAGCGATAGTATAACTGCTGGAGCATTTGCCTTGCACATGGTCAACCTGAGTTCAATTCCAGGCAACCATATAATCTTCTGAGTGCTGCAAGAATGATTCCTGAGCTTAGGGCCAGAAGTGAGCCCTGAGCACCTCTGGGTGTGGCCCCAAAACAAACATAAAAATTATTCTTGAAAAGACCACGTGAAATGATTCTGGCTTCCAGAAAAAAAAATGGTGCAATTATTAAATTGTTAATTAGAGGGTGCTTGATGGATAATTATAAGGAAAAACTAGGTCTGCTAGTTTTCAATGATTTTAATCTAATCCAAGGACCTTATATCTTCCACTTCCCCAGCAGACTAGTTGAATATGTTTCTGTGATGAATAGAAGTCCCATGAAAGAATGGGTAGGCTAAAGTCCCACTAAGATAGGAGTATGCTCCCGGACATGGCCTATGTCAAGCAAAGGAGTAGTGGCTAATGGCACTGAAAGGCATTTCCACAATAAATTACTTAATTTGAGTCCGCATTATACTCAGGTGTACAGACATTCTCTGACATGCACCCATTATTGTAAGTTATGAGGAACTGTATTTTAATTATATCTCATGCCACATAAGTTTTTATAACTTGGACCAAGTCTGTCAATATCAAAGTCAATAAAAGTTGAGTGGCTGTGAAATAAGATTCTGAACAATTAATCTTAAAACTAAGTAGTAGAGTAAATGGAGATTATAGATTGCTGTAAATTAGTTGTATTAGACACATACCCCCCATTTTGTAGTATATGAAATAATTGTTTTCACTTTAAAAAATCCCGCTTGCTTATATTAGAAATATGTTGGCATCTGCCTTTAGAAATGGTTTGAAATATGCTGATTGGCTTTTTATGAACAAAATTTTATATGCACTTTAATTAATTAAAAGTATTCTAAGAACTACAATTGGGAAGTGATAATAAAAATACAAATTAATTTCTGCAAGAGACAACATCTGAACTGGGAGTAGAATAGAAAACAAGACCATCCTGCTTTTTAAAAATATTCTTGTAGAGAGAGTCTTTGTAAAACTACAAAGCCTGTATTGGAAAGGACCCTGAAGGTCATGTAGTTTAACTTCCTATCAGATATATAAATCTCTCTTACGTCACCCCAAATAGTCATGCCATCTCTCCTTGAGTCATAGTGCCTGTGCCATTGAATTTACTACCATTCTCCTCAGATCATAAATTTTACTTCTCTCAAGTTTTAAAGTACTTTATGCATGTGTCATGGCATTTGCTAGAATGTACTCTCTTTGAGGGCAGCTGGAATATTTAAATTCCTAGCACCTTATTTGTTACACGGTTATACTAACACGTGTTATACTAACAAGATTACATAGTTGATTCCAGTAATTCTGGAATAAACTCTTTGTTTTGGGACCTTCTGCTTGATGTTGCCTTTCAAGAAGCCTTTCATCTTGGGGCAGAGGGTCCTGTTACCTTCTTTAGGAGTCTTTCTGAATTTTCTTCTCTGAGGTGGAAAGAAAAGGTGGTTTGCTCTTTGTTTCTACTTCCTGGTTATTGGACACTGGTGCCTGTTCTATAAAAAAAAAAATACCCCTAGTGTTTATTTCACTCTTGTCCCTGTAGCATTTCCCATTGAAGTGAACTTAAGTCAGTCCCTTGACTCAAGAAACTATCTTTCTTTTGGCTATTTCATTTGCAGTCAGGTAACTTGCCAAGCTTAAATTTACTGAACTGAAATCCTTCCCCAGGAAAGGACCTCTTTCCTGGATGGAGATTGAAGTCCCACCCAACTGTGAGGAACACTGAGTCAGCCTAGAGGATAAGAAATCATATGGCACTTCAAGGTGGCTTCTTGTGGTAAAAGAAGTTGATGTGATTCTTTTCTTTCTCAGAAGCATTTACTCAGTTAGATAGGATCTTTGATTCAAAGCAAGACTACTTGAGATCCACAAAGGACCTTGAATCACAAAGAGTAAATTCTTTATTATGCAAGAGGAGACTCATAAAGGAGATTGTTGCTAGTCAGGACTGACCTGACTGGACTTGTGGCAGAGTAGAGATTGAGACTGTTTCGTTCTATTATTTTTAAATAATCAAATTTATATTGAATCAAGGTACATATAATTACAAAGTTGTTTGTAGTTGGTTTTGCATTAACATTTCTCACACTACTCTCTTCACACAGAAGATCAAACTGTATTTTCTGCATTGCGTCATTATGTATGTTGTATGAAATTTAAATATGAAACTCTCCAGAGGGAACTACATTACTGAGATTTATAATATAGTAAGCTTAAGAATATGTATTCAGGGTTTTCCCATGACAGTATACTTCAAGGATGGAGAAACTCTGTATTTCTTAGGCCAAGGGAATTCCCTTTCTAATTTCCCCCAATATTTACTGTGCCTATGCAGAAAAAAAAAAGAAGAAACACAAAATAATCTTTATTTATTTATTTTTGGGTTTGTTATTATTGTTTTTGTTTTCATTTTTTTGTGCTCTGTTTTGTTTTTATTTCAGGACTGTGGTGCTATGTGTGGTGCTAGTCTTTATTGCTGTAGTGCTCATTGGATTTTCTAATTTTTCTTTTTGTACTGTTGTGTTTCTCTTCCTTTTTCCCTTTCTTCTCTCAAACTGATGTTGAGAGCCTCTAAGGACTCCGCCCATTTTCTGCTTGTTTGATTTTTACCCCATTTATTGCTCTTCTTTTCTTCAAATAGAACCACATAACTTGTTCCTCCTCTCAAATTGAGGGGGAAATAATGGAGGGTACCGAGACCAAACAGTTGTATGAGCACTAAATAGTAACAAAAATGATTGGATTTAAACACCAAATCCAAAGCCAAAACGACAAAAGAATTGATACCCAATCTACAACAAGCTAGACACAGAGGGGAACCACTTATACTAGCAGCCCCGGGGATAAGAGAGAGAGAGATATGGATGCAAGATGGAAACTGGGGTGGAGGGAGGACGACTTTGGTTATGGGAATTCTCCGAATTCAATGTTAATATGTACCTAAAATATTACTGTGAAAGATATGTAATCTACTTTGGTCAAAATAAAAATTATTATAATAATAATAATTTAAAAAAGAATATATATCCATTCAACTTCAAATAGTAAAGTGCCATTGTCAACCCAGATACTGTCACTTTTGTTAAAATAAAAAATCAAGTTATCTTCAAGTTATCATTGTCTCAGAAAATGTACATTTATTAACTTAATATGACAGCCAGACATCTTAGAAATATAGAGCACTGGGGCCGGCGAGGTGGCGTGAGAGGTGAGGTGTCTGCCTTGCAAGCGCTAACCAAGGAAGGGCTGCGGTTCAATCCCCCTGCATCCCATATGGTCCCCCCAAGCCAGGGGCAATTTCTGAGCGCTTAGCCAGGAGTAACCCTGAGCATCAAATGGGTGTGGCCTGAAAAACCAAAAAAAAAAAAAAAGAAATATAGAGCACAAATAAATAATATTGAACTAAATAATAAAAGATGCCTGTGTTGAAGTCAGAGAGATAGTAGAGAGGTTAAGCACTAGCCTTGCATATGGCTGGCTAACCAGATTCAGTCTCTGATATCCTATTTGGTCCCGAGTGATTGTTACACATCAAACCAGAAGTGAATCCTAAGCGAAGTCAAGTGTGTCCCCTAGTTAAAAAAAATTAAAATTTTTACTGTGTCTACCCTGATTAGAAGAAGTGAGTAATCATTCATTTCTAAGATAAATTCCTAGCAATTTTATTGTGGGAAAATATATATATTTTATATATATTCTAGATATAAAAAGTATAAATGTATGTATATTTCCTAATATGCCTATAAACATAAGTTATATATACATTTGTTACATATGCTAATTTGAGTATATTAAATAAAACTATATATAATAGTGATTCATTGATTTCAAAGAGAAAATCAGACTTGGAATTGTTTTCCCCAAATGCCTAGATATACTAGAAAGAACTTAGAATTTAATGGATAAACTTGTAACTTTGATTCTTCTCCCATAAGTTGCTGGAGATTGTCATAATTGAATTTTGGGCCATAAACACAAAATTTAACTCTTTGTTATGTGTAGCCAAATCAGAATGAATTCATTAACATTCAGGCCCTCTTCTTTTCTGGCTTCCTGCTTCCCTCCACCTTCCTTATTTCCCTCTCAGAGATCATTAAAGACAGTGCGGATGTTTTGCTAAGATTGAAGAGCACAGCTCTTAATAAAAACTCACAAGCGAGAATATAATTTTTTTATGATTCCACCAAAATCAAAAGACCTCAAGACCATTGCACTGTAGGCCTCGGAAATTTCCTGTGTGGAGAGAGGATGAAAACACAGAAGATCAATCTTGCTACTGGAGGAATTAACCAGGGTTCTCCAAAGTTCAGAGAAAAGAGAATCTTGGAATAATTTCATTCCAGAAACACGAGAATGAATCAGGGTTGCTTGTGGTTCACTGGTAGACCCCAAGTATTTGTGGGGAGGGAGACACAGAGACAAGAGAAGGTGTCAAACATTGTGTGACATTTCTGTGTTCATGTTTCTACAGAGTTCAAGTCCTAGTTCTTTTATATCTTTAATCTCCGAAGAGCCACCTCCTGGATGTAAATGAAAATGGAAATAAAATAAAGACCTTGGGGAGCAACTTCAAGAACAGAATGAGCTCATGTATCTGTAACAGCTAGCACAGGAAAGAAAAGGCGGTTGGGAAACATCAGTGTCCTTTCCTCCTTCATTCTACTGTTGACCCACAGTTCCATCATTCATATTGCCTCATCACACAAGTCATGGCTTAGGCAAGACCTGATTACCTGGGTGACTCTGGCAATCAAATGTGATTTGATGTTCCAGCAATCCCTCTGCATACTGATTAAGAAATGAGTTCCATTATCTCACTTGCAATAATTTTAATTTGAATATTAGATTTTACTTTACCCCCTTATCCAGTGATTCATTTCTTTTTGTTTTAAGCTTTGGTAACATATAGTTGACAAAACTGTGTGTGTTTTGTTTGTTTTTGTGGCCACAGGGATAATAGGTAAGCATCTGGGTCATGTTTGGTACCTATAGGATAGGAGGAATCTGACCTTAAGATCATATACATGAGAGGTGGCAAGGGAGGGGCTGGAGCCACTTCTTAGAATGGCTTCAAACATACATAATTTAATGTGTACAACCTAATGGTTTCATGTACCTATACAGTAAGAAATGATAACCTACTCAATTTAATTATCTCACACAGCCCTTGTGATGTGTAGTTTAAGATCTACTCCTCTATGTTTCTGTATTTTATGTATAGTCTCTGTATTATACATTAGAACCTGTAGAGTCCACTCCTGATCTGTGAGTGCTAGGAGGAGCAGCATAGAAGAGAGGAATTGAGTTACTCCCAGCTATACTTTGACCCTTGAGCAAACTTGATGGTTTTCTGCTTGGGACCAGTGATGTTCTAGGGCCATGCCCAGTGTAGGGAGATAGGCAGAGGACTTTCAGTTCCTGGGATGGAACCCAGAGCTTGACATAGACAAAACCTCTAGCTCTTTATCAACTCCCAGGTTCCCGATATTATTTACCTTGTAAATGAAAGCTTGTGCTAATTGACCTCCAACTGCTAATTTTTTCTCCTTAGCTAATATATATTCCTCGCAACCCTACATCTAGTTCAGGGTTTAGGGGAACATTAAATACCAATTATTTAGCTCAGCCCACTTATTTGGAAGTGAAGAAGATTAATGTCTAAAGATATAATGAAGTCATGTGGCCAGACTAAAGCCTAGGCTCTTTCAACAATGCTGCATATTCTATGTAAATATATATACATATACATGTATATCAGATGGAATGAGAAATTGTTTATCCATAATAGCATCAGTTCCTGCGTAGCTCCTAAGAGACTTATATTTTCTGTTGGCAAGCATTTTTTATAGTGGTAAGGATTGAGGTAAAAGGAAATAAAGGGAAAAATAAATTCATTCTAGGCCTTCTCATTTCCATATTTTAAGATGAGATCCAGCTACCTTATCCATGTTTCATGCAACAGAATGAAAGTAAAAGACAAAAAAGGCCCTGTCCTTTATAAGTATCTTTCCAAAAGACTTTTATATAATATGTCCCCTGTCGTTTATTAGCCAACACTTAGTCCCATGACTGCATGTAGCTGCAAAGGAACCTAGTAAATGAATCTTTATTCCTTAAGGAAACATGAAAAATTAAAACCAGGTTTGTATTGCCATCAGGGATCAGGGGAATTGACACTGGAAGGCAATTAGCATCCTCTGCCACACTTTCTCCTGGGGTTAGTATGAAGTGAAAAAAAAAAGATAATTTTCATTAATCTTTCAATTCAGGAGAGATACATGGAAAGAGTTTGGTGCATGTTAGATACTACAATTCTATTGTGTTCTGTCTTATTTTCAATCACCTACTCTGCTTAAGTCAGTAGTTTAATTCAGTGGTTCTCAGAATGAACTCACGTTGTCAGTCATTCTATTAACTGCTCCCTTTCAAATGTAAAACAATGCTCTGCCTTTTGGTTATTCATTTCTCACAGCATGACAAGAAATGAGAAAATGAGTACAATCTAGTCTGAGTGCCTTTGGTGTTGGGAGCTCACCAACTGGCTTGAAAGCAGGGGGAAAAGAGTTGTTTCAGGATGCTGACTTCTGCCAATTTTGCAATAAAACTTCAAGCAGTGAATTCATCAAGAGCATTAAAAGTTCTTGACCCAGTAATTTCACTTATGGGAATCAATCAGAAGGAAATAACTTTAATATCCATAACAGCTTTATATAAAAAGATATTCTCTGCCAGGTTATTTATAATACAGAAAGAAAAAAAAAGAGAAGGAAATATTCTAAGTATCTGACAATAAAGAAAAGATTAGGCAACTATTATATAGCCACTAAAATGTCTATGAAAAATATATGTCATCGTTTACTGATTTAAAGCAATATCAAGTCATATAAGGTATTAATTTAGTTGTAAAATTACACATAGATAATTATTTTGAAAAAATATTGGGATTAAGATGACTAATTCCTAATTAGTTAATTTACCCTAATTCCTACTTCTGGAGTTTTGAGTAAAACAAAACAAAAAAGTACAGAGATTTTCCATATTGCAGTTCTTTCAGAATTCCATATAAATATTTTCTTTGATATAGGTGTTTTAGTTTTAAAAGAAAAATATAGATCCTTTGGGTATATGCAATGGGTATATGCAATGTATTTATTTCACCCATCTTTTGACAAGGAGCACTCTGAAGAATGAATCTAGTTTTCCAAATGGGATACATGTGTAGATATTTGTAGTTTTTTTAAAAGCCAATTTCTACTTTATATGAATTAGGGTTTTGCAGAAGATTTGCAAAGGAAGTAGAGAAAGTCCCTGAATGCTCTATACCAGTACACACCTAGACCAGTTTCTTGATGTTAACATCTTACAACTATGTTGCATTTGTCACAGCAAATTAATCTATATTGATATGTTATTATAAACCAAACTACCAGTTATCCATAATAAATTTTTCCTAATACCTTTTTTGTTTTTATTTTTACTTAACAAAAATTTAATTTAATCACCATGAGATAACAAATATAAAGTTTTTAGTAATTTAATTTCAGTCAGACAATGTCCAATGCATCCCTACACCAGTGCACATTTCTCATCTCCAATGTCGTTTCCCTCCCTGAATTTCTGCCTTTATGGCAGACATGTTTCTTCTCTCTCTCTCTCTCTCTCTCTCTCTCTCTCTCTCTCTCTCTTTCTCTCTCTCTCTCCCCTTTTTTTCTTTTAGGTACTATATCATGCAGTATTGTTACTGAAGGGGTATGATAAATATCACTTTACCTCTTTTCATTAGCCATGTCTTGTCCAGATTGATCATTTTCAGCTATCATTGTCATAGTGTCATAGTGGTCCCTTCTCCCTTCTCTTCCGTAACTGCACTTCCTCCTTTTGTGACAAGATTCTTACCATGGACTAGTCCTCCTGGCCTTCATCTTTATTCTCTTTGGATATTATTACTGTACTATATCTTTTTATATACCCCAAAAATGAGTGCAATCATTCAGTGTCTATCCCTCTCCCTCTGATTCATTTTACTCAGCATAATATATACTCTCCATATCCATCCATGTAAAAGCAAATTTCATGACTTCATTATTCCTAACAGCTACATAGTAATCCATTCTGTAGCTAAACCATAGTTGTTTTTTGCCCATTCATCTGTTCTTGGGTACTTGGGTTGTTTCCAGATTCTGGCTATTGTGAATAGTGCTGCAGTAGACATAGGAGTGCAGATCTATTGGGACCTGGGTTCTGAACAAGGAGGGACACCATTTTGTAAAGGCCACATGGCAGGCTTCTCAGGTCCTGAGCAAGGAGAGAGGACATTTTGTAAGGACCGCATGGTGAAAGCCGCATGCTAGGTCTCTACAAACCTATTTTCATTAACACTGCCCCAAACTACCTGGCCAAGCACGTAGCCTGTCAGGGAAGGCACAAGGGAGCAGTAGGAAGGTACCCCTAGAGAATAGCCAAGCATTTTAAAGATCATCAAAAAGTTAGGAACTTCCTATATTTCTTCCCTAGATAATCCTCTTGATGATCTTGAGTGGGGTTCATCTCCTTCTGGAGATGGTAATGGCTGGCCAATGTGGGAGCTTTTTGATAGACAGATTAAAAGTATTAAGCCTTATTCCAGTTGTGTGGTCTTATCTTTGACAGTGACTCTAACAATTTGTGTATTTGTGGTTCCTATATATTTATCCTGTTCTAGGATGCAAGGTTACACATTGCATTTAACCATATCTTCCTTTGGCTACTCAGAACAGGGACAATTTCTTAGACTTTTCTAGTTTTTGATGCTCTTATTAGTTAATTTTGTTTGTTTGTTTCTGAGCTCAGTGTATATGCCTAGTGTGTATATATATATATAGTTGTGCTCCGTCTTTATGTCTAGCTCTTTGCTCAAGATCTCTCTTGGAGGTGCCTGAGGGACTATGTTGGTGATAATGATTGAACATGGGTTGGCCAGATGTAAGGTAAGTGCCCTTCCTGATGTAATATATCTCTAGCTCCCTGGCCTTAATAGTTTTTGTGAGGAATGTTTTGTTTTTTATTGACAATGTTTATGGTTTACTCTTGGTTCTGTGCCCTGGGGTTGCTCTTAACAGTGTACACATGTGGTACTGAGAATTGAACCTGGATTAGCCACACAAAGGCAAATATTTTATTCACTGTACTATTTTTTTCAGTTAGTAGTTTTGAGGAGCTTGGATTAGATGTTTTTTAATGTTCTTCAATTTGGAAATGTCTGATATTTTTCTCTTGGGTAGACTGAGATTAAATGTCTTGAGCAGAAGATCAGAAAAGATCAGTACAATTTTCACTACAACTTAATTACACATGCTATAAGCCAGAGTAATGGTACAGTGTGTAGGATATTTCCCTTGCATGTGGCTGACCTGAGTTTAATCCTGATCCCCTGAGAATCATCAGAAGTGTTCCCTGAGCTCAGAGCTAGGAGTCAGACCTAAAAACTGTCAGGTGTGGACCAAGAAAACCCAAAAATAATTAAAGTGATAAAAATGCTAAAAATTGATTTTTTTGTTTCCATATTTTAAAAATGCATTCATCATAAACATGTGACACATTGACAATGAAAATTAAAATTATCTAAGAGAAGCAGGAGCTGTGGAAGAGGATATGCAAGGAGAGGTAGCTGGAGGAGGAGAATCTTGAGCCTAAATAAATGGAAATGGAAGAAGTCGGTGCTTACTTGGCATCTTTACTAGCTTTGCCTTTTACATTTGACTTCCCTTTCTCTGACATTGCAAATCTTAAGCTACTTAATCAAGATATTTTATCTGAAGAAAATGGTTTGAAGAGAATCCTTGGCTGTATTTTGGGTGGTGTCAGTTAAGCTCTGAACGTGGGTAGAGACTATCAGTTCAGTTCAGCAATATAGACAAGGAGTTTAAGATGTACCAGTGATGAATGATGTACTTCATTAGCTGATAATTACAATATCATCAACATACCATAAGAAAGGGTAATACTGGTGTAGTTTCTATGCTGTGGGAATTGTTTAAGAAGATTATAGAACTTCAAATATGAAAAAAAGATACTCATGTTAAAGTGAATATTTGGAAAAATGAAAGAACTCAGGAAAATCGTGGTTCAAAATGTTTGAAAATACAAATAGCATTATGTAATATAGGAACACGACATTTTAATTTTTGGCTGACATTTTTCTAATAGTATTTTTCTTTCACATTTTATTATATATTCTTTGATATATTTGTTGTCAATGGGATGAATGCCTGAGAAGGTCAGAACTGATTTAAAGTTACTAGTTACTAGTTACTGCATGTCTTGCTCACTATTGTCCCTGACAAGTATCCATTAAGCTGCTCCAGAGACCCACCTGATCTCCTTAACCTGGGAACTTACAGAGAGCTGTGGTTATACAAAGTGAGAAGAGTTTATTTTCTTCTCAGAAAATAGAAAACAGTCTCAGCCTTCACTTGGAGTCCAGATTCTTGTCTTTTATCAGAGAAAAGAATTTCAGAAGATTGTGAAACAGAAGTTATTTTATTGAAGGGTGATTTGAGTTTAATGGCAAAATGAATTTTTTTAAAGAGAGAAGAGTCCTGTAATGAAAACAATGAGATCACCTGCTCAGACAGGTGTGGGCAACTCCAGAATGAATAGCCCCAAATTGATTTAAGAAAGTGAGTCTAAAGGGTCTTTTCCAAGAAGTGACTTCTTCTTGGGCTCTCTGTGCAGAGAGAGATGTTGGTGAGGTAGTGTCAATAGAAAGGATAATGCTGAGCTCTGGTGATCTTCTCAGTTTTATCAAGGCATTTATTCCTATCCAGAAATTAAAGGAAACATTGTCTTTTCAAAGATTTATTGGTTTTATGATTTCCTGAAATTTCTCCCAAGGGACCACCTAATTTCCTTCCTACTTCTTATAAAAATACATGTATTTAACTTCTTTAATTATTGGTTTGTGAATCACACTGGTGATGCTCAGAGGTTACTCCTTGTTCTGTACTGAGGGATCACTCCTGATGGTATTCAGGCGATCATATGAGGTGCCAGTGACCAAATGTGAATTAGTGACATGCAAAGCAAGCACCTATGCAAGACAAGAACTACACTCACTGTATTTTAATGTGCATAATTGGAAATGTTTTCATTTCACATCTTATTATTAGCTAATTTAATTTGTATGTCTATACTATAAGAGAGAAAAATTATCTTCCAATGCTATTGACAAAAGGTTGAATTGCAGATAGGGTCCCTGAAGCCTGGGTGACCCTTCTGAGAAGGGAATTAATAAGTATAAGAAGAGCTCTCCCTCCAGGACATACTCTTGACTATGCCAGGAAACCTATTCGACTCCCTTTTCCCTGAAGAGTGTGGATATTAAAATTTTTGTACCTTTGTTCTACTCTATCTTTTGAATAAACTCTCTGAAGTTCTCCCTAAATGACTTTTCCTACCCACTTCCATAACCTTTTTTAGCTAAAATTTCAAATTTTCAATTTGACCCCTGTGAGTGTCTGAATCTCCTGACTCTTTCACATGTCCAGAAGACATACATATTGTTAATAACTTCTTTTTTGGCATTTTTTTATAAATCAGTCCAGTGTTTGCCTATTTCTTTGTCCAGCTATCTAAGAGCCCAGAAGATTGGGGGATAATTTTCTACATGCCTCTGCCTTTTAATTTTAGAATGTCAAATTTGGGCATACCACCACAATCATGTTGATTTTGCATGTTAGTACAAAGATCGCAGGGCCTTCAAGTTTATATTTGAAGCAACTAACTTAAATACTCATTGTATTGACTGGCACTCATCAAACATACAATGCCATCATTTCTGTAGTGGTGAAGGATGAGCTGTATGTCATCTTGGTGGAAGTCAGTTTTTATATCAAACTGTATAGATCTTTGAACACGTGAATTCTGATAATTGTTGTTTCTTGCAATTCTCATTAGGGAAAAATAAAATGTATATATAATTAGATATGCAGTGTAGGTGATATTATTAGGTGAAAACTTCCATTCTCAGTAGAAACTTATGACAGCCAAGATCTGCACATACTACATGACATGCCTGATGTTTGAATGCCCCACAGTCTACCTTTTCGTTTTATATACTCAAATTGTATTTCTCTTTAATTTTGAAAGTGACATAGTACTGGTTTTCTTTACATGTTGATGAGACAAAGTCTTCTTGCACCTGTAACTGATTTGTAAACAAAGTATTATTGGAAAATAATAGTATCTTTGCCAGGAAGTTATGCTATATCAGTGAATTCATCTAATCCTATTAATAGTAATCCCTAACATTCATTGAGCATTGGGCAAGAGTACAGGTGATGGCTTACAAGTCACATGTAAAATATTTACAAGTTATTAATCAAGCCCAAAGATAAGTTATAGAATATATTTAGTCTTTCTATATTCTATTTCATATAATTTCTAATTCATATACCTTGGTAGCAACAGAATCAAATACAGATATGACTGTTTATTTATGGTATTGTTGATGTCCTTTGGTTATTTTATAAAACTTTAAACATTGGGGCTGGAGAGAGTACAGGGATTAAGGATCTTGCCTTGGATACATGCAGCCAACTCAGATTCCTTCCTTAGCACAACATATGGTACTCTGAGCCCTGGCAAGAGTGATCCTTGAGCACAGAACCAGGAGTAAGCCCTGAACACTGCTAGGTATGGCCCCCAAATAAAAACAACTCACCAGAAAATCATTCAAACTTACTCCCTTTGACCCCCCAAATATGTCTACAGTGCAAGACATGTAGATTCCCTTGGAAAAACAAAGGGACAACAATAGAGGAAAGAAATGGCAGTTGGGAAGGATGCACAGACTGGAGACCAACTTCTGATTTTATATACAGCACAGTGACATAAGCAACTTATGCATATTCTAGTAGTTTTTCAGGATCTTCATACATAAGAGAGAATGGCAAGCACACACAATTGAGTAACTTACAAAGAATGTATGCTGCATATACCTAAAAGGTCAGAGAAATGTCATTGAGTCTGTTTTTACATAGGATAAGTACGATAAGAAAGAAGTTTCTACAGAGTAGTTGGCTGATATAGGTTGGTTAGAGTCCTGGGGCTCATAGTGCAAATTTCAAAAGTTCCACTTTGATTGAATCTGAGTCAATAAAAAAAACAACTATAATCTTGGGGAGACTATAACATCCTCCAGACTGCAGGATTCAGGCCAGATGATTTTAGTTTTTCCTAACCCTAGAGGAGTCTAACTTTCTGGGGGTTAGAAAGAAGGTGCAAAGTTGGAAAAAGTCTGACAGTATATGTGATTTTTGCATGGATATTAAAAGCAGGTCAGCTAAAGAATCTAACTTTGCCTGTAAGAATAAGTATGACATCTGGGGCCAGAGCAGTGGTGCAGTGGTAAAGCATTTGCCTTGCATGCAGCTCACCCAGGACGGACCTCAGTTTGATTCCCGGTGTCCCATATGGTCCCCCAAGCCAGGAGTGATTTCTGAGCCCATAGCCAGGAGTAACCCCTGAGCATCACTGGGTGTGGCCCCAAAACCAAAATAAGTAAATAAATATGGCACTAATCTTATGCTAGGTCAAACTAGCACTCCCCTAAAACATTTTTTAAAAGACCAAGCTTGAAATTCTTGGGTCTGGAGTAGAAGGACGAGACCACACAACTGGAATAAATTTTAATACTTTAATCCCTCTGCCAACAAGACCTCCACACTGGCCAGCCAGGGTCAGCCCCCAAAAGGAGATGAATCATACTCAAGGTCATGAGGAAGATTATATAGGGAGGTTCCAGCTTTCTGATGTTCCTTAAAGTGATTGCCTATTGTCTAGGGGTACTTTCCTACTGCTCCCTTATCCTTCCCTGATAGGCCAGACAGGTTGGGGTGGTGCCTATGGAAATAGGCTTGTGAAGACCTAGCATGTAACTTACTGTGCTTCTTCCAAAATAGCATCTCTCCCTTATCAGTACCTGAGAAGAAGTCTACCATGTGGCCTTTACAAAATGTGTCCCTTCTTGTTCAGAATTCAAGTCCCAACATTCCCTCCTCTTATTATGATCTTGAGTCAAATCTTTGACTCTCCTTGAGGTTTCTCATCCTGGTTACTAATTCTGAGCACATACTGGGACTTTAGCACAAGAATATTAATCAGGGAGGTTTACCTGGGTGATTGAACCTCTGTTCATACCAGGTGGCAGTCTTTCTGTAGCCTTTCCCGCTCCTGCAAACTAGCCTTCACCTACTGCGTGTCTTATGGGTGACTCATTGCTTTTTAGCATAGAAACACTGGTCCTCTAGAGCCAAGGTCTAGTCCCTTCTTGTACTGTAGAGCAACTTCAGCCAACATCTCCACCAACATTCACTTGATGGGAGAGTTCAACTTGTTCTCACCCACCCTTTCCCACTAGGTATGACACCGGGGGTAGGAGAATGACTGTCATGAAAAACTCATCTGGGTTTTCAAAAGCAGTGATACACACAAAGCCATTCAGTCCCCTATGGGGATTACTTCCCTATGCAACTATATTGACCTCTCATTGCAATAGTCTAGGTAAGTGAGGAGAATCCCCTCAGTCCAGTCTGTTGTCTGGACCACTTCCTCATTATTACATTCCTGAGTGCCTCTTCTCCTTCAGTTATTGTGCCAAGAAAGATATAAGGTTATGGGGATTACACTGGCATGTTAAGGCAGTGCTGAGCTGCTGACTCCATCCTTATTTGCCTTAACTGATGCTCCCCACTAGTAAGTTAGTCTGGGTACATTCTCTTGAAGTCCCTTCTAATATTTGAGCCAGATAAATCTGCTTAACAGAACTCCCAAAATTTTGCCTCAGACCTCTGTCTTTAGCCTCAGGGTCCAGCTCTCTCTGGGCTGCCAGATGGCTTCTCTGACACATACTTATACCCTGCAGAGAAAATCACTCTCCCCACAATTTGGGGAACTCTATTCTGTACAAGCATAAAATGAGAATGCTCTTGGGGCAACTTTCCTATTCCAGAACCTGAACCCATAGGTTGGTATTTACTTCTTTTAACACTTACACCTCAGAAGGAGGGTATCATAACCAGAAACCCCAAACAAATCACACAAGCTGAAGTTTAGAGGAGAAATCCCCAGAGTGACAGTCTGACCCACAAACCCCCCATCTACAGTCTGCGTAAGAGTGCTCTTTCTTGCCGGTCATCCTGAAGTCACTGTATAGTTATGCTGCAATTAGCAAGAACACCAGAACTATCTGCCTTCTGTCCTGGTACTGTGAGCTGAATCAGAAGGAGTCCTTCTTATTCAAGCTGTGACTCCACCATGAAGAAAAAGGTTCCTGCTTCCTCTTTAATTGTGCAATTTAAACAGCTGTTGGGATGGAGAGAACAACATAGAGCCCTAAACTCCAGTTGCCTTTCCTGCACTGAGTCAGGCAGAGATGAAGAAATCCTACACCTGGTGATAATTCCTTTATTCTTAACATTAATTTTTGCTTCTTCTTTCCTTATACCACCCATCCTTGTTAAATGTCAGTATCCAATTAATTCTTGCTACTTGTCCCAACCTCTGAGATAGATAGGCATAATGTAATTTCCAACTAATGTCAATGGCCTTAGCTCCTAGAATTTCTATGTTCCTTCTCTGCCCTTATTCCCCTGGAAACTTTCCTGATGACCTTCCTGTTCCATATTTTCTCTAAAGATTTCACCACCTTAGGATTCATTAAAAGGAAGTGTGGCCAAAGGTCCATTTTTTGTAACTTCTTCAGGCTGGCAAAGAACTATAGTCTTTCCCTAAAAAGGAGTGAAATCTCATGCTATTTTATATGAGAAATTAACTGGTTCAGTTCTGTAGTTTCTGAAAAAGACCAGATTACTTAGGGGACTATTACTTAAACCAATTGGGCCCTGTAGCAGTAAATGTTACAGCTCTATCCTTGTTATCTCTAATGATAACACAGAAGTTAAGTAACAGAAACCAAAGCATCATAGCATTATACCTGTTCCATGAGCATTTTATTTTGGCATATCTGAGGTGACACTACCAGTCCTCCCACTAATGCTTGGGTTCAGTAACAGCAATAAACACAGCCTTGAGTTACTTCTCATATTCAAACTAACTTTCCATTGGTTAGGTTCTAACCAGACTAATGATTGCATTTACATTTACTAATGATTTCAGTTCTTTATTAAACCGGTAAACACATTTCCACATAGGTTACCCAGAAAAAGTGGGCTTTAAGTTAGGCCCACAGAATGCATTTAATTCAGTTATCTATAGAAAAATAGTTTTTCTCTCTACCTTCACCTTTTTTAAATTAATATCTTTATTTAAACACCTTGATTACAAACATGACTGTGGTTGGGTGTCAGTCATGTAAAGAAAATCCCCCTTCACCAGTGCAACATTCCCGTCACCAATGTCCCAAATCTCCTTCCTCCCACCCCACCCCCGCCTGTGCTCTAGACAGGCTTTCTACTTCAGTCATACATTCACATTGTTATGATAGTTCTCAATGTAGTTATTTCTTTAACTGCACTCACCATTCCTTGTGGTGAGCTTCATGTAGTAGGCTGGAACTTCCAGACCTCCTCTCTTTTGAGAGAACAAGCACTACTTGTTCTCATTTTTTGTGATGTGTGCCAATCTATGTGGTGTGAGAGGGTACCTCATAGTTGTTTTGATTTGCATTTACCTGATGATTAGTGATGTGGAGCATTTTTTCATGTGTCTTTTGGCCATTTGTATTTCTTCTTTATCAAAGTGTTTGTTCATTTCTTCTCCCAATTTACTGATGGGATCAGATGCTTTCTTCTTGCAAAATTTTGCCACTGCCTTGTATATTTTGGAGATTAGCCCCTTATCTGATGTGTATTGTGTGAATAGTTTCTCCCACTCAGTGGGTGGCTCTTGTATCCTGGACACTATTTCCTTTGAGCTGCAGAAGCTTTTGAGCTTCATATATTCACATCTGTTTATCTCTGCTTCCACTTGTTTGGAGAGTGCAGTTTCCTCCTTGAAAATGCCTTTAGTCTCAATGTCATGGAGTGTTTTTACCTATATGTTGCTCTATGTACCTTATGGTATATGGTCTGATATCACGGTTTTTAATCCATTTGGATTTTACCTTTGTACATGATATTAGCTGAAGGTCTAAGTTCACTTTTTTGCAAGTGGCTAACCAGTTGTGCCAAAACAACTTGTTCAAGAGGCTTTTCCCTGCTCCATTTAGGGTTGCTTGCTCCTTTATTAAATTATATGATTGTATGTCTGGGGAACATTTTTTGAGCCTATTCCACTGATCTGAGGGTCTCTCTTTATTCCAATACCATGCTGTTTTGATAACTCTCGCTTTGTAATTTAGTTTAAAGTTGGGGAAAGTAATGCCTTCCATTTTCCTTTTCCCAAGGATTGCTTTAGCTGTTCGAGGATGTTTATTGTTCCAAATGAATTTCAGAAGTATTTGATCCACTTCTTTGGAGAATATCATGGGTATCTTTAGAGGGATCTCATTAAATCTGTATATTGCTTTGGGAAGTATTGCCATTTTAATGACGTTAATCCTGCCAATCCATGAGCAGGGTGTTTCCATTTCTGTGTTTCCTCTCTTATTTCTTGGAGAAGGATTTTATAGTTTTCTTTGTATAGGTCCTTCATGTTTTTGGTCAAGTTGACTCCTAGATATTTGAGTTCATGTGGCACTCATGTCAATGGATTGTTTTCTTAATGTCCATTTCTTCCCTATCATTTTTGGTGCATAAAAAGGCCATTGATTTCTGTGTATTAATTTTGTAGTCTGCCACATTGCTATATAAATCTATTGTTTCTAGAAGCTTTTTAGTAGAGTCTTTAGAGTTTTCTAAGTTGAGTATCATGTCATCTGTAAACAATGAAAGCTTGACTTCTTCCTTTCCTGTATGGATTCCTTTAATATCTTTTTCTTGCCTAATCACTATAGCAAATACTTCCAGTACTAAGTAGAAGAGGAGTGATAAGAGAGGACAGCCTTGGTATCAAGGTGATGTTGGCTTCATAAAAGCTGTTTGGAAGTGTTCCCATTTTTTTCAGTTACATGAAAGAGCCTGGCCAGGATTGGTAGTCGTTCCTCTGAAAAGAATTCACTAGTAATTACATCTGGGCCTAGGCTTTTCATTTTGGGCAGACATTTGATTACCATTGTAATTTCCTCAATAGTGATGGGGGTGTTTAGATATGCTAAATCCTCCTTACTCAACCTTGGAAGATTATAAGAGTCCAAGAATTTATCCATTTCTTCCAGGTTCTCATGTTTAGTGGCATAGATTTCTCAAAGTAGTCTCTAATTACCCTTTGGATCTCTGCAATATCTGTAGTGATCTCCCCTGTTTCATTTCTAATATTGGTTATCAAGTTTCTCTATTTCTTTGTGAGTTTTGACAATGGTCTATTAATCTTGGTTATTTTTTTCTAAAAACCAACTTGTGATTTTGTTGATCTTTTGGATTGTTTATTTAGTTTCCACTTCATTGATTTCTGCTTTAAGCTTTTTTGTTTCCTTCTGTTTCCTTACTTGTCATTCCATCTGTTGATCATTTTCTAATTTTATAAGCTGCATCATTAAGCTATTCAGGTATGCCCCTTCTTCCTTCCTGATGTGTGCTTGCAAAGCTATAAATTTTCCTCTCAGTACCTCTTTTGCTGTGTCCCATAGATTCTGAAAGTTTGTGCCTTCATTATCATTTGTTTCAAAGAAAGTTTTGATTTCCTCTTTGATTTCCTCTTGGGCCCACTGGTTATTCAGTAGCAGGCTGTTAAAGTTCAGTTGTTAAAGTTCTTCTTCTGTGTCCCTTTGTAGTTCACATCTAATTTTAGAGCCTTGTGGTCAGGAATGTTAGTCTGCAAAATTTCTATCCTCTTGATTTTATGGAGGTATGTTTTATGTGCCAGCATGTGGTCTATCCTGGAGAATGACCCATGTATATTGGAGAATAATGTGTATCCAGGTGTCTGTGGATACAGTGTCCTATTATATCCACTAGGCCTCTTCCATTTCTCTTTTCAGGGCTAGAATATTTTTGTTGGGTTTCAGTCTGGTTGACCTATCAAGTGGTGACAGGGCCGTGTTGAGATTTCCCACAATTATTGTGTTATTATTGATGTCCTCTTTCAAATTTGTCAATAATTGTATTAGATATTTTGCTGGTCTCTCATTGGTTGCATATATGTTTAGTAGTGTGATATCTTCCTGTTGCACATATCCTTTGATTAGTACGATGTGTCCATCTTTGACCCTTACAACTTTTCTGAGTCTAAAGTTTGTGTCATCTGATATTAATATGGCCGCACCAGCTTTTTTAAGTGTGTTGTTTTGCTTGGAAGACTTTCCTCCAACCTTTGATTTTGAGTCTATGTTTGTTCTGAATATTCAGGTATGTTTCTTGTAGGCAGCAGAAGGTTGAATTCATCTTTTTTTTAAATCTATTTAGTCACTCTGTATCTCTTAACTTGTGCACTTAGTCCATTGATATTGAGGGATTTAATTTCATCTTTGTGTATAAGTTTAGTGTGTTGGTTCATCTGTCTTGTCTTAAAGTAAACCTTTCAGCTTTTCCTTTAAGATTGGTTTTGCATCTGTGAAGTTTCTGAGCTGTTGCTTACTGTGAAAATATGTATCCTTCCTTCAAACCTGAATGTGAGTCAGGCTGAGTGCAGTATTCTTGGTGTAACATCCATTTCATTCAGTCTTATCACAATATTCCACTACTCTCTTCTGGCCTGGAGAGTTTCTTGTGACATGTCTGCTGTAAATCTTAAGGATGCTCATTTGAATGTAATTTCCCTTTTTGATTTTGCACTTTCAGTATTCTATTTCTATCTTTAGGATTTATCATGGGGTATTTTACTTCGGGTCTCTTTTAGCTGGTATTCTTAGGACATGCAGGATTTGATTGCATGCAGTCTTTAGCTCTGGGAGTTTCTCTGTGATAATGTCTTTTTTATTTTATTTTTGAATTTTATTGATTGATTTTTAAGAATTATTTTTATTTATTTATTTATTTATTTATTTATTTATTTTTGTGTAGTTTTTGGGTCACACCGGCAGCGGTCAGGGGTTATTTGGCTCTATGCACAGAAATCGCTCCTGGCAGGCTCAGGGGACCAAATGGGATGCCAGGATTCAACCGCCATCCTTTTGCATGCAAGGCAAACACCTTACATCCATGCTATCTCTCCAGACCCATTATTTATTTATTTTTAAATTATTTATTTAAAGAAAATGTATCACATTGTTGATATAGCTGATCATAATACATTTGTTTCAGGATGACAGAAAGCAAAGTTATTAAGAAAGAGACCAGAGAATTTAAAAATTGGAAGGGGAGAGAATTCATTAGCAATTATATTTGTGAAACTTACTGTATCACCTATAAAGTCATTAATGCAATAGCAGAAGGTTTAGTGTGCTCCCATTTTTTTTCTCCAAAGATGAAAAATACTTAAAAAAAAAGATGTGTGTGACAATTGTTTGCATAGGTACAGCAAAATATGGAAGAAATTGGAAATAAACACCTTTGGCCTAAAAAGCAGGGAGATCTTACCCCTGAAGTACGTTGGCAAAAGACCAAATCAAGGCTCCAGGCATACTCGGTTGTCCAACCCCCTAGTCATTCTTGGTGGTCAGCTCTTCAGTCTCATAATTTTTGCTGTCAGGTTTCAGTAGTTATAGATCCTGGTTTCTGTACAGGTCCTGTGTTGAACACCAGGTGGTGTGTTGTGTCTTCTGGTTTCGTCTCTCCATCAGTTAACATTGCAGAGAATCCAGCCCTAAAAGCAGACTATTGCTGTTGCCTGGTTGTCACGGTGATATAAGAACTGTTTTTGGAGCAAGTCAGTGCTGTGGCAGTAGTAGGGCCTTCCTTGGTAGAATTTATATTCCTGTTGTTGGTGTGGGAAACCTTGTTTGTTTCCATAGGTGGTATCCTCATTTCAGGGGGTGAATAGTCATTGTCGAATCAACTGGAGTCTAAGCCAAGTCATTATCCCAACTGTCTGGGCGTAAGGTCTCACTGCATATGCCTATGAAAAAATGAACAGTTTTACAGGGAGTTACTAGTGCATATGGAGGGCCAAGGTGTCAAGACCAACAGATCCCAGAGCATTTTGTTTACATGAACTCTGAAAGGAGACTTGTCTACTAGTATACTGGAGTATATTAGTATATATAGTATACTATGTATATATAGTGTAGTATATAGTATAGTAGTATACTACTAGTATATTGAATGGAACCCGAGGATAGGGTAAATTGCTGCTACATGAGATGTTTGATAATGGTTATGCCTATTAAAGGGGTGTATCTAAAAGAAATATTCAAAGGAAATGTATATGTCCTCTTTAGCTCTTTTGAAATAGACAGGGAAGGGGTAAGATCTGGTGTGCAGCTTCAAGCTGTGCAGTCTAGGGTTTTGTGCAGTTTAGGTAGGATGGCTCCCAATAGTACCATAACAGGAAATGTTCTCAAATGGGGGATTTCTCTGCAACCAAGTCTGGAAGCAAGCAAAAGTCCATGGTGCTAAGAGGTGAAGGCAGAAGGATCACCAAGAGCAAATCAATACCAGCAGATTTTCATTTTTTTCTCATGCTGAGAATCTGTCTTTTTATTTTGGGGGCTTGTTGGCCTCTGGCTGGGCTGGGGAGAATGTTCTGCTTTGTGAGGAGTTAAGGAATGAGTAAAAAATAGGTTAAATATAAAGAATTAACATGAAGGGCTTGAAGAGGGTTTGTAGGTGTTAAGTAAGAAAAGAAAGGGGAGGGAAGGGTTATCTATGATAGTGGAGATGACACTATGCAATGTAGATATTATATCTATTAAGAATGAAAATTAGACTGACAATGTTATGGCATGCACAGACACTCATGCACCTACATTGCAGGCAGATAGATTCATTGATTACATTTGAAAGCTTTCTTAGGTGATGTGGGACAGAATACTTGAAGAGAAGGGGAGAAAAGGAAGGAAAAAAAGTATAGTTGACAAATCTGTTGTAAAAAGTCCCTCCCACTTTTTTCCCTTTTAGGCCGATCATGTTTGGTAAAGGTAAACTAGATTGGTGAAAGGCATAGCTTAGGTTGTGTGTGTAACATTCTTAAGAGTAATCATGGATTTCAAGTCAAAATAATAAAATAACATGGTATTGAGCACTGTTTGGGGAGACTATACCATGAAATTGATATTATATTTACTACAGATGAACATTAAGTAGCCTTTAGTATGGTAGACATATGTACTCATCAGTTGATCGACGGGTTACAGTTAAAAAGCAGGCCCAGGTGAGATGGGACATAAAATATAAAAGGGAGAGAGAAAGATAAAATGACTAAAGCTAGGAAAGGTTTTTCATTTTCTGGTCCAATCTGGTTTGGTGAGGGTAGACTTTACTTTACTGTGGAAAGGCTACCTGGAATAGATTGTAGGAAGAGCATTCTAGAAAAATATGTGGTTATGCTAATGAGCACTGTATAGGGAGTATACTGCATGTATTATTATTCAGTGGGTCATATGTATCATGATTTTTTTTCATATAGGCACAATTATGAGCATTATGGTATTATGGTAGACTAATAAGAATTGTCACGCGAGTGCTTTCTGCTTCTGAGCTAAGGTGGTCTGAGTTCCTCATTGGCCAGTGAAGGCTCGAAGATGGGGTCCTGACAGCAAGGCTTTCAGCCCAGCAGAGGCACGTGCAGCTCCCAGATGGCAATGAATTCAAACAGTAGTGACACTGGGATCCGGGGCCTAGGCCGAGCTTAGACTACCTGAGCTGCCTGAACCTGCCTGGTGGGCGGGATTGCTGAACAGCATTCCCTTTCCCAACCTCCATTTTGGACCCACCTTTCTGCTTCTGAGCTGGAATGGTCTGAGTTCCCCATTGCCCAGTCAAGGCCCCGGGGATGGGGTCCTGGCAGCAGGGCTCCCAGCCCAGCAGAAGCACGAGCAACTCCCAGATGGTAATGGTTAAAACGTTAGTGACACTGGGAGCCTGGGCCTCGGTCCAGCTTAAACTACCTGAGCTCTCAATCTTGTTTGTTTTTTAAAAACCAACTTTTGCTTTTGTTGATCTTTCAGATTGGTTTTTGAATTTCTACTTTATTAATTTCTGCTCTAAGCTTTGTGATTTCCTTCTGCCTACTTCTTTTGGGTTCATTTAGTTGATCATTTTCTAATTTTAATAAGCTGCATCATTAAGCTATTTATGTAGGCCTCTTCTTCCTGATGTGTGCTTACAACTTTGATTTTGAGTCTGTATTTGTTCTGTCTATTCATATATGTTTCTTATAGACAGCAAAATGTTAGATTCATCTTTTTGATTCATTTTGCCACTCTGTATCTTTAACTGGTGCCTTGGCCCATTGACGATGAGATAGATCATTATCATGAGATTTAGAGCTATCTTTGTGTAGAAATTTGGTGTATTTTTAGGCCTGTCTTGTCTTAAAGTAGACCTTTCAATTGATCTTTTTGCTTGTTGTTTTTATGGGGGCCAGTGATGTTCAGGGGTTACTTCTGGCTCTACGCTCAGAAATCACTCCTGGCTTGGGGGACCATATAGAATTCTGGAGTATCAAACCAAGGTCCGTTCTGAGTCAGCCACATTGCAGGGCAAATCCCCTATCATCGTGCTATTGCTCCAGCCCCTTCATTTATCTTTTAAGGCTGGTTTTGAGTCTGTAAAGATTCTGAGCTGCTGCGTATCCATGAAGTTATGGATATATTCCATATTATGGGAGTATTTCTTTAAATCTGAAAGTGAATCTGGTTGGGTGCAGGATTCAAGGTGAAGCATTCATTTTGTTGAATTTTGTCACGATATGCCATCAGTTTTTCTGGTCTTGAGGGTTTCTTGTGATTGATCTGCTGTATATCTTAAGGATGCTCCTTTGAATGTAATTTCCCTTTTTGATCTTGCTGTTTTCAGTATTCTATCCCTATCTGTGGGATTCTTAATTGTAACTAGGATTTGTCTTGGGGTGTGCTTTTCTCCAGGTCTCTTTTAGCTAGTATTCTTCAGGCATGCAGGATTTGGTTGCATGTAGTCTTTAGCTCTGAGAGTTTTTCTGTAATGGTGTCCTCGACTGTTGGTTCTTTCTGAAAATTTTCTTCCTGGGCCTCTGGGACTTCAATGATTCTTATGTTGCTTCTGTTAAGTTTATCAAAGACTTCTATTTTCATCTGTTTACATTCTTTGAGGACATTTTCCATTGTCTGATAATTTTCTTTAAGGTTCTTTTCCGATGTCTTCTGCTGTATAAAGTTGTTCTGCATCTCATCTTCCAGCTCACTGATTCTGTCTTCAGCTTCTGCCACTCTGTTGGAGAGGCTTTCCCTTGAGGTTTTCATTTCATCTACTGAGTTTTTCAGTCCTCTTATTTCAGTTTGGAGTTTTCTGATTTCTATCTTAGTGATCTGTTCAACTTGATCTATGCTTTTTTTGAATTCTCTGAACATCCTCCATACTTCTGCTCTATACTTCTTATGTGAGGGGCTAACTAGGTGGTTGGTACTTTTTGGGTCATCAGAGCTGTCATTTTCATTCTCTGCATGGTGTTGTCCTGCTTTGTTTCCCATTGCCCACTTTTTATTACATGTTGTGCTGGATTTCATGGGCTGGAAGATGTTGTGTGGCTGTGGGGGTAAAGCGGAGCTGCCATGCTACTCCGGCTCTACCCTTATTGAGTGGAGACAACTTATCCTGTGCTGGACCCTGAAGTGATTATATTTGCTGTCATCTTCTTGGCTGCCTCTCACAGGAAAGCAGGATTTTCCAGCCAGTTTTTTTGGGGGGGGTGGTCACACCCAACAGCGCTCAGGGGTTACTCCTGGCTCTATGCTCAGAAATCACCCCTGGCAGGCACAGGGGACCATATGGGATGCCGGGATTCAAAACACAGTCCTTCTACATGAAAGGCAAGTGTCTTACCTCCATGCTATCTCTCCGGCCCCTTCCAGCCAATTTTTAACCTAAAAAGAGGCAAGGCAAATAGTTTCCATGATCTTTTGATTCCACCCTCCCCTTCTCTAACTACATGCAAATAACTTTAACTAAAGAATAGCAGGAAAGTGACTGAGATGGTTGCAAAGTCCAGATAATCTCCAGGAAAAATTTATGTCCTGATGGCCATTGAGAAAAATCTTCCTCTTTTCTCTGCCCTGTCTTTAGTAGAGCAATATCAGATTTACAAATCAAGTTACACAAAGACATACAAGGCCAACACAACACACAGTTTCTGCTGAACCCCAAACAAATTCCACCAACCCTAAAGGGTGTGACATTTTCCCTAGAATTTCTTTAGATGTTTTGACCAGACAAGACAGAGAAAACACAGAACACAGAAACACAGACAAAGATAGATACAGAGTGACTGGAACTTTCAGTGGGAGTTAAATCCACCAGGGCCCATATTGCACTGAATCCACATACCAGCACTGGAGCCAGGCACAAAGACAGACACTGGAATCCCTGGCTAGACTCGAACCTATGAGATCCCCTGGTGGGACTCAAACCCACATTTTACCCCCAATGGTGATGCTAACACACCCCCAAGTGGGACTCAAAACCATGGGACATTTAGTGGGACTTTAACCCATGTGGGTGTCCCAGGTTGTGACCCCTGAGAGAATTAGGGCGTCCCTCCACCATCCCTCTTGCCTAATGCCCTGGGAAGCAATAATGCATCCTGTTTCTCCCCTCTGGGGATTTCCCCCCAGAGCTCCATTTTCTTAGGCCTTTATATACCTCAAGGGTGTCCCAGTGTATGTTCATGGAACTTTGGTAGCCATATTGGCAACTGAGTCATAACCCCCAAATATTCAGGTCCAAAGCAGAAGGTTGAGACCACACAACTGTAATAAAGTTTAATATTTTAATTTGTTGGCCAACAAGACCACCACACTAGCCAGCCAGGGTCATTCCCCGAAGGAGATGAGCCATGCCCAAGTTTATGAGGAAGATAATATAGGGAGGTTCTAGCTTTCTTATGATCCTTAAAATTATTGGCTATTGTCTAGGTATACCTTTCTACTGTTACCTTATCCTTACTTTATAGGCTACCTGATATGGCCAGGTAGCTTGGGACAATGCCTATGAAAATAGGCTTCTGAGACCTAGCATGTAGCTTACATCATATAGTTTTTACAAAATGGCATCTCTCCCTTATCAGTACCTTAGAAGAAGCCTGCCATGTGGCCTTTACAAAATGGTGTCCTCCTTGTTCAGAATTTAGGTTCCAAAAGAACCAAGTAAGAGTTAGGCTTCTAGAGAAGGAAAAATGAGGAAGACTATTTTATCTTTAGGCTTTCAGGGAGGCAGAGAAAGTAAGGCAAGACAAATGTTCTTACCTAGAATTTGATGCTCCTAGAAGTCAGTGAAAAACCATTCATATATAGCATGAATTTTGTCACAATAAGCAACAGATCAAGAACAGTTGAATTTATTGCCTATGTTCTAATAGTGGGCCAGGAAATGTTCAATAAGGAATTTTTATATTTTTATATATATTTATATTTTTAATATAGAATTCATGCACTGTGATTTATGTGGTAGATAAGATGGTGGATTCCACTGCAACTTGAAAGGGTCAACTTAGAGATCAGTGATATGCAGAGAAAGAGCTTTATAGTAACAAGCCCCACTTCAGTCCTTCATTTCATAGATGGTCCCCAAAACACCACCAGCAGTGCCTCTGAGAACAGAGATAGGAGTTATCCCTGAGCAGCTCTGATTTGGTCCTTCCCCCATAGCTAGGAATAGCAAATACTCTAGATATGGACACTAGACAGTCTTCCTCACTTTTCTCATTTGCCCCAAACCTACCCTTTGCTTTGTTCAGGTTTGCAAATTAGACAGAACGTGCCGCAAGAGAGGACCCCACGTCCTCGAGGGTATTTTCTTGATCCTCCGACATCAGTTTTCATCCTGACCTTTATAAAAAACATCCAGCTCTATCACTATAAACCTTCCTATGACTGTATAGACATGATGATGGCTTTGAGGACAGTAGACCACTATGTTGCAAACTGCCAGCACGTTTCTTATTGGTTGCCAGTAAAACTTTATCTCTGTCACTGTTTCTGAATTGATTGGCCTTTGAGCCTTAGTGGAATCCCAGCTCCAGTTTTGGTATCCAATTCATTTAGATTTATTATTTAATGTCGGATAGTTCTTACATACTATGCAAAAAAATCATTCTAATTTATGAAACCTCAAATTGAATTAATTAGTGAAACAATAAAATAAATATGAGCCACTAATAACAAAGGATGCCTAGAAAAAAATCTATTGCAGTCACTCTTCTTGAAGAAGCAATTTGTCAAGTATATTAGGTCATCATTTTTTGAAAGATCGGAACCTTTCTAACTCTCAAACCTTCCCCACACCCTACAGCAGTATTCCCCTCTAATACGATTAATGACACACCTCACAGAGATTTACAACATTCGAAAGAAATTATTTGGAGGAGTTTTAGGGGGAAAGGAGCAGAATTAGAGGCATTTGGGCCACTAACCTGATGGACTATGCTCAGGGCTTGTTTACTCTTGACTGTGCATAGGAGACCATGCAATCCCCTTTTGAGCTCTCTCTTTCTCTTTTTCTCATCCTGGATGAAGTCACAGTTATTTAAAGAACATAGGAAAGAAATGGGAGGCATATACCTGTAGTCTGAAAAGTATTGGTCACAAGAGTGGGTGTTTGGAGTAACTGACTGGACCATACCAGCACTGAGCACCTGATCCTGAAGATATGTGCACCTCGGCATTGGCAACCAGCAAATTATGTGTGGAGTATGTTTATCCAGAGTTTTCTACATATAACACTGGTTACCTTCATGCCTAGACCCAATACATTACTTTTCAAATTTGAATTAAATGTGATGTGGACATTCTGAAAAGACTAGACAGTTCCCCATGCCAAATTTGGGTTAGATGTCAGGCTGTCATGCTACTCACTAAGAGTATATGAAAAGACTGTACTTTTATGAGTATTTTTTTATTTGTTTGTTTGTGTTGGTGGAGGCCAGGGGAGTGAAGGGAATGGTGGATCCCATGTAGGCCCTCAAGTGACCAGTTGGATTAGAGGAAGGATACTAGCTTGAGGACCTTGCAGTGGCCAAAAAGTAGTGATCCCACACATTGGGGAACTTCCAAGCCTGAAATCCTCACCAATGTCAAAAGAGGTGTACTTCCTAGCTTGCCCAAAATGGGGTAGAAAAGAAAGAAATAAAGGGGAGTTTTCAAACTCCACAAATATCACAAGCTAGAATCAGGCTCTTTTTTGTAATTATTGGAAACCTCTCCAAACTTCCCTTAGCTGGATTGTCCCCTGCCCCCCACAACTCCTATTCCAGAATCACTAATACTGAGAAAGAAGCTGGAAAGAAAGTTGGGTGCAAAGAAACTTAAGCACCGTAAGCAAATATAACCTAAACACCTTCGTGAAAGGGGTACCTTTATGCAAAGTCATTGGAGTAGTTTTGTTTTGTTACTGAGCCTAGGTTCTAGTGCTGAATGCTGGCTTTAAGGCCAATTACTCAAGACATAAGTGTTAATATGGGGGAAAAGAATTTGTTCAGTTTCTGGCAACCTAAGAAGATGGTGAGCTTATTTTTAAAACTCCATCATACCTTCAGGTTGGGAATTAGGGTATAGGGCTGGCTGCGAAATAAAACGAAGTGGCATGATCTTTTCCTCTCCATCTGTAATCATACCTGGCTTCACATTAAACATTGGGGTCATACCCAGCAGTGCTCAGTGGTTACTCCTGGCTCTATGCTCAGAAATTGCTCCTGGCAAGCTTGGGGGGGGGGTAGAGTGGGGGGACTATGTGGGATGCTGGGTTTCAAACCACCGTCCTTCTGCACGAAAGGCAAATGACCTACCTCCATGTTATCTCTTTGGCCCAAACAACGTTCAATTCTTTTGACCATTTCTCAGAATTTAGAGGCAGGACAAGGGCCAATAGGGACTGAGAGGTTAAAAGAACCTCTACAAAATGAGTCTCTATGTCTGCTCACTAAATGCATTTGTGTGGTTTGACATATATCTACCCAGGTTTTTATTTTCCTTGTGCTGAACAGAAGTGCATGGTCTAACGAGTCACCCTCAAATCAGGTTGAAGAATGCTGTTGGTCATGAAGAACTTGCAGCAACAGGTGAATTCACAATGAAACTACTCGTTTCTTACCTATAAGTCACCTCTTGTTCCCATCTTTGAGTATAATTTTTTCCTCTTCCTCTTCTAGGAACCCCACCCAGCAGTCAGGCTTTCGTCATATGTTTTCTATGGCTCTCTCTCCTGCTGTGGTCCTCTCAGCTGGGATAGCCAGTATTACACGAACTGTTTTCATCTGACCTGGCTTGTTGTCACCTCTCACAGAAGAAGACTCCATGCAGGACTCTACTTCCAAACTGTCCTTGCTCCTGAGTTTGTTGGGAAAAGGCACCACCTAGCTTTCCTTCAAGACATTGGTGGAACACAACTTCTGCATGTTCAGGAGACTTAATTTAACGGAAGAAAATAAGAATAAATCATACAGTTACCACAATTGAGTGTTTACTGCATGCCATGTGCCAGGCTCAAGCAGTTTATTAGCTTCTGTGATCTCTTATACCTTCACAAAAACACATCAGCCCTGTATCCCAGATAAGGATTCATAGACTGCCAGTTAAGCCAGAGTCCAAAGACCATACTTGGATCATGCAAAGATCAATGAAGTGCTGAACTAAGATCCAGTTGAGAAGTCCAACTTCCAATCAACATACTATATTCCTTTCCAGGGAGTCAGTTTCTAGAATTTGGGCATTTTAAATTATCATGAAGTCACACAAATGATTTGTTAGTTCTAGACTAGGTATAAATCCTCTGAATGGCTCCTTTTCTTGCAATTGCTTCTTTGATGGTGATAATTTTCCATGTTATATTACCCCAATTTCTTTGCTGGATGTGAAAGAATTTAAATTAATTTTTCAAACTGCAATTTTAATATACCACATTCTGGTATAGTAAATTACTATTATGAAAAGCATGCTACTTGGAAACTTCAAGTAGCCTTCTAGAGCAACTTGTAATTATAATGAATTGTGTTGTTGTATGTGCATTTTTATTGTGTATAATTTAACAAGTATGTGATGTCTATCTAATTATAGTCTATAGTTCACCAAGTAATAGTTTACAACAATATTTTCTTGGTAGAGGTTAGACTTCCCTATGAGATGCTTGTTTTATGTCTGTTTGCAAATGGCATGTTACTGCAAAATGTGCATACAAATAAAGCCTTATTAAAAAGATATGTTAGAATCATAATCTCTTAGAAATAAATTTCCAAAATTTTTCAGAAAAATATTACACTCCCCAAACTAATAAAACCAAACATATTCATTCAAATCTTTCTGTTGTTTATGGCACTGGGGAATAACCCAAAGTATTGGGGTGCAGCTTTGCATACAGGAGTCCTTCGTTTGATCCCTAACACCCTATGGTCCTCTGAGCACTGATCCAAGTGATGACCCTAAACACTACTGGGTATAACCCAGAAACAACAACAAAAGAAAATGTTTCATATCACACAGCATACAAATTGTTTTGGTAAAAATTGAGGAAATGAAGTGCATTATTCTAGAATAAAATAGGGGTGAGGGGAAAATGAACAATGTTTTTCATTGTTGAAACTCTTCTTATTAAGATATGACAATTTTCACAAATTTCTTTTTTATTTAAATAATTTTTATTGAGACCAATGTGAATCACAGTTGTATTTAGGATACAAAGTGACAGTGAATTAGGGCCATTCCCACCACCAGTATTGATCTCCCTCTGCCCTATTTCCCAGCATGCATCACATACTTCCACCCTTAGCCCCCTGGACTGCTAGTGTAAAGGTCCCTTTTGTGTATAGATTGCTATAGTTTGGGTCTCTTGATTCCATTGCCACTGACTTTGGTTTGGATATCTAGATCTGACCATTTTTTATTTCCACTCAATGCTCCTGAGACCATTTGCCCCATGGATCCCATCCACTTTTTCCTCCTCAATTTGTAGGAAAATATAGAAATATGAGGCAGAACAAGATGATTCATTAAAAAACAAAGCAGGCGCACTGGTGATGGGTGGTGTTCTTTACATGACTGAAACCCAAACAAAATCATGTATGTAATCAAGGTGTTTAAATAAAATAAAAAAGCAGGCAGAGCCCCTGTCTGGAAGCTATCAATATAAATAAAATTAAGAGAAGAATAAAAGAAAAAAATTAATGGGGACTGATGTGGCAAGGTTTTTAGTTTTTAGTATTTTGTTTTTGTTTGTTTTTTTGCATAGGCACAGTAAATATTGGGAAAATTAGAAAGGAAATTCCTTTGGCTCAAGAGATACAGGATGTCTCTACCCTTGAAGTTAGTTGTCAAATTCCAGTGTTTTTCTTTTCTTTACTTTACTTTGTTTGTTTGTTTGTTTGTTTGTTTGTTTTTTGGATCACACCCAGCAGCGCTCAGGGGTTACTCCTGGCTCTACGCTCAGAAATTGCTCTGGCAGGCTAAGGGGACCATATGAGATGCTGGGATTCAAATCACTGTCCTTCTGCGTATAAGGCAAACGCCTTACCTCCATGCTATTTGTCCAGCCCCCCAGGGTTTTTCTATTTCTTTTTTTTTTCTTTTGGCTTTTTGGACTACACCTGGTGATGTTCAGGGGTTACTCCTGGCTATGCGATCAAAAATCTCTCCTGGCTTGGGGAACAGTTATGGGATGCTGGGGGATCGAACCACGGTCCATACTAGGTTAGTGTTAGCAAGGCAAATGCCCTACTGCTTGTGCCACTGCTTCCTCCCCACCTCCAGGGTCTTTCTTTATGGTACCAGGAAAAACTCCACTCAGTTGTGGCTGTTTTATTCAGTCTTCTGTAATTAGTGATCTTAGCTTTTGCACTTATTCTAGGACAGAGGGTCTGCTGATTTAATCTCACTGGTAGGTGATGAGATAGAGCAAGATTGTTGCTCTATCTGAGATCAAAATTGTTGCTGTTTACTCATCATCAGAGTGTCATATGAACCTACCCTGGCTCAAGCTGGTGCCAGAGTAGTATTAGGACCTCCGCCCAGGGCAGGGGATTTTGATTCCTGGTGCTGGTTCTGGTGCAGGAAATTGTAAGGTTGGGATTTGAGGTTGGACAGTCAATGTCTTATCACATGAGGTCCAAGTCGAGTCCACATGACAAATGTTCAGGGTAGAAGGTGCCCTGATATTATAAAATTTATGGGTTCTTGTCCCTATTAAATAAGAACTTGTTTATATACACAACAGTTCCCCATTTTAGTATGCCTATGCAAAAAGGAACAATGCCAAATAATATTGCTGGTGCATTTGGGGGTAAAAATTGCAAGGTATACAATCTCTGTGCCCTGGTTTTGACCTGAGCTCATCCCAAGCAAGACTTTTCTAACTGGAATTTCACACTAAGCAGAACCAAAACAAGCCCAAAAAAAGGGGGTGAGGGATGGAGGAGGCTACCTCTACATATGGAAATAAACTAAGAGTTTTAACTATTGAAAAAATAAACATCCAAAGAAAATATGGATACCCCCATTGTCTTTTGAGATAGTCTGAAGCAGGGATAAGATCCAGGTCACGTTTCATCATGCACCATGGACACATTTTGTCATGCACATTTCATCATGCATCATAAGAAACGTTTTGCCGCAGTAAGGGATCTGGTAGTGTGCTCGAGCTGGAGGTCCCTCTGAAGCTGAATCCGGTAGCAAGCAACAGTCTACATTGAGGAGAGGTGGAAGAAAAAGGGCCACATAGAATGAGTCAGCAGAAGTGGTGGCTGCAGCATCTTGCTGGGGCGAGAGATTGGGAGCTGAGAGGGTTTCCTTTCACTTTGGAAGCTGGGAGGCAGCTTACTGGAGCAAGGGAAGGGTCTTGGTTCCTGAGGAGTTGAGAAGTCCACTGCATACACACTCACACCCCCTTATAGACAGACATTAGAGATCTATTCATAGATTGTAGTTGGAGGCCTGGCCCTTATGGGATGGGTCAGAGCACTTAAAAATAAATTAATTAAAATAATAAATTAAAAATATGGGGCCCACACATCAGAGAAGAAAGGTTTCCCAATTTCTAGGCACTTCATCAATGGCAGGGGTGAACTGCTTTGTGCATGGAGCATTTTTAGGATAAACATGATATTCACGTCTAGAGCATCTTATAGTGAATGCTAAAACATGAGTTTACCTATTTAATATTATCCACTGTGTCTTGTGTATCGAGGTTCCTCTTCTATATTCTTTCCTCTACAAGATGAAAAACTTTAAAGAACAGAGATAATAACCAAGCGAGCACTGTTGGTCACTTGACACAGTCCTCCCACCTTAGAACTGCCCTTTTGAGCCCAGTGGCCATCATCTCATCTCCCACAGGGTCACTGCACTAGACTCCTAGTGGACCTTCCTACAGCTCCTAGCTTTCTTCTAGTCCGTTGGCAACAGAATAACCAGAACTATTGCAATCAGAGCCATGCCAGGTCTCAGTCCTCAGATGACTGACTCTCCACTGAAGTTGTGCCATGACCTATAAGATCTGACTCACTCTCTCTCTTCTCTTTCTTCTCTCTTATCACTCCTCTATCTTTCTCTCTTTTCTCTTTTCTTTCCTCTCCTCTTCCCCCCTATTTCAGCCATATTGTCCTACTGTCTTGACTCAAATATGTAGACAAAGGGTGAATTCACAGGTCCTCTTTCAAACCTTTGCACACATTTCTTCTCAATAAGACCTTCCTTATCCACCTAATTGATCAACAACTTTCTTCAATTAAATTCTCCAGTTTTCTTATTCTACTTTACTTAATTTATTTTATTTTTGGTCCAGATAACTTAAATCACCTTTCCACATACTCTGTAATGTACTTCTGAAAATTAAGGAGTTTGACTGCCTCTCCCCTGTAGCATCCAAAAAGGCCTGGTGGTCTCTATTTTTTGTTTTGTGCATCATTAGAAGCTAGTGTGGAGCCTAGAGTATAGCAAGCACTGAGACACCAATGAACAATTTAATGAGCAAAGAGATTTTTCAGACATTTGTCTTTCTATTTCACTCTTTCTTTGCTTTTCCCAGTGGCCATGGCACCAGTTTCTTGAAATCTTGGGTCTTTTAAACTGATATTAAAAATAACCTAGAAAGTGATCTTAAAAAATTAGAGCCACCTCCTTTATAGTTCTGACATTAATCTTGAAATATTCATGATGACATTTTGAAAGGTTCTCTGCTTTAGTAAGTTCTCAAAAAATGTACATGGTCAGAGACAACATTAATTGAATTATGCTCCATTCTCAATCAAGAGTTCAGCTCCTTTGCCTGTTTCAGTGTACTGTCATGTGTAGCCATATTGGATTTTTGTGACAAACTTCTAAAAGCAGTTGTTAGCCTCTCTGGATGACATGTCTAAGGGCCACACTGTCAACACACATCTATGGATTCTCCTTATCATTAGAGATAATTGTTCAAGTATAATGGGTCCTTAACTCTCACAGAGAAAAACTCTCTAGAATAAGAATTTCCTTGAATGATTTAAGATTAATAAAAAATATAATGCTATTTTTTTCTTTGAATAAACATTGACCATGTATTTGCTATGCAAGACCTATTCCTAGCTGGTGGAGTTCCAAAGACAAAAAAGAACCCAATCATTGTCCTAGAATGTTGAAGGAGGTGTAAATGATTAATCATCTAATCATGTCCAAATTAAATGCTATGAATCAAGCAGATTTATTGAAAAGTTCTATGAGGCATGAAGAGAAGTTTAAATTTTTCCTCCATTATTATTATAGATTTTGTGTACTTTTTATTTGAAAAGTTTATTAAGCACCTACTAAAATCTAGACATTATGGAGTAACCCTTGGGATTTCAGCTCTTAATCAGAAAAAAATCAGCTCTACTAATAACCATACTTATTAGATTTTTAGTTCTGTGGCTTAAAACACTGATTTTTAAAATGCTACTTGGGAAAAAATGACCAGTTACAACTGCTGAAACTTTTAGAATATCTTTTTACAGTTCCTGGGTACATATGTGGCAGCTTCTGAGCATTTTATTTGCAGGTGATTGTATATCTACCTGACAGGGTAGACTAGCTGCTTCATGTTCCAGGAACTATTTTGACCTAAGGCTTGTAACTACCCATGTTCATAAGCTTTTCTTTGTCTGATTCTTGCATAATGCAATAAGATTTACATGGAAGGACTTAATGCCTCAGACATGTGACTTTTTATTGCTATGTGGTAAGAGGAAGAAAAATAAAAAACAATAAATAGTTTAAGCTATATTCTATGAACATTTAAAAATCGAGAGGCTAAGGACACTTGTGGATTAGATTGCTCACCACTTTCCATTGTGGAGTCACAAAATGCAAGCTTACAATACTTTATATTACAAAGACTAGGTAGAGTTAAATGGTCATAGTTAGCTATATGTGCACATAAATTTCCTCATATCCATTGGCACAGTTGAAATGATAGTAATAAAATTAACATGATATAGTATCTAGATATACTGCTAGGTACTATTCATATACTAAGTGATTACTTATCATTTATTAGTAATAAGTAAACATATAAATAACCTAGGTCACTGCTAATTAGTGGCAGAACCAGAATTTGGATACACATGTTGGGACTTGGATCAGATGATAGCCACTACTGGGTTCCACTCCCACACATACAATCACCGGAAGAGCCATGTTCACTGGTTAACTCAGTGTAGAGTTGAACAGGGTCTTTTTTGCATGAAGTGGACATTTGCTTTTAGAAATGGTGTAAGGAAAAAGCACTCAGTTAATAAGTCTAGTGTGGCATAAACCCAAACAATCCTCGCTGCTTTTTGTAAAAAAAAAAAACAACAACAACAACAAAAAAAACTTGTTTCTGATCAAAACATCAACTTCAAAGAAGACCATCAACAACACCCTGTCAGCCACAGGAGTCATAAGAAGAAGAGCCAGGCTACCCCCGCCCACACACACACACACATTTACACATTTGAGTGCCCACACTCAGGAACAGTCTTCTTACCAGCCTTAGCTAATTCTGATTACTGACCAGTTGGGAACACTCTTTCTGCCTTCTTTTTCTTTTATGGAGGGTGTGTAGAGTGGGGGGTGGGGTGGTGTTTTGGCCACATGTTACAGTGCTCAGGGGTTACTCCTGGTTCTGAGCTCAAAAATTACTCCTGGCAGTTCCAGCGGATGCTGGGGATTGAATCTGGATCAACCATGTGCAAGGCAGATTCCCTTGCCACTGTGCTTGGTGCCAGATTTCCTCTTTTTTCTTTTTGTCTTTGAAGGATTGTTGCCTTTCTTCCTGAGTTTTGAATGTCTGTCTTCAATTCACCCAGGAAGAATTAACCCTGGAAACCCTGTGCCCTGCCACCCACCCCTAAACTTTATTCTGCCCGAGTTGTGCTGTGTAATTTTCAGGTCATAAGTAATAAAGATGCTTTTTTTTTTTCAAAGTTTCCTGATTGTTATTGCTGTTGTGTATCTTGTAATCATAATAAGAACCCCTAAGTACTGGTCCACTTGTAATTTTGGCTTAAAAGAATTTACCCAGGAGCATGCCCTCCCTTGGAGTCCAGGTGATTGGCTTCAGGCATTTCTAAACAATAGCTTGATTTGGCAACACACAGAGAGCTCCACAAAACTTTTGGTTTGGAACACACACACACACACACACACACACACACACACACACACACACACACACAGCCACATTTTGAAATGTTATCTAGCATCCCAAGGCCGTGAAATTACTTTCAAGACTGAATCAGTTTATGACAAACCAAAATATTACTAATGGTGAAACAGTAAAACCTCTGAAGTTTTAATTAGAAAACATAAGACACGCCCCACTAACTACACCTCTTAGTCTGGAGCCACAAGTTCAGGCTCCTGCACTTTGCAGGATATAGGAATTAAAGGCAGTGTTCCCTGCTCTTTTGAAGCATAAATATTGCGCACTGTCATTTGGAATAGAACAGCTTACTAGTTTATACTGAGGTGATGTTATAAGCAGAAATCATCGAGAAGAGCTTATGTGATTAAAGATAAATCAATATAGATGTTCGGAATTTTGATCGTGACTCTCCTATTGTTCGGCACATCCACAGGTAAGAATCATCTTTTATAATGTTCCTTTAAAAATAATGAATATATTCACATCTAAAGTGTAAGTGATACAGACTTGAAGTATTTGTATTTTTGTTTGTCATAAAAAAAAATGCATCAAGTTGGCTATGCTGAATGAGCATGTGAAAAGCATTTGCTTTCCAGTAAATGGAAAGGTCAAGATGCTTTGATAGTGGTTGCCCAGTTCGGCCTTTCACTTGCCTTTCTGATCTTGGTCGGGTACCATACCCATACAAGTCTCAACTCTTTTTTTTCTGGGTGGTGTGTGAACATAACTGTAACTGTGAGCATAGGGAAATATTTTAGACTTTAGTACCCAATCCACAGTCGATGCCTAATAGATGTTTGACTGAATAATTAATGCTGTTGGAATGTCCACACTGACTTTTTTTTCTTTTAGGTCATGATTTTGTGGAAGGGTGTTGGTTTGTGGACATTTCTTATACAAATATAACTTAATGAATTAGCTTTATATTCATTGATTTATATACTCTCTAGACTGTGGGCTCCTTATACATTGCCTATGTCATAGCTATTGATTTTCTCTTTTTATATAACTCTGGTGAGATATGAAATCTAAAAGCACAGTGGTACTTGATATTTTTTAAGCAAAATGGAATAAAAAGGGATGTGGCCTGGTAAGTAGAGCACTTGGGGTGTCTGTGTATGTGCTGGGGGCACAGGGGGATCTGGATTCTATTCTTGGAGATGGGGAGAAAAAAAGAATCAAATGTTTTTCTATGATTTTCCTTCCCTTCCCTCTTCCCTCCAGTTTTCCATGATGGGATGAAAAAGGAAAGGTCTGGCAGTAAAAATGAGTTGATTGTGTAGGGAGCTTTGCTCTATTTTCCATGATTCTGCTATCCCAGGAAAGAAGTTAGACGAATAATTCTACAATAATTGAGACCTCCTTGATCACTTTCTCTTCTCAGAGATCTCCTCCCTCCAGTCTGCTTCCACTTTGATGCCTCTTCTCACAGATTGCCCCTCAACTCAAAATGCTCTTTGAACAAGAATATTGTTCCACCTTTTATTGAAGGCTCACCACCAATTATGCTTAGTGGTCCTCGCTGTTTGTACTGGGTGGGAAAGAACCACGTGGTGCTGGGGAATAGAGGATAGAAAGAACCCGGGTCTTTGAGTCATATTTCCAGACTCTACACTTTTGGGGGTGGGGGCTTTTGGGCTAAACCTGGTGGTGGCTCAGGGATTACTCCTTGCTCTTCACTCAGGGATTATTCATGGTGGTGCTCAGGGGACTACATGGATGCCAGCGATTGAACCTGAGTTGATCACATGCAAGGAAAATGCCTACCCATTGTTGCTATTGGTCCAGCCCTGGACTATACATCTTAAAAATTGTTTTGTTATGTTTGAAGGACCAAACTCAGCAGTGCTCCTGTACACTTACTCCTGGATGCATGCTCAGGAATCACTCCTGGCAGGGCTCAAATACCATATGTGGTGTGGTGGATTAAAGTCAGGTTGGCTGCATGCAAGGCAAGCTCATTACCTGCTATACTTTCTCTCCAGCACCTCTACACTTTGAAAAAAAAATCAACAAATACCATAGCCCAGTCTCTATCAGACACTTTTAGAAGCTCTGGAGACACCCTTGTGATTGATTAGGTTTTTCTGGAATCTGTCAGAAATATTAGCTTTTCAATAGGGAGCGACTTCTGTTTGGAAGCTCATTGAATCAAGCACCAATTGCAAAATGTCAGATGCCTAAGAACTGGATGCAAATGGATTCTGTTATAATTTTAATAGCTATAATACAGGAAATAATATACATGTGGTATAGGCTCCATTTTTCATTATGGCAACTGTATAATGGATTTCCACAGATGTATATGTACTTATATATATGCAGATATACATATATAAATGTTATGCAGCTCTGTATTTTATTTGAAACATCTTGGGTAGTGTCCAATTCTTAGTGTTTGTATCAGACTTCTCTGCTTCTCTGGCTTCATTTGAACCATAATTATTCTTAAATCCAATACCTGCCTGTGTTGTACCTATTCCTGTACAGCTCAAGGTATCTGGAAGGAAACGTGCTCTTACTGTCCCACTGTGAATTCATAGTTGCTAAACTAAAGAGGGCCCAACAATGCCAAATTATCCTTGTCTCCTTTCCTCATTCAACTTTCCTGTACTTGGGTTTCTGTATCTCTCTAGCTTGCATTTGAACCTCCAATAATCCATTTGAGGACCCTGACTCTTGTTTCAGTAAGAGAATAGAAACAAAGAGCAAAGACGTCTCCAGGGCTCTTTTATCCCTACACACAACTGTCTTCTTTCTTTCCCACACAAGGGCTATTCCTGCTCCCTACAGTGGAAAAGACTATAGTTCTACTGGCCTGCTCACAGACAGGGCTCAGCAATACATGCTTCTTCGTCTTTTTCATCCCCAGTTTTTCTCATGTTCACTGGATCATTCTGAGCAACATGAAAATACATTTCCATCTGAAAAGATCTATTTCTGAGCGGTCTCTATGATTTTCCTTTTACTTCTACCATTCTTTCTAGAACTCACTCCAACCTGTCTTTTGTACTTACATGTCACAGGATCTGTTGATAAACCTGAAGTTAACTGTCCATCTCTAATTGGGCCTGGTGGTACCTGGCATTCTTGAATATAGAAGATTCTAGTTTGACTTCTAAGATGCTACAATATCTTCAATTCCTCCTAATTGTCTGGCCACTTCTTGGCTATCTTTGCCAGGTCCCCTTCATCTTCCTTACTCTTCCAGCACTCAGCCTTAGGACCATCCTTGTTTCCCCGCAGTCACTCCTTTAGTGATCTCATGCCTACTCATAGCTTTAAATACTACATGATGTCCAAAGCCAAATCTGCTGAACTTCACTCTGGAATCCTGTCTCCTGTATTTCTCAGCCACTGTGATCTCTCCAGGGAGGGCTATGTGCATAAATTCTGCACGATCAAAATGAGGCTTTCCACCAATACCCTGAAAATCCGTTCCAACATTTCTACACCTCCCCATCTCATTCTGGCAATTCTAGTCTTTCAGGTATAGCAGCCCAAAGTCTTGATGTCACCCTTGACTTTTCTTTCTGTCACACTTCACAGCCCATTACTCAGCAAATAGACATGGCTGTCTGGTTCCTCCTTTGACGCCCCAGTTCCTCTCACCATACAGCCCTGCTGTCACTATGACTTGAGGTGACATCATCTCTCAGATAGTTTCGAACAAGAAGTCCTGAACTGTCTCTTGATCCTCTGCTTTTGATCTGTTTTAATCCTCTCTTAACACAGAGACCATCCCACTGGGTCCTTTTTACTCTTTAGGCCTCTCAATGGGTTCCCAAAATGTCTTCCTTAACCTTTAACCTCAAAGTTGTCCTTCTAATGTGCTTCCAGGCACCCCTGGTTTCCCTTTGGATTCTCTCTCATCCCTTCACCATATCTTTCTCTGGGGCCAGTTGTGCTCCAGTATTCAGCTGGCTTGGGGATTCAGAAAGAGACCAGGGTAAGGTTACTATAGAGAAGAACTCAGGCTGCTCTTTGTAACCAACATGTGTGGGATTTAGTAGAAAAATAGATGAAGATGGGCAGTAAAGCCAGATGTAAAATATGTTTATGTATGATTGTGTATCCTGAGGTCAGTTTGGACTGCCAAGTGGATTTGATGCAAACTACAAACCAAATCAAATTAAAACAAAACTCAAAAGACCAAATCTCACTTTCCTCAACCTGGAGATTCCTAAATTTGAAATTGTAGCCAAAGGCTGTGGAAGAGAGTCTCCCCATCACTGGTCTGGGCTGCCCCTTCATTCTGCTCCCTGTTCAGGCATGTTCCTCCCACAGTTCTGACTTACCTTCCCCTCTAATCCCCTTGGTCTGTATTAGGGTCATCTTTCCAGCTGCACTGGGGGTATGTGGAAAACCAACCTCCCTCTACCTGTAACTATCTGGACAGTCTCCACTTTAACACAAGCCTGGAGTTCTTTCTTTAATTCAAGTCACACCCCCCATAACTCTGTTCCATGGGGGCTGGAATCATCTCCCCACTAGTGGGAATGTGTCTGGGCCTTGTCACTCTGATCAGCATTTCTTAACTGAATTATTCTAGTTTCCAGATTTTGCTGTCATATATATATATATATATATATATATTCCTTAACAGAGGATAACTAGCTTTATGTAATGTCCTATATTTCAGAGACTTATTTGGGGAAAATTTTAGGTCAGTGAAGAAATAAAGCATTTCAACTGCAAAATAAATTAAAAAATAATGACTCCAAAGATAAAGGAACCAGAGGAACAATTACTTGTAAAGGAGGAATTTAATTAATAAAAGTAAAAATAGAGGTTTATGCATGAGAACAGGGAAAAGCAATATTCACTGAAAATATGTTGATTACCTAGTCAAACTAAAAAATACTAAAATTAAACCAATATATTACTATATTAAATATTAAATGAACATTATATTTACTTAACAATATATTGATTAAATATAAAATTAATCATAATATACTTTATATAAAATAGTCAAAGAAATCCCAGCTAGATGAACATTTAAAAGTGAAATATGGCATCTCAGCAAAGTATCTTCAAGAATTATATAGTGGTCAGGTCCTGGTTTAATCATTTTCTCTCTAAATAAAAAAAAGTCTGTGGCATGTGAAAAACATAGAATAACATCTTGTTCTATAGAGAAACAAAGAAAGGTCAAGACAATAGGAAAGATGACAAACCCTTGATCATGGGTCACAAAATCAGATAACCCAACAACAGAGGGAGCAACAATGAAGACCAAATGGGAGGTGAGAGGGACAGTGTTCAAGGATCTTGGACTCTTTAGTGGGGCTGAGGTGCATTCGTATCATTTATGTTAATGCTAGTATAACCATATGACTTCAACTATATTTCAAAGTAAACATTAAGCTGAGAAGCTTCTGCACCTCAAAAGAAATAGCACCCAGGATACAAAAGCCCCCAACTGAGTGGGAGAAACTATTCACCCAATACCCATCACACAAGGGGCTAATCTCCAAAATATACAAGGCACTGACAGAAATTTACAAGAAAAAAACATCTAATCCCATCAAAAAATGGGGAGAAGAAATGGACAGACACTTTGACAAAGAAGAAATACAAATGGCCAAAAGACACATGAAAAAATGCTCCACATCACTAGTCATCAGGGAGATGCAAATCAAAACAACTATGAGGTACCACCTCACACCCCAGAGATTGGCACACATCACAAAGAATGAGAACAAGCAATGTTGGCTGGGATGTGGAGAGAAAGGAACTCTTATCCACTGCTGGTGGGAATGCCGTCTAGTTCAACCTTTATGGAAAGCGATATGGAGATTCCTCCAAAAACTGGAAATCGAGCTTTAATATGACCCAGCTATATCACTCCTAGGAATATACCCTAGGAACACAAAAATACAGTACAAAAACCCCTTCCTTACACCTATATTCATTGCAGCACTATTTACCATAGCAAGACTCTGGAAACAACCAAGATGCCCTTCAACAGACGAATGGCTAAAGAAACTGTGGTACATATACACAAAGGAATATTATGCAGCTGTCAAGAGAGTCATGAAATTTTCCTATACATGGATGTACATGGAATCTATTATGCTGAGTGAAATAAGTCAGAGAGAGAGAGAGAGAGAGAAAGATGCAGAATGGTCTCACTCATCTATGAGTTTTAAGAAAAATGAAAGACATTCTTGCAATAATAACTTTCAGACACAAAAGAGAAAAGAGCTGGAAGTTACACTTCACCTCATGAAGCTCACCACAAAGAGTGATGAGTTTAGTTAGAGAAATACCTATGTTTTGAACTATCCTAATAATGAGAATGTACTAGGGAAATAGAAAGCCTGTGTAGAGTACAGGCAGGGGTTGGCTGGAGAGGAGGGAGATTTGGAACATTGGTGATGGGAATGTTGCACTGGTGATGGGTGGTGTTCTTTACATGACTGAAACCCAAACACAATCATGTATGTAATAAAGTTGTTTAAATAAAAAAATAAAAAAAAGAACAAAAGAAGAGTGAAACAACAAAAATGTGAGACTAAATGAATAAAGGACCATTTTTCCCTCTGAGGCAAAGTAAAATATGCATAAGAAAAGCGTAAGTCAGGCTGGGAAAATCTACACCCGCCCAGTGATTCCCGACTGTGAGTGTTGCCTGTGTTTGTTTTTCCACTGTCCTGTCTCCGAAACCTTGGGAGTGGGCCGAAAAGTCCCCAGAAAAATAGCACTCCCAGAGGCTCACTCAAGGGCAGGAGCACCAAAGAACTGTGTCAGACCATGAAAACCAGCTATCCACAGTATTCTGCAGAAAGGAAGGTCGCCTGTTTCTGACGTCAGGCTGGGAAAATCTACCCCCGCCCAGTGATTCCAGACTATGAGTGTTGCCTGTGTGTGTGTTTTTCCATTGTCCTGTCTCTGAAACCTCTTGGGAGTGGGCCGAAAAGTCCCCAGAAAAATAGCACTCCCAGAGGCTCCAAAAGAGTGCGGCCACTCCGCTTTGCTTTGCAGCGTGCACTCTTTCTACCCAATGAACCCCACCACAACACGCAGAAAAAATCACACTACAAGCAGGAAAATGGGGAAACCTCGCAGGCAATCAACATGCACAGAGAATGAAGATGATAGCTTGGATGACCTAAAAAACTTCGACCATGTAATTAACCTCTCAGACAAGGAGTTTAGAATAGCAAGATGGAAGATGTTTGTAGAACTCAGAGAAAGCATAGATTGATCTGAACAAAACACAAAGACAAAAATCAGAAAATTCCAAACTGAAATAATAGATCTGAGAAACACGATAGCTGAACTGAAAAACTCAGTAGATGGCCTCGCCAGCAGGATAAAAGCAGCTGAGGACAGAATCTGCATGCTGGAAGATGAGATGCAGAAAAACTCAACACAGCAGAAGAAATTGGAAAAGAACCTTAAGACAAACGATCAGGCAATGGAAAAAGTACTCAAGGAATGTGAACAGATGAAAATAGAAGTCTCTGATAAACTCAACAGAAACAACATAAGAATCATTGGAGTCTCAGAGACCCAGGTAAGAGATCTCCAGGAAGAATCAACTGTCAAAGACATTATCAAAGAGATACTCCCAGAGTTAAAGACTACATGCAATCAAATCCTGCATGCCTGAAGAGTACCAGCTAAAAGAGACCCAAAGAAAAACACCCCAAGACACATCCTCGTTGCAATGACAAATCCCATAGATAGAGATAGAATACTGAAAGCAGCAAGATCAAAAAGAGAAATTACATTCAAAGGAGCATCCCTAAGACATACAGCAGACATGTCACAAGAAACTCTCAAGGCCAGAAGACAGTGGTGAGATATTGGGACAAGACTGAATGAAATAGATGCCTCACCGAGAAAACTGCACCCTGCCCAACTCAAGTTCAGGTTTGAAGGAAGGATACATAGTTTCATGGATAAACAACAGCTCAGAAACTTCACAGATGAAAAACCAGCTTTAAAGGAAAAACTGAAAGGTCTACTTTAAGACAAGAGAGACCAACAAACACAGCAAACTTATTTACAAAGATGACATTAAATCCTATGACAATCATCTCCCTCAATGCCAATGGACTAAATTCACCAATTAAAAGACAAAGTGGCAAAATGGGTCAAAAAGATGAATCCAACCTTCTGCTGTTTAAAAAAACACACCTGAATAGTCAGAACAAACATAGACTAAAATCAAAGGCTGGAGGAAAATTATCCAATCAAACACACCCTTACAAAAGCTGGGGTGGCCATATTATTATCTGATGACACCAACTTTATACTCAGAAAAGTTGTAAGGGACAAAGATGGACACTATGTACTAATCAAGGGATATGTGCAACAGGAAGAAATCAGACTATTAAACATATATACACCCAATGAGAGACCAGAAAATTATTTAATACAATTACTGACAAATCTGAAAGAAGACATCAATAATAACACAATAATTGTGGGAGACCTCAACAGGGCATTGTCAACACTTGATAGATCAACCAGACTGAAACCCAACAAAAACATACTAACCCTGAAAAGAGTAATAGAATAAAGAGGACTAGTAGATATATATAGGACACTCCACCCCAAAAAACCTGGATACACATTCTTCTCCAATGTACATGAGTCATTCTCCAGGATAGACCACATGCTGACACATAAAACATACCTTCATAAAATCAAGAGGATAGAAATCTTGCAGGCTACTTTTGCTGACTCCAAGGCTCTGAAATTAGATGTGAACTACAAAGCCACACAGAAGAAAAACTTTAAGAATTGGAAATTAAACACCCTGCTACTGAACAACCAGTGGGTCTGAGATGAAATCAAAAAGGAAAGCAAAACTTTCCTGGAAACAAATGATAATGAAGACACAAACTGCCAGAATCTATGGGGCACAGCAAAAATGGTCCTGAGAGGAAAATTTATAGCTTTGCAAGCATGCATCAGGAAGGAAGAAGGGGCATACCTAAATAACTTAATGACGCAGCTCATAAAATTAGAAAATGACCAAAAAAAGGAACCAAAAATAGTGAGACAGAAGGAAATAACAAAACTGAAAGCAGAAATCAATGAAGTGGAAAACCAAAAAACAATTCGAAAGATCAACGAAAGCAGAAGTTGGTTCTTTGAAAAAATAAACAAGATTGATAGGTCATTGGCAAAACTCACAAAGAAAGAGAAAGAGAGAAACTTGATAACCCGTATTAGAAATGACTAGGGAGAAATCACAACAGAAACTGCAGAGATCCAAAGGGTAATTAGAGACTACTTTGAGAATCTTTATGCTACTAAACATGAGAACCTAGAAGAAAATGGATAAATTCTTGGACACTTATAACCTTCCACAATTAAGTAAGGAGGATATAGCATGTCTAAACACCCCATCACTACTGAGGAAATTGAAACTGTAATCAAACATCTGCCTAAAAAGAAAATCCCAGGCCCAGATGTATTTACTAATGAATTCTTTCAAACCGTTCAAGAGGAGCTACTACCAATCCTAGCCAGGCTCTTCCATGAAATTGAAAAAACGAGAACACTCCCAAACAGCTTTTATGAAGCCAACATCACCTTGATACCAAAACCAAACAGAGATGCTGCCAAAAAAGAAAATTACAGACCAATATCCCTGATGAATGCAGATGCAAAGATCTTCAACAAAATCCTGGCAAATAGGATCCAATGCATCATCAAGAAGATCATACAATACGACCAAGTAGGTTTCATCCCAGGAATGCAAGGATGGTTTAACATCCATAAATCTATCAATATCATGCACAACATCAACAACAACAAAAAATAAAAATCACAAGATCATATCAATAGATGCAGAGAAAGCATTTGATAAGGTCCAACACCCATTCTTGATCAAAACTCTGAACAAGATGGGAATGGAAGGAACCTTTCTCAATCTAGTTGAAGCCATCTACCACAAGCCAATGACAAATATTATCCTCAATGGAGAAAAACTAAAAGCCTTTCCTCTAAATTCTGGTACAAGACAAGGTGGTCCGCTCTCACCATTCCTCTTCAGCATAGTACTGGAAGTGCTTGCTATAGCGATCAGGCAAGAAAAAGATATCAAGGGAATCCAGATAGGAAAGGAAGAAGTCAAGTTCTCACTGTTTGCAGATGACTTGATACTCTACTTTGAAAACCCTAAAGACTTTACCAAAAAGCTTCTAGTAACAATAGACTCATATATCAAGGTGGCAGGCTACAAAATTAACACACAGAAATCAATGGCCTTTTTATACACTAATAATGATAGGGAAGAGATGGACATCAAGAAGGTAATCCCATTCACATTAGTGCCACACAAACTCAAATATCTTGGAGTCAATTTGACTAAAGACGTGAAGGACCTATACAAAGAAAACTATAAAGTCCTGCTCCAAGAAATAAGAGAGGACACACGGAAATGGAAACACATACCCTGCTCATGGATTGGCAGGATTAACATAATTAAAATGGCAATACTCCCCAAAGCATTGTACAGATTTAATGTGATCCCTCTAAAGATATCCATGACATTCTTCAAAGAAGTGAATCAAACACTTATGAAGTTCATCTGGAACAATAAACACTCTCGAATAGCTAAAGCACTCCTAGGGAAAAGCAGTATGGGAGGCATTACTTTCCCCAACTTTAAACTGTACTACAAAGCAATAGTTATCAAACCAGCATGGTATTGGAATAAAGATAGACCCTCAGATCAGTGGAATAGGCTTGAGTTCTCAGACAATGTTCCCCAGACATACAGTCACCTAATTTTTGACAAGGGAGCAAGAAATCCTAAGTGGAGCAGGGAAAACCTCTTCAACAATGGTGCTGGCAGAACGAACTGGTTTGCCACTTGCAGAAAAGCGAACATAGACCCCCAGTTAACATCATGTACGAAGGTAAAATCCAAATGAATTAAAGACCTTGATATCAGACCGAATACCATAAGGTATATAGAACAACACGCAAGTAAAACACTCCATGACATTGAAACTAAAGGCATCTTCAAGGAGGAAACTGCACTTTCCAAACAAGTGGAAGCAGAGATCAACAGATGGGAATACATTAAGATGAGAAGCTTCTGCACCTCAAAAGAAATAGTGCCCAGGATACAAGAGCCACCCACAGTGTGGGAAAAACTATTCACCCAATACCCATCAGATAAAGGGCCAATATCCAAAATATACAGGGCACTGACAGAACTTTACAAGAAAAAAACATCTAATCCCATCAAAAAATGGGGAGAAGAAATGAACAGACACTTTGACAAAGAAGAAATACAAATGGCCAAAAGACACATGAAAAAATGCTCCACATCACTGATCATCAGGGAGATGCAAATCAAAACAATGATGAGATACCACCTCACACCCCAGAGAATGGCACACATCACAAAGAATGAGAACAATCGGTGCTGGCGGGGAGGTGGAGAGAAAGGAAGTCTTATCCACTGCTGGTGGGAATGCTGTCTAGTCCAACCTCTATGAAAAGTGATATGGAGATTCCTACAAAAACTAGAAATTGAGCTCCCATATGATCCAGCTATATCAATCCTAGGAATATACCCTAGGAACACAAGAACACAATACAAAAACCACTTCCTCACACCTATGTTTATCGCAGCACTATTCACAATAGCCAGGCTCTGGAAACAACCAAGATGCCCTTCAACAGATGAATGGCTAAAGAAACCATGGTACATATACACAATGGAATATTATGCAGCCATCAGGAGAGATGAAGTCATGAAATTTTCCTATACATGGATGTCCATGGCGTCTATTATGCTGAGTGAAATAAGTCAGAGGGAGAGAGAGATGCAGAATAGACTCACTCATCTATGGGTTTTAAGAAAAATAAAAGTCATCTTTGCAACAATCCTCAGAGACAATGAGAGGAGGGCTGAAACTTCCAGCTCACTTCATGAAGCTCACCACGAAGAGTGGTGAGAGCAGTTATAGAAATAACTACACTGAGAACTACCATAATCATGTGAATGAATGAGGGAACTGGAAAGCCTGTCTAGAGTACAGGTGGGGGTGGGGTGGGATGGAGGGAGATTTGGGACATTGGTGGTGGGAATGTTGCACTGGTGAAGGGGGGGTGTTCTTTATATGACTGAAACCTAATCACAATCATATTTGTAATCAAGATGTTTAAATAAATAAAAAATACTAAAAAAAAAAAGAAAGAAAAGCATAAGTCAGGGCCAGAGAGATAACACAGTGGCCTTTGCCTTGCAAGAAGCCTATTCAGGACCTAAGGTGGTTGGTTTGAATCCTGGCATCCCATATGGTCCCCCGAGCCTGCCAGGAGCTATTTCTGAGCAGATAGCCAGGAGTAACCCCTGAGCACTGCTGGGTATCGCCCAAAAACGAAAGAAAGAAAGAAAGAAAGAAAGAAAGAAGAAGAAGAAAGAAAGAAAGAAAGAAAGAAAGAAAGAAGAGAAAGAAAGAAAGAAGAAAGAAAGAAAGAAAGAAAGAAAGAAAGAAATAGAGAGAAAGAGAGAGAGATAGAGAAAGAAAGAAAGAAAGAAAGAAAGAAAGAAAGAAGAAAGAAAGAAAGAAAGAAAGAAAGAAAGAAAGAAAGAGAGAAAGAAAGAAAGAAAGAGAGAAAGAAAGAGAGAGAAAGAAAGAGAGAAAGAGAGAAAGAAAGAAAGAAAGAAAGAAAGAAAGAGAAAGAAAGAAAGAAAGAAAGAGAGAGAAAGAAAGAGAGAAAGAGAGAAAGAAAGAAGAAAGAAAGAAAGAAAGAAAGAAAGAAAGAAAGAAAGAAAGAAAGAAAGAAAGAAAGAAAGAAAAGAAAAAAGAAAAGAAAAGCATAAATCCTGAAACTACAATATAACTTGTAAATTTGTCATCAGTAAGATAAAGAAAATGTTAGAAAAAATGTAGAGGATGAAGACCTTAGCCATAGAAGGACAGAGGTCAGAAATGCACTAAAAGGGACATTCAAGTATTTAATCCTGTTTGTGTAATTAAAGTCATGAATTTGGAAATGATGAATTTGCATACAACATGTCCATCTACATGTAACATTTCCATCTGTACATTTTTCCAGAGTGGTTATAGTACTGGTTCCTGTTATTTATTCTCCTCTAAAAGAGGCTTCTACTGCTCCCACCCTTGACCCCTGCCTCCCACCCCATCCTGACATCCTAAAACATGGCAGAGGGGTTAGATTCAGAGTTCTGGACGTTTGGGGAGGAGCTGAGAGATAGAGAAGAGCAGGAGTAGGTGGCTACTGAGCCTTATAGCACTTTTTTCAGAACTTCATCCCCAATTTTCAGCATTGTCTGCTTTGCTAGGGCTGGGGTGCAGCAAACACAGTTCACCCTTCTGGCCATTCCAGAGTCATGAGAGGAGCACCGAGTTTCTGAGAGACAGAGAAGGGTTCCATTTTTTCAAATTTCTCCTAGCTCGTCAACTTTTTTAGCAATAAGTTTTCTCTGTGGTGCAAACTCTCATTCTAGCAGAATCTGGTCTGGTCTGCTCTTTCCCCAGTCCTTCCAGACCCAGATACAGAATGCCTCTTCAGAAGTGCTTCCAGAGGCTGTGAGCAGGCCTGGATTCACAGCTTGTCTCTAGAACATAGCACTCCCTCCTATAGTCTTCCCAGCTCCTTTCCACATTTCTACCAGAAGCTTTTCCCTGATCTTCCACCCCTAACACCAGGCAGCTCCCCTAGGCCTTCCATTCTCCAGCCTATGGCTCCCAGAAGCCCATCCAAAAAGACTCACAGTCTGTAGAGCCAATGCTGTGATACGCTGCTCCATCTTGGTTGGACCGGGGGGAAGGTGAGTTATTTCCTAATATATTAATGCAGTGACTAAGATATTGCATGAGACTTTAGCTGAAACATTGTCATACAACTGAATCATTTAGATACAGAGGAAACCACCCAAATTTCAGGCAAGTGTAAAGGTAGGTCCCGCTAGGGAGATTAGGTTCGGGAACAGCTAGGAGATGTTGTTACTCATTTCTGAATGCATTTGTTTTGTTTTGGGACCACACTCAGTGGTGTCCAGGGATTATTTCATTTTCAGTGCTTAGGGGGATCACTCCCAGGGTGCTCAGGGAACCTAGCAGTGCTGATAACAGAAATCAGACCCCCACAATTACTCCAGCCCTTTGAACTATCATTGCCTTGCCTTGCTATTTATTTGTTTTCATCAACAAATCTTGATTTGGATGATGATGATGATGATGAGGAGGAGGAGGAGGAGGAGGAGGAGGAGGAGGAAAGGAGATAATTTTTAAAGAATTTTGAGCCAGACTTCATTTGTTTCACTTAAAGGCTAATTTCAGCGAACACTTAAAGTTGGAGGCACAGACTGCTGGGGACTGGGCTTCCACAAGTTGTCACTTCTTCTTTCTGCTGCAGGGAAAGAAGTGTGTTATGAAAGGGTGGGCTGCTTCAAAGATGGCTACCCATGGACCCACACTTGGTCACGCCCACTGGCTGGCTTGCCCTGGCCTCCAGAGAAGATAGGCACACGCTTTCTGCTCTACACCCAACAGAACCCTGACACCTATCAGGTAAGGGAGTGGCTGCTCCACACACACTGTCTAGAAAAGACGAGCAGCTTTGGCCAGAGAGGACATGGGTGCAGTCATGTGATTGGCTATTGGATGAATTCTTCCCTCCTTCTTTCCCTCCTTTCTTCTTTCGTTCTTTCCTTCCTTCCTTCTTTCATCCTTTCTTCCTTTTTCCTTCCTCTATCTTTCCTTTCTCTCTCCTCCATTCTTTTCATCCTTCCTTCCTTTTTCTTCCCTCTCTTCCTTTCTCCTTCCACTCCCATTCTGTACACCCTACCTTCTTTCTTGTCCTGTGTTCAGGAGACTGTATGCAGTGCCAGAGCTCACCTGTGTGAGCACCTTAACACCCATACTTTTTCTGGTCACCAGAAGAATCTCTGAGTATATATATATATATATATTTTTTTTTAAGCCATGCCTAATGGTGCTCAGGCTCTGAGTTCAGGAATTTCTCCTGGTGATCGATTGCTCAGGGGACCATACGGAATGCCAAGGATCAAACCCGGTCAGTTGCATGCAAGGTGAACTTCCTACCCACTGTGCTATCACTTCTTCCCCTTTATGAATATTTTCACATAAAGATTGCCCTGACTAGGATGTTTCTCATGGGTAAAAATCTGTTGTTTTCTTCAATTAATATATGTACATATTTGGGCTTCCTGTATCAGTGCTTGAAGACCCTAAGACCACTCCTCACAATACTTGGTCAGCTGGGCTGCACCCGGGCCTGTTGAGCAGCCACTGGTGCCCTGATGCTCACCCTCTGTAACACTCAGGGGCAGGGATTGAATCTAAGCCCTGGTGCATACTATTCATTGGCCAGGACCCCTAAGTTCCCAGTCCCATGAATATAGACACTGAGACTGTTGCAGCTGTACAACTGTGACCAAACTGTGCTCTCCTTGTGACAAGGACATGTCCCCCAGCAAGGAGTTGGGGAACTAGTTGGTTATATTCACAGTATACAATTTCAAATTCACTTCTTGTGCTGCACCAACCAACCATTTCTAGGGTTTGGAAGTCACTGTGGCTAATGGTGACTGTCTTGGGCTGTTTCCACTGTTCCCGAAAGCTGCCTCTGATGGTGCGCCAAACTCAGGGAACCAGCCCCGATGTGAGCACAGGAGCCTGAAATTCTGGTGCAATAGATGATATACTCATGATATGTCCCCACATGCTGCTAGGAACAGGGACCCACACTCCTCACTGCAGAAACCCAGCTCACAGTTCACTAGGTTCAATAAAGCAGACCCTTGGGGCTAGAGAGATAGCATGTCTGCCTTGCACACGGCCGACCTGGGTTTTATCCCCAGCATCCCATATGGTCCCACAAGCCTTCTAGGAGTGACTTCTGTGCACAGAGCCAGGAGTAGCCCCTGAGCACCATTAGGTGTGGCTAAATACCCAAATAAATAGATAAATAAATAAACAAATAAACCTGACCCAGTGATGACCTAGGTGCAAGGGTCATGTGATTCCAGCTTCAGGAGGTGCCTGCAAAGAGTCAAGTGCATCAGTGCAGGAAGAACAATGGTCACCAGTGACTGGGGAGGGGATCCAGAAGTGATGTTACTTCATGTTAAGGGACAGATTTTTGTGTGGGAGTGTTGAAACTTTTTAGATAGTACAGTTGTAAAGATCACATACTGCTGAATAATGGTGCTGCTAAATGGCCTACAGAGAATAGTAATGACGCTTAGGCACACCCCATCTGTCTGACTAAGAATCCCTGCTCTCCTGAATGGAAATGGGGGGGGGTGTCTTCAAGTTCTGTTCTGGTCTCAGACTTCCAATCTCAACCTTCCATCCTTCCAAAACTGGTCTATCCTTTATCTTTTACATTTACTCTTATAGAGCACAGGCAATTCCTGAGCTGGGCTCTTACACCAGCTCAGAGCTCATTGGAGATATATTTCCTCAGAAAGGCCCTAAGCTCATGTTCTTCATGTGTGCACTGCCTCCTGGCATGTCAGTGAGACGTGTAGTGCATGACAAACCAGATCTGCATGGCATGGGGCCTTGAGGAAGCCTCAGGGTTTGCTGTCATCTTGTTCCTTGAGAACAAGAAAGACACTGAAGGAGTCAGGGCATGGCACTGATAAGAGGAACTTCCTCAGAGGCCACCTGTGTCTGGCTATTCCCGTCTTGGTCAAGGAGAAAGCACAGGCAAATGGAGCCAGGGGAATGTGGCTCAATGAACATGTCCTAGGGAGGGTCACGGGTCTCCACCACTGCCCATCAGCCAGGAGAGAATCAACCCACTTTCCTCAGACCCGATACTCTGTACCCTGTGACTCATTTACTTCTGGGGATAATGCAGTTCTTATGACTGTAGTTTCAGTGTCTGCAGCCTGTAGTCACTGCCAGAACATGCCTGACTGGTGACTGTTTTGAAACTTGCCAGGAATAAGATATTCTAGAAAGGGAGTTAGCTTCTTTGGGTAGGTAGACGAGGCTGCTTCCCAACCACCACTCAGGCTCCCTGAGAGCTCTAGGAAATGGGGGATCAGAGATAAGAGCTCCCACCAAATAGTCACTCCCATTTTTTATTTTCTGGGGAGGAGGCACACCTGGTTGTGTTCAGACTTTAATTCTGGCTTTATACTCAGGAATGAGTCCTAACAGGGTTTGGGGTGCCAGGAATTGAACCTGTGTCTGCTTTGTGCCAAGCAAGTACACAACCCACTGTACTATCCTTCCAGCTCTGAGGGGTGGCCCTTTAAATTGTCCTTTTCTGGGCAGTGCACTTTCCCCCAGCCACCTTCATGCTCTTACTTACAGCAACAGGCCCAGAGACCTGTTGGCTGCAGTCAGCCTTATGAGGGTGCCATTTTCAAGGGGTGTTCTTGTGAAACAGAAAGTAAACCCGGCTCTTCCTTCCTGCCTTCTTCAGTTCATTTCCCTTGTGATTAAGCTCCTCAGTAGCTCCTGTGGCAGTGGAGGACACTGGGATGGTCCAGGCCCTAGATCATTGTGTTGAGGCCTGCTAGGGTTCATTTGGTCAAACTATTCCCATGATATGACAAGACTCTTTCTATTAAATCTTTTCTCCAAATTAGCTGCTTATTTTGTTAGGGGCTACTCTGACTCTGGAATAATCCTGGGTTGTTTTGGGGGCCCAAATGGAACAACAGCAGTATTGCAAGGTAAGGGAACACCTCACTTACTGTTCTCTCTGTGTCTCTGTCTCTGTCTCTGCCTCTCTGTCTATCTCTGTCTCTGTCTCTCCCTCTTTCTCCAATATATTTTTTTTGTTTTTGTTTTTGTTTTTGGGTCACACCCGGCAGTGCTCAGGGATTACTCCTGGCTCTATGCTCAGAAATCGCTCCTGGCAGGCTCAGGGGATCATATGGGATGCCTGGATTCAAACCACCGTCCTCTGCATGCAAGGTAAACACACTACCTCCATGTTATCTCTCTGGCCCCATATTATATTTTTCTTTTGGGTGTAGAAATAAGACTCATAAGGGTTTAAGGGACTCCTGCTGGAGCTAGAAGGAGCATCTGGATTCTTTTAAATACAGCAGCAGACACATGTTTACACCTGGGTTTCACTCTTTTGTAGATGAGTGCTTCCTACAAAGTCCCAGGGAATGTGTTTAAACCACCTCAGCAGCAAAGCCTGCATCTGCACCAGATGCTGTGAGGATAGAAATCTGAGCAGATCACAGCCCAGGGTCCAGCTGCTCAGACACAAATGACACTGGGGGAGACTAACTGGGTTTGCGGTCCTGAGCCAGGCTTCATGAGCTACAGCACGTGGGTTCAAGGGACCTGCCACCTCCTTATGCCCCTACCAACTTGATGAAATCACTGCCCATCTTCCAGCAATCCAAGGGTGAAGTTATTTCTTCTCTACACTGCTTGGTACGATTTTCTGTGCAAGGCTGTGTGGGTTAGCTTCATTATCATTACTGTGTCAACCAACTTATGTTCTCATAATTGTCTGCTTACGATTCTGGAGACACTTTAACTAGCTAGAAAATGGTGCAATTCATAGTCTATTACCATTAAACACAAGTGGCTAAAGGGCTCTTGGCTTCATTGCATAAATATCTAAAATGTTGCTTTCTGGTTATAGGGTTCCCTCTTGGTGTGCCACTTGCTATTTGTGGATTTGTGTCTTCTCAATAAAATCACTTATGTTTGTGCATTTTAATTTTGTTCTTAGAACAAAACCACTTAAGTTCACAGTATCATAAAATGGCTTTGAGTTTTCTTGTAAAGTGGGTTCAACCACCTATAAAGGCTACAAATATATAAAGTAGTCACATAAAATTTTCTTTAATACACTTCAGTATTTCATGGGGGAGATTCTAACTTCTACGTTTTGGTCACAAAGTGAAGTAGGCCATCTATTTTGCTTTCCTTGTCACGTAGTTCTAGGTCTCTACATATGTCTCTGAAATTATGCAGAAATTATGCAGAAAACAGAGAAGTGCTATACCTGTTGACTAAAATTCTAACTGACTCTGACTCAGCATTGTCTTCCAAACTTTGCCTGTAAAACCAGTCACATTTATTTCCTTTGCTCACGATTACATTTGTCTAGTGAATTCTATAATGACATTCATATCTTTGGTACTTTTGCCATAGATAGCAGGAAATATCTCATCAGGGAAACTCTCTTAAAAGGTTACTATGACACATAAGTTTGTGGTAGAAATTAAAAAGGCAGAGTATTTTTTAAATGATATTATTGTTGCTGTTAAGTGAATGCATAGACCCCCAAGTCCCCGCTTAAGTGTAGCAGCTTCCTAGTTATTTGAAACACTACTCTTAACACATGTGTAAAGTGATTGATTTTCTAGCTTAACTTGTTCAGAGAATATTAAAATGCTAGGTTGAAGGCCAGAGCTATAGAGATAGCATGGAGGTAAAGCATTTGCCTTGCAAGCAGAAGGACGGTGGTTCGAATCCCAATGTCCCATATGGTCCCGAGCCTGCCAGGAGCCATTTCTGAGTGTAGAGCCAGGAGTGGCTCCTGAGTGCTGCCGGGTGTGACCCAAAAACCAAATAATAATAATAATAATAATAATAATAATAAAATAAATAAATAAATAAATGCTAGGTTGAGGGCCGGAGCAATAGCACAGTAGGTAGGGTGTTTCTTTGTACACAGCCACCTGGGTTCAATCTTCAGCATGCCATATGGTCCCCGAGCCTTCCAGGAGCAATTTCTGAGCACAGAGCCAGGAGCAACCCCTGAAAACTGCTAGGTGTGTCCCCAAAACAAAAACAAACAAACAAACAAAGCTAGGTTTAAATTTAGCTGTCTTACTTGGCCTTTTACTATTAGCATGGTATACTGAAGTAGATCCCTTTGAGAAGGCAGCTAGATGTAAAAATGTAACATTATCAGTTTTCATAAACATGATTAAATAAAAAATTATTTTAATTGCTCACCCCCTAAGTTGTGTCCTTTTGAACCATTATTTGGTCTTAATCTTTCATCACTTAAACAGGAGATCAGTGCGGTTAATGATTCGACGATCTCACATTCAAACTTTGACCCAGACCACATCACCCGGATCAACATAGCTGGCTGGAAAACAGATGGAAGATGGCAGCGAGACATGTGTAATGTAAGATGTGATGAAGGTTTTTTTTCACACTGGAATGAAAGCTTTGCTTTTATTGTGAATGTGCATATGTGTATTCATGGGAACCCTCCCCTAGGATTCACACAGTCCATGTTCCAAGGCCTCAGATGAGTGATTGAAGCCTCATTGGTCTTCATTTACTCTGAATTGCACAGATTGTGATTAAAACTTATTATTGTCATTATTCTTTGGTAAAGCCTTCCCTTTGACAAAAGATTGAATAGTATGATCAATTTCTTATTTAACTGAAGGGGAATTTTTTTTACCCAAGTTGACTTTATAAAATTAATGTTTCTCTATTATACTCAAGATGAATAGACCTGCTAACATAAATGAGCAATGTTTTATTTAATAAGGTAGGGAATTCAAGGTATCTGATCCCTTGCATGGTTCTTCTATTTCCTAGCTCTGTGGTAGTGTCTGAGTTGGATCTTCTGCTTTACCTAAGCTCTAAAAGGGGACAAAATAAGCTAACAGAGGTTCAAGAGTTTGAACATGGCCTTGCATATACTGACTTCTCTGCCAGTATGGCCCTGTTTTATTTTAGAGAATATAGTAACCAGATACTTTGGATATCTTAAAGTCTTATTTTTGAAAACGCTTAACCTTTTGACCAGGCGTTGCTCCGAGTGGAAGATGTGAACTGCATTAACTTAGACTGGATCAATGGCTCCAAGGTATATATCCATTCTGTCAACAACCTCCGAGTCGCCGGTGCTGAGGTGGCTTATTTTGTTCATGTCCTCGAGGTAAGCAAGAGCAATTAAAAAAGCTATGGGTCATTGGTTTTGTTTTACTATCCCAAGAGTTAGGATGGGGGCAGTTGTATGTTCTGTGCATTAGTTTCCCCAAGGACTGAACTAGCTAGCCTCAGTGTGTGGTGGTCAGTAAAGGGAAATGAGTGCCTGTAGTTCTACAGAGAGCCACGAGGTGGCAGTGTCTCTTCAGGCTCCTCACCAAGTGTCCCCTTCCACCGAAGGTCAGTGATCTGAGCATCTATCTCATTTCAGCCAGTCACCAGCCACGTAAACCTTTCCCATCTCCCAGATTCCATTTAGAGCATGAAAGACTTTCCCCCCAGAAAGAGTTTCCCAGCAGTGAAAGAGTGAGTCCCCAAGACCTGTCCTGGCAAATGCTTTCAACACAGATTTCTTAAAAGGATAGAAACAGCTAAGGTGTGATTTGGGGGATCCCCCATGCCCTTTTCCCCACTATAAAATTCAGGGGCCTTTGTATGCCTCCCCACCCCACGGCAAGTGGTGATTCCCCAGTGAGAAATTGCAGGAAGTCAAGGCAAAAGATTTTACTCTGGTTCTAAAGGAGAGGACATGAATCAGCTCCATTTCTATGGGCCCAGCCCTGTTCCAGGCACAGAAGAGCTTTTTTCACTCACCCACAAGCCAGTGTGGTAAAGTGTGGCATGGGTTGGTGAAGAAAGCCCTAAGTCATGGGAGAAGGGTAGCAAGAATGGCCATGGGCAGTATGGGAAGCATACTGGAATTTTAGAAACCCCGGATAAGGTCATGTCCTGGATCCCCACACCTTTTTCATCTCTGCTCTGTTGGGACAGTGGGGTACCCAGCAAGAGTGTAGGTCAGACCCAGTCTTTTTTTGGAGGAGATCAGACCTAAGCACTGGTGGAATGTGTCCTGGCTTCCAGAACCTGCATTGGGGGCCAGGAAACAGATAGAAGGCAGCTTGCTTAAATGGGAAGCAGATGTTGGTTGCCTAGTAAATGTGTGAAATCAGCAGGGAAAAGCTCAGGAAAGGGAAACAGTCCAAAGGCCCACCTTGCCATCTGTATTGGCCTTGACTGACATGCGGTCTATAGGGATGGGGTACTGGGGAGAGGAAGGAGGGAAGGAGGCTGGCGGGGAGGGGGTGCTGAGAGCCTGTTGTGGAAGGGAGGAAGACACTGGTGTCACTTTGGACAGGTTGTCCTGAAAACCAGGTACCCTCGTTGGTAGCTGATTACTGGAAACAAGGGATAAGCCACAACTATGGATGGCACATCTGAGTGTCATTCCTGGAGGGGGCACTGTCAGACAGTAAGATGGATTGTTTCACCAGGCCCAAACTGTGCCCAAATGAAGGTCTGTGCTTCAGAACAAGATATTAATAAGGAATCACCCAGAATTTCAATTATGATATGCCAGATAAGACACTCATGGGACATCAGGGGATATAACCAGATATGACATTCATGTGATTTGCTAGGTTGAAGAAAGCCTGATTGCTCCTTCCACAGTGTGTGTGTGTGTGTGTGTGTGTGTGTCTGCATGTCTCTGTGTATATGTGTACATCATACTCTTGTACCCTAGTCTACAAGACTCCCCTTTGAAACCGGAAGTTCCTCCCAAACCTTCACCTTGCAAACACCAGAAACAGATGGAAACCAGACAGGCATTCATAAGGGAAGCCTGCTGGCTAGGTGGTCCCCAGAAAGGCAGGCCTGATCTGGAAGTCACGGGCTTGGTCCTTCAGAATTACCATATCACTGCACCCCAGCGGGCTGAATGCAAGCCCTGGAGAGTCTAAGGTCTATGCCCTGCTATCACCCTGTGCTGAACAGGAAACACCCTTGTTCCTCTTTGAATTCAGCATATCAGACCATCTCCCATGATTACTCATGGTGCTCCTTCTGCTTCCCTCAAAAATATCCCCTCAGGAAAAATTTGGATATTCTCCATCTCAAGTGCACCTCATCGGCCACAGTGTGGGAGCACACCTGGCAGGGGAGGCCGGGTCTCGGATACCAGGCCTGGGAAGAATCACCGGTAAGTATGCTGGGGGCTGCAGTTGGGCCTGGGCGAGGTTTGTTCAGACCTGCTTTCACATCAACACACGTATGCACTTGGGACACTGTGAGTTCAGGGAGGAAAAGTCTGTTTCTCTTTGTGCCTATTTTAAAAGTCAAATGTCTTTTCCTTTCCATATGGTCCCCTGAGCCTGCCAGGAGTGATTTCTGAGTGGAGAGCCAGGAGTAACCACTGGGCATAGATGGTCTATAGATGGGTATAGACCAAAAACAACAAAAAATTTATACCCCAAAATGAGAAATACTTCAGCAGTCAAGTGAGAGGCCCAAGTTTAGTATCCCAGCAACACATGGTCCCACAGCCCTGCAGAGAGGGACCAGTGAGCAATGAGCTGAGAGTAACCACCAAAAACCAAAACTAAAACCACAGGAACAACAAGGAACCACCACTCACATCCTGCTATCCAGCTTTCCCAGAGTACTGCCTTGGGTCAAGGGACCCCTTGTGTGGGACACACCCGGGCTCATGGACACTATGATCTTTTCCAGGAATGGACCCTGCAGGGCCATATTTCCATGACAGCCCAAATGAAGTCAGGCTGGACCCGTCGGATGCCAACCTGGTCGATGTCATTCACACGAATGCAGCCCGCTTTCTCTTTGCGTTAGGTGCGTCTCGGACAGAAACAGAAACTCCCTGGAAGCCCAAAGAGGATTGAGAAGTTCTTACCCTACTTCTGATTCTCTTTCAGGCTCTGGGACTATTAATGCTTGTGGTCACCTTGACTTTTATCCCAATGGTGGCAAAAGCATGCCAGGATGTGAAGAGCTTGTTATTCCTCCAATATATAACTTCACGGCATATAAGGAAGGTAAAGTCTTTCTGAAGTTTGAAGGCAGGGAGTGGGAGCGATACTAAAGTTTTGCATGCAGCCACTCCTGCTTGGTTCAGTCCCTAGCACTTCTTATCTCTCTAAAAACAGACATGACCCAGACAGGGGTATGCAGAAACACACACTGTGAAGGCTGATTTCACACATTTACTAGGCAAATCCTCTCTAGACAGGAGCCATATCCTTATACTTATAATGTAATATAAAAATAATTTTAGGGAGCTGGAGCGATAGAGGGCATTTACCTTCCATGTAGCCAACCCAGGTTCAATCCCTGGCATTCCATATGGTCCCCCAAGCACCACCAGGAATGATCCCTAAGCGCAGAGGCATGAGTAATTCCTGAGCACTGCCAGTACGGCCCAAGTACACACACACACACACACACACACACACACACACACACACAAACACAAACACACACACATACACACACACACACACACACACACACACAGAAATTAGTGAAAGGGGTAAAAAGTTCAAAAGCCACAGGGTATGCCTTCCTCAAAAATATATGTGTTTCTGCCCCAAACCAGCATATTGTAAGGTCTGTGAGATCAGGGCCTGGGTCTTAGTGGCCTTTGTTCCCATTGCCCAGAAGAACATCAGGTATATTGAATCTAGCTAGTTGATTTAACTCTAAAGAGTGTGTTTTTCATTCTGCAAACACATTTTTTTTCTGTGCTTCTTAAGTAAAAGGCATTCATTTCAGGAATAGCTGAGTAGCCGGGAATATTACCCACATCTCAGAACCTTCTATTTTATTCTAGTAGAAAAACAACAGAATGAATTCTAAGAAGACCACCTAGATTATGAAACTGATGACAGTTGTGGGTTAGATGGGGTATAGATTTCTTTAATAGGGTAGCCAGGGATTCCTTATTGAAAAGATGACCTAAATGGATTAGCTGAGGACATGTGGGAAAGTTAGACCAGGTTGGGATTGGGGGGGGGGGGGCTGGGATTGATAAAATTGCAAAGGGCTTGGGATAGGAGTCTGTAAAGAAGTTTCCTGGCAGTGAGGAGAGTGACTGGAGGGGAGTGGTGGAGATGAGAACTATAGGGAGGAGGAGATGAGAGCTATAGGGTGGAGGAGAGAAGAGCTGTAGGTGGAGGAGAGGTAAGCTGTAGGTGGAGGAGAGGTAAACTGTTGGGAGGAGGAGAGGTAAACTGTAGTGAAGAGAGGAGAGCTGTAGGGTAAAAGTGGATCATAAAAAAAAGAAACAGGGCCTTTGTGGACTGTAATGAAAACATCAGCTTTTACTCAAGGGAAATGGGAGTCACAAGAAAATTTTAAAGAGAGGAGGGACATGGTTTTATTAAATACCAGAAAATACTTTGGATCAGAAGTTCAATTAATTACAAATTGAAGTAAAGGCTTGAACCAGAAGCTAGAGTGATAGTGCAGCTGCTAAGATACTTGCCTTGTAAGTAGCCAACATATGTTCTATCCCTGGAACCCCCAGTAGTCCTTTAGTCCTTCCAGGAGTGGTCCCTGAGCATAGAGTCAGGAGTAAGCCCTGACCACAACTGGATCCAACAATTAATCTTTTCAATTAATCTATTGCTGGTAGAAACTTCCTTTTCTAGTAGTTTCTAATAATGAATCTATAAGGTTTTTAGTTACAGGGCAAATCAAGTTATTATTTGGGAATTCCACTTTTTCCTGTCTCCATATTTTTATTATATGAATAATGAAAAACAAAAATAACACCTACAGGATAATACATCATAGTATAAGCATCATTATGCCACAAAAAATACCCGGGTGATTTTGAACATCTCACCCAAACTCTTCAAAATATCTCAATGATGTAATTATTTAGACTTTCAATAAGCTGAGATCAAGGAAAAATACACTTACCATGACATTGAAGTATCTTGAGAATTTCTTCTTCACTGACAATCAATTACAGAGCTTTTGTAATCTATCCTGAAAGAAAGAATGTAATTAATGCTGTCTGTTTTTAATGACCATCTTCCAAAAACTTAGGAATCTATAGATACCCAAAATGAGATATTAAGAAAATTCTGCTTAGAAAAGGTAAACAAAACACATTCAAACAGGCTTATGTACAACTCATTTCTATTATTATTTTCAAAACTAATATTTAAAAGACTTTCCATTGAGATAAAATATAAATCACAAGCCTCCTTCACATAACTGTATAAAGTGTAATAAATTGAGCATATGAAAGTTTGTAAAAATGGTAAAGAATATTTAGCATAAGTCATTCTTTTGAGGCCTTCTAATATTTCAAATGTATTCATCAGATGAAAGATACATGTGTCATTTAAGTTTATAGGTGATTTTTAAACTTCAGAATATTTTATTTTGCATTATATTTATAATTAAGAAAACATTTCATTTTAAAATCCATTGTTACCCATGTTGTAATGAGCCAGATCGCCTAAATCAAGCAACTAGATAGATGGTTTTTTTGGTTTTTCTTCTTTGGTTTTTGCTTTTTAAAAAGATGAAGCCAGTTGGTAATCTCTCTGATTACATTACATGTCTGAAATGATGCTGTCATGTTTATATAGGCAATCTACTTTTTAGCAAATTGTACCTCTTGGAGGAATAATAATAAGGAATAATGGAGGAATATATTTGTTTTGGATGGTTGGGGCCTGATGCAGTGGTAGTCAGGGTTTACTTTTGGCTCAAGGATCACTCCTACAGTCAGGAGACTATCTGCAATTGCTCAGGGGACTATATACAGTTCTAGCTACTGACTGTCTAAGTATCTTTGCCTCTACACTCTTCTATGGTGCAGGAACAATGGCTTATTACTCAGGCTTTTGCATTTCATGATTCAGGCAGAATTATACAGAGATTGTGTGTGCAATGAGGGGTCTGGTGCGATTTCCTCCAGCTGGGAGCTGGACTGGCCCAAATTATCTATGGAAGACCAAGTTAGCTTCCTTGTCTGGGGATGACTGATTTCTCCCTCGAAGTGGTCTGTTATTCGTCAGGATCTCTCTCCCCTGCCAGTTCACCCAGGTTTTCTAACCCAGAGATTCAGTTCTAAAAGAGGAAGAGGACAAGCTGAAGTTCAGGCCAACACCCAGTAGTCTAGTTTCTGGTCTTCCACATTCTCTTTTCAAAGCAAGTCTCAACTAGCAAAGGTATGTGTATGGGGAAAAGTGTCCATTGCTTGAATAAAGGAATACTGATACTGCAAAGAGATGAGGGACTATTTAGAGGTCACTATTAGGAAATAAATATTTCCCACATAGACTATAATCACAGACACATTTCCCAAAGACAAATTCATCTGTATGGATCATTGGAAGACTAGAACATGCCAACCAGTTAAAAGGTTCTCATGTAAGGTTTTGGGAGCATCAGTGCTACAGTGATAACTATGATGACTCTATAAAGTGAATGCTATTTAGGTCTGTTTTATTTATTGTTGCAGTAATCCTAATTATATGTCCTATATATATCCTAACACTATAACTTGTGTCTTGCCTGCCAATAACAGAACTAATTTACCTTTGGCATTCTTTATAGTACTGCTGGCCTATCACTGAAGCAAGGTCAGTACAAGGTGCACATTAGATAACACTGCTCACTCCTTTATGATTGAATAGGGAATCCCTATTTAATCCTTGCAGAAATGCAAAATGGGGAATTCATTGGTGGGAGGTATAGCTGCCATGAACTCAGGGAAATCTAAAGCTCTAAGTATTCAAGTCAGAGCACTGGGAAATGTGGGGATGTGTGTGTCATAGTCATAGTGTCAGAGCACAGAGCCCTCTGACGTGGTGTTTCTTCTCTTATCCTGCTAGAATGTCCCTTTAGAGTCACACAAATCATTCTTTGGCACAGAAAATCTGTCAGGTAACAGAGATAAATATTTTTGCAAGTCTCCAACCTACAATTAGAGGCTGTATGTCACTATTTAAGTTACACTTTCTAAGAAACGTTCATCTCTCAGCTCTCAGTTCACTGGAGGTTTGTTTTCACAGAAGTGTCTTCCTTCATCAGTTGCAACCATGTCCGAAGTTATCACTATTATATCGAAAGTATTCTCAACCCTGATGCATTTATTGCTTATCCCTGTAGATCCTACACATCTTTTAAAACAGTAAGTAAAGCATTTTTCAGTGCAATTTAATGTGTGTGTGTGTGCAAACACACTTGTGCAAACAGCCAACTACAACTTAGGACTTTGAGTACTTGGGGGAAGAAAAGCATCTGCCATTTTTGGTAAATAATAGATTTTTATTTTTTCTGTGCTGAGTGTGGGCTTACTGATGGGTTTAAGTAACAAAACCTGCTATTTGTATTCTGGTTGCTTCAGCTATTTTGAAGATTATGTCCAATTTTGCTTTCCTGGCTATTTGTTATGCAGTAATTAGATGCTGTAGTATAGCAGGCATAAGTCCAAGGCCAGAGTTTTTCTGTTTATATTTTAAATGTCATCCTCAAAGATGCCCCGAGAAGGCTGAACCAATCAATAGTTCCAACCGAACATATTACTGTTTACTTGGAACATGAAAATTATTTTATTAAAATTTAATTATTTATACACCGCCGAACTAAGGCAGAGATAGCTCACAGGAGTTCCACTCAGATCAAACTGCTAAATCAGATTTTGCTTGAGTCATAAAGCATGCCGGGCTAGATGTGAGCTGAACGTATTTTTCATTTGGTTATCACTATGAAGAGGAAAAAGAAAATCTATTTTTCGGGGGACGTGGAATGATTTTCCTTCTGGTACTTTAGAGACCTAATCGCATTTGATCAGAGTAGGAAGATGAGGGTTTCCAGCAGACATTCAATACACAGAAGCATTGTGGGAGTGAGCGCTGATCCAGGCGTATCTTTCTGCAGATGTAGAGAGAGAGATGGGTGGGTGCCCTGGGTCCTGGTCCCCTCTCTGTGCCAGCTCCTGGCCAGACAACAGCCTTTTCCCTCTAACCACCTCAACCCACTTCTATTTCCTCTTTCTGCTGGCCCCGGATATTGTTCTAACAGCTAAAAGGATCATAGTACTTACTCAGTGGTTGGAAGATGGAAGTAGGCTTTGGGACTAGTTCAAGATGATGAGATTCAAACCTGCAGATAGAAACCCCTAGTCTTCTGGGCTATGAGGATGGCAAATATAGCAGCAAACTAGAGACAAGTAAGCCCATTTTCTTGATGTGTTTTTATTGTAGTTTTGATCCAAATCATCACAAATAATAAAGTGAAAAGAATAAGATCAGATAAAAGAGAAAAATGTATAATATTAAAATTAAGTTAAAAATAGTGAAGAGGCCAGAAAGATAGTATATGGTTTAAGGATTGTCTTGCATGTGGTTGATTCAGCTTTAATTCCTTGTACCACATATGGTCCTCCAAGCATCACTGGGTATGTCCCCTGAGAACAGAGTCCGGAATATTCTCCAAGTACTGTCAGCTAAGGATCTCCAGCAAAGTAAAATAAAATTTGGGGTTTGGGGTTCAATTCTTGTCCATAGCTTATTAGATATGCAAACTGGAAAACTAATTTCTCATTACTTCAGTCTCAAGTAAAAAGACTGAAAGCTGTATAAGTGATCTGAGTCTTCATAGGGATTCATTGAGTTAAATGCACAGAAAATTCTTAGAATAGTGTCTAGCACAAAGGAAGTTCTCAAACTATACAAGCCCTGATTGGTTGTGCCTGAATCCATTTCCTTCATAAATAAAATGGGACTTTACTTAGTAATATTTTGTTAGAGTCCTAATGTCCATGACTTTTAAAAATAGTCTATAATGTTCTTTATTTTGATTTTTGGGTCACACCTGGCAGTGCTCAGGGGTTACTCCTGGTTCTATGCTCAGAAATCACTCCTGATAGGCTTGTGAGACCATATGGGATCCTGGAATTTGAACCTCCATCTTTCTGCATGCAAGGCAAATGCCTTACTTCCATGCTATCTCTCAGGCCCCTAAAATAGTTTTAAGAGATCAAGGCTAAAATATCAAATACCAAAAATACTGATACTCAGATTATTTTTTACAAGTTGTTAGTATTGTTAGTTAGGATTTAAATTTAAAACATGTACATACATATAAAATGAAAATAGTTTACATTCCCTTTCACTCTCCCCATGGCAGAATTTATCTATATCCAATAGGTAGCATTGTTCTGAAAGTATTGTTTTTATTTTGCTTTTTTTGTTAAATTTGTGAGTTTGAGATATTTGCTAATGTGTTATTTTTTTGTAACAATCAATCTTCAAATATTTATGCCATTGTTAATGGGCATTTTGGTAGTTTCCACTTGAAAAGTGATTCTCCCCTATTTCTGCATGTCTCATTACTAACTGTATGGCAGTTTCTATAAAGTGCCTAATAGAAGAGAAAGCTCCAATGCCCTGATGTCTATGAAACTAGAACAATGTGTGCTCTGAAATAAAATGTAAAATGCTCATTTTATAAGGAGCTAGAAAATAAAGAGATCAGAGAACCCATCTCATTTATAGTAGTGTACAAAGCATCAAGTGCCTAGGAATACAAGAGATAATAAAGGCCCAAGCCATGTACCCCCTCAAAACAAACAAACAAACAAAACAAAAGACCCAAGCCATGAAAACTACAGGCACTAATGGAAGAAGTAGAAGAAGTAAATGTAAAAATATTCCACATGTGCAAATTATGGGCTGGAAGAATCAATATTGTCAAAATGAATAGCCTACCTAAATTATTATATAGAGTCAATATAATCTCCATTCAAATTCTTATGATATTCTTCAAGGACCTAGAAAAGTCAATAATTAAGTTTGTATGGGTAATAAAATACCCTAAATAGCCAAAGCCATACTTAGAAACAAAAATTGGGGTGGTAATTTGTCTGTATTATAAAACTATAGCAATCTAAATACCACGGTAGTAGAATAAGGATAGACTCTATTATCAATGGGTTAGAATTGAGTACTCAGAGACAAAACCCCTTATATGTGATCAACTAATTTTTGACAGAGGAATTATGTATATGAAGTGGAATAAAGATAAACTCCCTAAGAAATGGTGCTGAGAAATTGGATAACCACATATAAAAAATGGTCAAGAAGGATCCATATATCAAGCATTACATCAAAGTCAATTGAAAGTTGATCAAAGACCATAAGATTAGACCATAATCTATGAAATACACTGAGTAAAATATAAGCAGAATGTTACAGTATTTGGGCCTCAAGATATTTTTAATTATATGATATTATTGGCAAAAGAAACAGAAACAAAACAAATAGGTTTACATCAAATTTAAGTATTTCTGCATAGTAAAGAAAACTATGGACTAAAACTAAAAGACAGCCAACTGAATTGAAGTTATTAACACTCAACACTTTAGATAAGGGGTTGATATATTCACGATATATAAAGCACTCATAAAGATAAACAACTCAAACCCTTATCAACAATGGAAAAAGGAAATAAAGAGACACTTCTCTGAAGTGAACAGATCTCCAGTAGGTACATGAAAAGTTGTTCGTCATCACTTACCATGAGGGAATTCCAAATGGACATGACAATGAGATATTATCTCACAAGAGTGAGAATGGGACATATAAGAAAGAAACTGGAAACAATTTGTGTTGATGGGGATGTTGTGAAAAGGAACTCTCTTATTGATAGGGATTGTTGTCTGGTTTAATCCAGCATGAAGATTTTTCAGAAAAGTAAGAATGGAACTGCCATTCTTACCCAGCCATGACCCAGCCATTCTGCTCTTGGTATCTACCCCAAGATTCCAAACAAAAGTATGTACACCATCAGTGTCTGATGACAGATGAGTGGATAATGCAGGGTGGATAATACACACAATGGCATACTATGCAGCTGCAAGGAATAATGATATCATGTGATTCACTGTACATGTACATGGTACATGGAACTGACAGACCTTATTTTAAGTGAAATAAGTGATAAGGACAAATACAAATAAATGATTGCACTTATCTGTGGAATATAGAATAACAGGAGTAGGAGGTATATCTAGATTATAGAAATGAGAAAGAGAGTGAAGGAAAGAAATGAGTGGGGTAATAAAAAGAGGTGATAGGGCCAGGGACCTCAAATACATTGGTGATGTAGGGCAGTGGTGTATGTTTGTATCTGAACCACAGAGCCAACAAATGTTGAGCATGGGACCAAACTTAACGTATCCATACTTAAATATGTACCTGTGAAGAAGGTAAGCTGAGAGGGTGGGAGAGAAACAGACGAAGAAAGTTGGCATCAATAATGTGATTGATGCTGGAACATTTGTGTGCCTGAGACTGTTATGAAGAACTTTGTACATCATGATGTCTTTGTAAAAAACAAAAAGTTCATGTGCATCCTCAGCAGCCCTGAAGGACCCTCCCTCTGTCTTCATCAGACTTGATAGTGGAGAATTGAATTCTCATGTTCTTTGGGGTAAGGGCGGGCAACTTTCCACACCATGAAGTATGATTGGCTGTTTGAATGTCTATCCATGAAATGCAATCCAGCCAGGCAGACTTGTTTTTGTTTTCCTGGTTTAGATAGTTGTTTTTTTTTTAATCTTTATTTAAGCACCATGATTACAAACATGTTTATAGTTGGATTTTAGTTATAAAAAAATACCCCCCTTCACCAGTGCAACATTCCCACTACCAATGCCCCCATCTCACTCCTCCCCTACCCCTTGCCTGTATTCGAGACAGGCATTCTCTTTCACTCACTACCATTGTATGATAGTTGTCAGTGTAGTTATTTCTCTAACTGAACACACCATTCTTTGTAGTAAGATTCATATTGTGGGCCTGTCTTTCTAGCCCTTATCTCTATTGTCTCTGTATTATTACAATATATTATTATTACAATAATTTTTTCTTAAACCCATAGATGCGTGAGACTATTATGTTTCTGTCTCTCTTCTTCTGACTTATTTCAAGCAGCATAATAGTTTTCATGTCCATCCATGTATAAGAAAATTTCTTGACTTCATTTTTTTCTGACAACTGTATAGTATTTCATTGTGCATATGTACCATGGTTTCTTTAGCCACTCATTTGTTGTCGGGCATCTGGGTTGTTTCCAGATTCTTGCTATTGTAAATAATACTGCAATGAATATAGGTATTCAGAAGGCCATTTTGTGTTCCTAGGATTTATAACCCTAGGAGTGCTATAGCTGGGTAATATGGAGCTCAATTTCCAGAGAATTTTGAGGGTTTTTTTGTTTTGTTTTGTTTTGTTTTGTTTTGTTTTTGGGCCACATCCAGTGACACTCAGGAGTTACTCCCGCTATTTGCTCAGAAATCGCTTCTGGCTTGGGGGTGGGGACCATATGGGACGTGGGGGGGGGTCAAACCATGGTCCATCCTAGGTTAGTGTGTGCAAGGCAAACACCCTATCACTTGTGCCACCATTCCTGCCCCAATTTCCAGGGTTTTTTTTTTTTGGAGGAATTTCCCTATTGTTTTCCATAAAGGTTGGACTAGAGGGCATTCCCACTAGCAGTAAATGAGAGTTCCTTACTCCGCACAACCCCACCAGCACTGATTTTTCTTGTTCTTTGTGATGTGTGCATGAGATGGTACCTCATTGTTGTTTTGATTTACATCTCCCTGATGATTAGTGATGTGGAGCATGTTTTTAATTTTGAGGTCACACTCAGTGGTGTTCAGAGCTTATTCCAGGCTCTGCACTCAGAGATCACTTCTAGTGGGTTCAGGAGACATATGGGATGTTGGTATCAAACCCAGGTTGGCACATGCAAGTGTCTTACTTCCTGTAAAATCTCTATGGTCTCTTGCCTTTTTTCACCTTGTTTGTTTTAATTTACTTTTTTTGTTTATAAAAAGAAAACAACAGGGAAGCCTGCTAGGCCCCTGGGCCATTATTTTAGTGCACACACATGATTTAGATTCTAAAGATGTATTCTAGATTAATAATATATAATTAATTTATTGGTGGTCACATTTCTAATTATGTCTTATTTTTCTGTCATCAGGGAAATTGTTTCCATTGTCCCAAAGAAGGTTGTCCAATGATGGGTCATTTTGCTGATAAATTTCACCTCAAAAACAAGAAGTCTAATAGATTGTATTATTTTTTAAACACAGGGAAGGTTTCTCCATTTGCCCGTAAGTATTGTAGCTCACTTTTATTGTCATGCTCAGAGGTAGTTATCTTTAAATATTCAACAGTTTGTACTGAGTGGCTCCTATAGAACTGGGCTCAGGGCCAGCTCCTGAGATGGTGGAGAACAGCACCATGAATTAAGGCCTGTGGGGAAGACAGCAATAATAAATAAATTAAAATTTCAACTTCAGTCCCAACTTGTAGACTTTCTGTTCAGAAACCTTCTAAGGAGCTTTCACAATCAGGCCAGGGAAGGAAAGGAAGGTAGTTTCTCAGCCCCTTTCTAAAAGATGAGGAAAAGGGTGAAGGAACACAGAACATTCCAGGCAGAGGGAACTGTTCTGGATAAGTCCTGGAAAAAACCTAAGAGTGTGGCCTTAGGAAGGGAATCGGAGGAGGTGAGGTAGAATTGGGTGAGACTCAAGTTGTTCATCCCTTGAGGCCTTCTCTTTGGGCTAATGGAAGTTATCAAAGGGTCTGATGATGGTCCTGTTGTGACTTGAGAAAAATTGCTCTAGTGGCCACACAAAACAAGAGGAACAGTGGTGGCAGAGGAAGCTGGGGAAGCTGCTCTCTTACCTGTGCTAGGCCCTCCCTACGCATGTGAACTGTTTCACTGTATGTCCATCTGATCATCTCCTGATAGACTCTAAACTTTTCTAATGCCAACAGCTTAATGCTGGAGTTGATGCTTGATCAGTCTGGCCAGAAGGCTGAATGCTGCAGCCCAACGGTGGGGTTACAAGGCAGATAGTGAGGGGCTCCAAGGTACTATGAGGTGTAGGGTCTCAAACTAACTTAGCATGGGCCCCTGACCACTGAGCTGGCTTCTACCTACCCCTCTTGCAATGTTTTGCAAAGGGACACTTGACTATGTCCCAGACCTGCACTATCTGGACTTCCTCCAGTTTTCTGCAGAAGAGGAAAAGATCGATTCAGCCACATAGAGCAATTTCCAAAGTACAGATGGTCTTATAGGGCTTTTTCTAGGTTGGTTGCCAAACTATGGCAAATAAAAGGCTAAAGTATGTATGTGTGCCACAGAATTTAAACTTAATAAATGACAGGAAGCATTTGCTTCTGTTTCTATTTATTTTTTTATGTTTGGTGGGTGCCACACTCGGCAGTGCTCAGGGGCTGTGCCTATCTGAGTGTAGGACATCCTAAGGGTGTTGTAGGTCAGACTAGAGTCAGCTTCATGCAAGGCAAGTGCTTTACCCTTCTGTAAACATTATATCTCTCTCTGTATCTCTCTCTTACCCTTCAATTGCTTCAGTTGAAAACAAATTACAGACATACTTGGAATATTCAACTATTTTCTTCAAGAGGCCAGAGCAATAGTACAGTCGGCAGGGTGCTGACCCAGGCTTAATCTCAGAACCTCATATGGCCCCCAAATTCTGCCAGGAGTGATCCCTGAGTAGAGAGTCAGAAGTTAGTCCTGATCACTCTTGAATTTAGCCCAAAAATAAAATAAAAGAGTTGCTTATTTGAAACAAGTCACTAAGCAAGATAAAAATGTGAACATTTCCATTCACTTTAGAAAAACTCTTTCCAATTTTTAGCTTTCTTCCAACTTTTTCCCCCATCTCCCTTTCTTGACCTGATAGTTGTCATTTCTAGGAACCAGGGGCTGCACCCACACTTGGTTGTTTACTTGGATATGTGCTGGTGCTGGTCACACACTTCCCTGTGTTGCCTGAGCATGTTCTGTGCATCAAGCGTCCCAGATGGCCAGATCCTTTAGCTTTAATTTTTATGTGTGTTCTCTGGAGACTGTACACGGTTTCTAGGTCAGGACACCTACAGCAAAGGCCCTGCACAATGTGGGCAGCATCTGGCATTTAACTCACTGCCACATATTGGCAAGTCAGACACAGATTTCTCCATTGTGCTGTCCTGAGCTCTGTACTTGCTAAGGTTAAGAGTGTGTGTGTGTGTGTGTGTGTGTGTGTGTGTGTGTGTGTGTGTGTGTGTGTGTGTGTGTGTGTGTGTGTGTGTGTGTGTGTGTTTTATACATTTGGAGATGGGGAAGTTTCCCAAGCAGTGTCATGAGGGCGACTCCCTTGAAATCTCAGCCAAAAGGCTCAGTGGTTCAATGTCCAGGTCTGAACTCTCAAGCCTTACAGTGCTAGGGATCACTCAAGCCATCCTCGTAGTGCCAGAGGCCTCCAGGTTAGTAGTGTTGACGGTTAGTAGTGCTCTCTGTCTGTGTCTATCTGTTTGTCTGCCTGTCTCTCCCTCTCCACATACACTATAATTCTACAGCCCAGATAGTCCTGCCATTTCCTGGTTTGACCCCCAACATTCTCTGTTTCTTCTTTATTTCCAGGTTGGATGCACAACCTGTCGGTTAATCTTGCTGGAAATAACATCACTCAGGGGAACATATATCTCCTTATAGGAGGAACAGCAGGAAAAACGGGGAAGCTTCTGATAGCCAGGTAGGCAAGAGTGAGGGTGGCAGGCAGCTGCTCTGGGGAAACGATACCCAGCCGACTCTGCATTTCTTGCTGTGCGGCAAGGCGGACTTCTCTTTCCACTATGTGTTTTCCACATATAAAATTGGACTCTGGTGTCTGTTTCCACCAAAGTCTCAGCTACTGGTAGTGTCATTAAAATGCAAGTGGGAAAATGATAAAGTGAGGTGGGGAAAAATGACAGAGAAAGACATGTTTTTCAACCCGTTGGATTTGATACCAACTGGAGCCTTTTCTATATTTTACACACATTAAGGATGAGAGAGACACTTCATATCCATTGGCAAACTTATTATAATCTTTCTAAGTAGTTCCCCAGGTACAGGACATGAGTGGGAATGGTTCAAGGCAGCTTTTCTCTCTCTTCCTGGCCTTTCCTGTTCCTCTTAGCTTTTTCCTTTGACATAATTCACTTTCATTCATCAGTTCTGCAATTTAATCTACAATGAGTATTGACACTCATGTTGTCTATTTGTCTGTCAACCCATGAAGAGATCCTATGCTTTCCTGTGAGGATTTCAGCATCTGCAACCATAGGGTCAAGGCCCAAAGATGGATTTTGTGTGTAGCTCATCAGTGGGGGAACGTGTTGGATTAAT